>NC_053160.1:80159938-80504105 GCF_016835505.1 Polypterus senegalus | reverse complement strand
AACTTGTACGAGAATCTGTTTTTAATTCATCTGATAACAAAGGTGTAAATCAGAGTTAAGCTGACACCTTTGGAGAGGCACCTCTCCAGATCTCCTTCTGGAACCAGAAGGTGTGAAATGGACTCAAATCAGAACAAAGTGCTATAATTCATGGAATAACAACTGTGATGGCCATATTAACACACCTATGAGCAGGCCATGATTTTGTTGTTGGAAGCGACTTTCCCAAGAGACTGCACTTTCATTCAAAAACTAGCTGCATCCTCTCTCAGAGAACACTCTCACTGAACTCCCTGCATACTCTCCGGGAACTCTTTAAAAGGAACTTTCAGGTACTCCTAAATGACTAAACATCTCTGAAACTTCTCCCTGAAAGTAACTGCATCTTCTCCTTGGAAGCAAGCTGACAATATCTTCTTTTTGTGGACCAAAAAGCTGAGATCTAGCCTGCCAAGCAAAGCACTGGGCCCAGTCTGAAGACTGAGAAGCAGGTTTTGTTTCAACTTCAACATATAAACTCTTGTACCAGAAAGAGTAATGCTTTTCCCTAGGAGGTTGTGGGCACCACAGCAAAAGGCCTAACTGAAGAAAGTACTGCACACCACAGAGAAAGGATCATGTAGCAAAGAAAGAGAAAAGAATCCATGTGAAAAGAATCCTCAACTTGACCTTGGAGCAGCAACAAAACAACAACTTCACACAACATCGGACATCATCTTTGCGACTTGGTATAAAAACTATTTATCTGTGCCAAGATAAATTAGAACTCTGTATTATACATACACAGCCAGCCTCTTCTATGTTATTTGTTTGTCTATCTAGCCTGTCTGCATCCTGTCTTATATATCAATATATACATCGTGATGCCTGGGGGCATATAATTTCCCTAACCCCGACACAGACAGCCAGGACATAGGTTTTAGTCCACGCAGCACACAGTTTATTTATAAACGCACTTTACAGCACCAAGGTAAAATACCAACACAGTTCCTTTGCCACTATCTACAGTCCTCCAGACAGTCTTTGTCCTCTACCTCCCGACTCTGGTCGTTGACTCCTGGTGACTGGCCCCTTTTTATAGGGCACCCAGAAAGACTCCAGGTGCCCAATCAGCTTCTTCCAGGTGTGGCGGAAGTACTGCCAAATAGGGCCCGGCAAATGTCCACGTGCCCCAACAATGTTGAGATTTGATGCTCATAACCCGGGGGAAGGTACTCTCTCCCTTCGTCCTTCCATAATTAGGGTATCCCTGCGGGGTAAGGGCCCCGGCCATCTGTCACAATATATATGCATTTATCATATTTCTATCAACAATTGTATTATTCTGCTTCTTAAACTGAATGTGCTTCAGTTACCTTGATATAGGTCTAATGGCTGGAGACCCAACTCTTACAACTGAGAAAGGTAAGGTAAAGAAAGCAGGAGCCTTAATCGGTTATTTAATTAATTACCAGCATTGCCAAAGGCAAACCAGATAATGAATTAAACCAAATAAAATCTCTGTTCATTTCCTACACTCAACTGTCTGCACTGCTTGGTCTTTAACGATTGCTTCTTGAGGGTTTCTTCTGAAATCAATTATAAGTTCCTTAGTTTTTGTAACATTTTGGTGTATGTGTATTTTACAGTTTTTTTTTTTTTGGTTTGCTAACTCACTAAAACTCATTCAATTGACAAAATCTTCTGTAGTCTTACTTTAACTCTCTTTAGTCAACACTTTCTGAATAATATAAATACAATCCACTTGTTTTTATTTGCAAAACTGTGAAACACATTTGTCAAAACTATTGACTAGAGTCCTAATGTATGTCTGATTTAACCCTGTACTCATGTTGTAAACACTAACAATCAAAATATTTAACTTAAATCATCACAACCTGAACTCGGTTTAACACTAAGTCCAGGTATAAAGTCCAATTAGCAAACATTTCATTCATCAGTCAGAATTTGAAACTATAAATAGGGTTAAAGGTATGTCAATGTTTTTAGTACAATTGATCCAAACAATGACAGTGAGAGAGTTCATGGAAGACAACTTCAAAGAACAAGAAAACAAGGAAGAAGATGGGGAAGGGTTAACACAGAGTCTATATCAGTTGACATAAATGCCACCTTGGTACACAATGTATTGACTGATGGGATGACTTCTCCAGAAGCTGGAAGATGTTTCCCACCAAAGGTGAATCGCTACACAGTGGCAGCTAGCATCTGCAGTTTCAGAAAAGGTGGAGGCTCTGACGGTAGGGATCTGCACTGGCAATCGGAAGGTTGCCAGTTCAAATCCTGTAAATGCCAAAAGGGACTCTGCTCTGTTGGGCCATTGAGCAAGGCCCTTAACCTGCAATTGCTGAGCGCTTTGAGTAGTGAGAAAAGCACTATATAAATGCAAAGAATTATTTTATTACAGTTTTTCACAATTGTTAACACACTAAAATGACATGCATAGCACAATTATTCAAACTGACACACAGAGAGCAAAACCTCTTCTCAAGTCTCTAAAACTCTAAACACATTTCCTGCTTTACACACATTTTGTAATTCAAAATGGCACTTTCTAAATGCACTGAACACGGTTCTCTACACAACAATCTGACATAAAGTCACATGTTTGCCATTACAACACACTGCCATTCAAAAGGAAAGAACATGAGATAATGTATATTTGTTCAATATATGTGCCACCTGGCCAAACACCTCAATGGTTAATTGTTACCACTTCAATCAGGAAGTAAGCACTATAAAAAGACCACAGGTGAGCACCTTTTTTCAAGAACAATGGAAGACATTGCAGAGAGAGGAAGAGGAAGAGGGAGGGTGAGGATGAGGATGAGAGTGGGAGGAAGAGTGAGAGTGAGAGGTAGGGGTAGAGCTGGTATAGGAGGTCTTAGGCGAAGAAGACAGCAACTGTCAAATGAAATCAGAGCAACCTTAGTTGATCATGTCATCAACCATGGGCTGACAATGCAAGAGGCTGGACGTAGAGTGCAGCCCAACTTGAGCCATTTTACTGTCGCCTCTGTCATCCGGACATTTAGACTGGAGCACAGGTATGCAACCAAAATGTCTTTCACACTGTGTAGTACACCCCATGTCATACTGTATCAGTTGGGTGACGCTTGTGTACTTCATGAATGGCTAATGTCATACACTAACTGTACAAGTTTCCTGTCCAATTTACTTTACTGTGGGGGAATCTTTAGGCTGCATTGTCCAAGCCCTATATTTTTGTTTTTTGTTTTTGTAAAGGACTGAGAGACGCAACCATGGTGAAGGAAGGGGTGAAATGGGG
This sequence comes from Polypterus senegalus, assembly GCF_016835505.1. NCBI lineage: Eukaryota > Metazoa > Chordata > Cladistia > Polypteriformes > Polypteridae > Polypterus > Polypterus senegalus. Next base: position 80,500,816 of record NC_053160.1, on the reverse strand, counting down.
GTACAGGAAACTGCCATTGTAAACTTGGTCTTGGAGAATAATGAAATCAGATTAAGAGAAATTCAAAGCAACATCATCCAAGACAACACCATTTTCACCAACATTCAACGAGTCAGTCTGTCCACATTGGCTCGCATTCTCAAGCGAAACCAAATCAGCCTGAAACAATGGTATAAGGTGCCTTTGAGAGAAACTCTCAAAGAAACAAAGAGCTCAGACGAGTATATGTGGATGTAAGTACAATATTGACTGCAGCACATTACACGCAACATTGTTTCCCAGTGTACTGGATAACACCATATTGACTGATTTTAGTTCATTGCTTTCAGGGAGTACTGGAAATGGATGCTCATGCAATCCCACGTGAGTTCATCTTCATAGATGAGGATGGTTTCAACCTAGCAAAGACCAGAAGAAGGGGAAGAAACGTCATTGGCCACAGAGCCATTATAGATGTTCCTGGCCAATGTGGTGGGAACATCATAATGTGCGCTCCCATCTCCAATATGCATGGTGTCCTCCACCGTCATGCCAATCTTGGACCATACAACACAGGCCATATTCTAACATTTCTGGACAGACTCCATAACATTCTCATTTCACCAGAGCATATGAATGATGCAGACCATGCAAGAACCCGGTATGTTGTAGTATGGGACAAAGTGAGCTTTCATCATGCAGCCCCAGTCCAAAATTGGTTTGCTGACCATCCACTGTTTCTCGTGCAATACCTCCCACCATTCTCACCATTTCTGAACCCCATAGAAGAGTTCTTTTCGGCATGGCGGTGGAAGGTATACGACCGGCAGCCCTATGTGCGCATGCCTCTTGTGCAGGCTATGGAAGAGGCATGTGATGAAATTGATGTGGGTGCAATTCAGGGATGGATAAGGCACTCAAGGCGCTTCTTCCCTCTATGTCTGGCAAGGGAAGATATTGCCTGTGATGTGGACGAGGCATTGTGGCCAGACCCAGCTGAGAGGCATTTTTTCTATATATTTCTTCTGCACATTTTCTTTTTCAGTTTACTGTTTTTTCTGAACATATTTTTGTTCACTCCAATGTAAATATATCTGCTGTGCATATGTTTCACTGACTTGTTTGGTGAAAAATAAAAAAATAAATGCATGTGTGTGTATCTGCAAATATTTCTGTGCATGTGAACACTCTAATTTTCTACAATTTGGACTATTTTAGTATTGTGGCAGAGCATACTAAAGATGAGAGTGCTTTTCATTTTGCCCAACAGTGTGTAGTTGGTTAGACATGTGTGCCATTTAGTGCAGTAGTTTGATTATGATCATTCTATATGTAGTTTTGGTTGCAGTGTTTCATTTTGCAGGATATGTGAGGTGTTTTGCTCTTTGGGTGAGGTGTTTTGTGAATTGTGCTAAATGATTTGCAACAATGAGCCTTGTTGTCAAAATTGTGCTTTAGCAATTGTAAAAAACTGTATTATAAGAAAACAGGTAAATTGGTGTACTTGTATTTTTCGCTCAACATTGCTAAAGTGAAAGTCTGTGCATTCAATCAATTCAAGAGTGGATCCCCCCACACAAATATATTTTTGTCACTGTCAGGCAAGGAATAACATTCAACATGATGTGAATGAAGTTTTGTGGCTTGACTTTGCCAAAGAAGAGTTGGAGGAGAATCTGACTAGTTTACTGCGTAGCCTACATTGGTCTTTGCCGTTCTACTTTTTTTGGAATATTGCACTGTTAGGTGTATTTTATTTTCGAATGCTGTCATATACACCTGTATGTATATACAGTAAGTGTGTTTGTAGTTTTTAGCATTTGCAACACAATAATACAAATAAAACATTTGCTTCAAGATATGATTTGCTGTGTTTTAGCTGTATCTGCTAGTTGTCACTTACAAATAAGGTTACAGTAAACTGAAAATAAGCATTAATTCCTGAACATGAAAGGTTTTGTTAGAGTGTTATAATTTTTTTCACTCAGGTCTGTTGTGGTTTCACCAGTGTTTGTGTATTTGCCTTCTCTGTGTGTTTCACATTATACCAAAATTTGATTTTGATGGAAAAGTGAATATTTTCGGTGACTATGTTTCATTTTGACATGGTCTGCATAGACAAGTCTGTGGTTTTGAAATTGCAATCACAGTTTTGGAGAAAGGGGGCCTATTTCACAAATAGTGTGAATAGTAATGTATAGGTCTATGTATTTTAATAATGCTTCTAGGACAGTGTATTTTCAAACTCAGTTGCTGAAAAATTAAATTGTTAGGGACAGAAGCTTTTGCATTGTAAGGTAGCCCAGTGTCATTAACGTAGTGCCTGAAGATTGCAAAACCCAGTAAAAACCTTAATCAAGAAAGCAGAGATCAATTTATCATACATGCGTTCTTATTCAGATCTTATTAAGTTTGCAATAGACAAGTGTTGTGATTACTGTTTCAACATTATGTAAATAAAATAAAGAAACTAGCAAACAACCTAATTTTGGTTACTGGTTTAAGTGTCAGGAACCTCCTGTATGTCACACACATGACTTTGGTGGAACTGGAAAATAGTGCTTCACTTCCAGATCAACTCTCGTGAAAGCCTCATCCAAAGATGACTGATGTTACTCCAATCACATCCAATCATATCCAGTTCTCTCAGGCTTCTCCTTCTTCCGGCACACAGACTATTACAGTTTTTTTCAATTGCTTAGACACTAAAATTAAAACTTTCTCACAATTAACAAATCCTCATACTCAAGGAGCAAAACACCGGCCTAGATTTGCACAACTGTAAGCACATTTTCAGCTTCACACTTTTTGAAAAACATAACACACAGTGATTTGCAAAACACTAAACACACTTAACATACATTACACACAAAAATCTATCATGAAGTCACTTCCTTGCAATACCAAAGCACTGACTGTCAAATTACGACCAACCAATTGGTTCAACACAGTCATCAGGTGTGCAAACACTTGTTTGCTTAATTGTAGACACATCAATCAGGTGTTTAAGCACTATAAAAAGGCAACAGGCAAGTTCACCTGTCTTCAACAAAAATGGACAGTGTCGGAAGAAGAGGAAGAGTACGGATGAGAGGGGGAATCCGGAGAGAACAAGGTGGAGGAAGAGGCCAAGGTAGGGGAAGAGGAAGAGGGAGAGGAAGACCTAGAGGAGGGTAGGACATGCACAAAGAAGAAGACAACCAAATCTGAGTAACGAAATTCGTGCTACAATTGTGGACCATGTAATAAACCACGGACTAACACTGAGGGAGGCTGGACTGAGAGTACAGCCTAACCTAAGCAGGAACACAGTGGCATCAATAGTTTGAACATTTCGTCAAGAGCACAGGTGAGAAACTTCTGTCAACAGAAAATCCATAGCTTACTGCATGTACTATATCAACCGTTTTGGTATGTATTCATGTTTCATTTTACAGTAAGCTACATGTATTTTGTTTGCCCAACATAGGATTGAACGTCGAGAACACCAAGGAGGGAGGCGCCCTATATTCACACAGGAGCAAGAAAGAGATCATAAACCTCGTTTTGGCCAATAATGCAATCAGACTTCGAGAAATTCAAGCCCATATTGTCAATGATCACCAAATTTTCAATAATGTCCTACAGGTCTCTCTGTCAACAATAGGCCGTATCCTTAAAAAACATCAAGTTGTGATGAAACAATTGTATAAAGTGCCATTTGAAAGAAATTCAGACAGGGTGAAAGTCCTGCGGCATGAATATGTGGCGGTATGTTTTGTTCACTGACTGTAGTATTATGTACTGCACACATAACCTTTTTACAGTACAGTACATGTAATTTTACTGTGTAGCAGACCCACAGTATATTGATAATGCAATGTGATATTTTGCTGTATTTCAGAGAGTTTTGCGAATGGATGCGGAAGAAGTCCCGCATGAGTTTATATACATTGATGAAGCTGGATTTAACCTGACAACAGTGAGAAGAAGGGGAAGAAACATCCTTGGCCACAGGGCTATTGTCAATGTACCAGGGCAACGTGGGGGTAACATTACCCTTTGTGCTGCCATTACACAGAATGGGGTCCTCCACCGCCATGCCAACTTGGGTCCTTACAACACTGACCTCATTCTTACATTTTAGACCGATTACACAATATTATCACAGCAGCAAACCAAAGGGACCAGATGCAATACATTGTCGTCTGGGACAATGTGGCTTTCCATCGTTCCGCCCAGGTCCAAAACTGGTTTCATCAACACCCACAATTTACAGTTCACTACCTTCCACCATACTCCCCCTTCCTAAACCCCATCGAAGAGTTCTTTTCAGCATGGCGGTGGAAGGTTTATGATCTACGGCCCTATGTCCAGATGGCCCTCATTCAAGCTATGGAGGAAGCATGTGATCAAATTGAAGCAGCATCCATACAAGGGTGGATTCGTCATTCCTAAAGATTCTTTCCACGTTGCCTTGTAAATGAAAATATAGCCTGTGATGTTGACGAGGCCCTGTGGCCAGATCCAGCTAGGCGGAGAGATGTTTAGGTTTTTATTTTTTATTTTTATTCTGTACTGAACTGGATATGTGATTTGTTACAGTATTATTGTAAGCTTACAGTACAATGGTATGTTTAGTAATACCATATGGAAACTGGAAAAATGTTTTGTTACGTAGGAATGTTTCGTTCAAATGTTCAGTATTGACTGACCTGAGTACATGAAAAGAAATAAATATGTTCATCAAGGTGCAGTACTTGTCTCGTGTGTTGTGTTTGGTCAATATATTCATGTTCTTTATCAATATCTCAAAAAAGAGAAAAAAAATCAAACCAGGACTGTATCATTAGAAAGGTAGAAATGTTACAAGTGTTTCAGATTGAGCACAGCAGTGTGTAACTAGTTTAAACAGAATCCGACTGTATGAACCATGTGTGCGCCATAGGGTACCAAAATGGGTAAATTATTGTACAGTTTTGAATGAAGTGTTTTATTTTGCAAAAGATCTAAGATATTCTGCTACTTGTGTGTGTAGATGTGTGAATTGTGTGTAGGGTTTTGACAAAATGAGCCTTGTTTTTAAAATCGTGCCTAAGCAATTGTAAAAAACTGTAATTCATCACTCAAAGAAAGTCAGTTGTTACTTTACCAAAGTGTGCTGAAGAAATTGGAGGTGTTGTAACATAAAGCAATTTCTAGGAAGGAAGTATCACTCCTTCCATTTTGTCTTTTCCTAAAGGTATTTTTTTTAAGTCTCTCATCTTGTCAATTAAATGAGAACTCCCATCTTGGACCCGAACACTTCTAATGTTTTTCCATCTAATTTATTCAAAAACTGCAATAAACTAAAGTGTTCAAGGATTAATTTTATGTGTTAAATAGAAAACATGTATCTGTCACAATGCAGATGGCTGAGTAAAAAAATATCAGCAATAATAACGTATTTATTGATACCTACTGCATCTGTGTTACTTTATTTTCAAGTGTCAGATATGAAATTCCTAAGCTCTTGGTAGGTTCCTTGTTAAAAATAAAAGGGGGAGTTGCAACCTGAGACACAAATATTACATTTCTAAATACAACAACTAGAACTCAGGATATCAGGAAGTGCAAAGGTGAAATCTAAGAACTGAAAAATGTATCAGCTGTTTTAATGGCTAAGGGCGATTGTCAGAATTTTGAACAGAAATGTACTAAGGTCCAAATCAATAAAAACTGATGTGCAGCCCCATAAGACTGAATTGGCATTCTCAGGTTGCACAGAGGCTTTCACTGCGACAAGTAATCAAGATAAAATATCACAGCTTTCTTGGATTGGGCTTGAATGATGAATTCTTCTTGGATTGTGTATGAAGCATATCATACTCGTATTTGTCCAGTTTAGTTATGTTTTGTTATATTTATGTCCAGATAAAAAAAAATAATAATAATAATAAAACTGATGAAAGAAGAATACAGTTTCATAGGATGGGGATAGTTGGCTGCAGGTTGACTAAGAGCTAGCAGACTACACAGACAAGATGAAGGGGAGGAATAAGCAATGCTTGTTGTGTTCAAAACCAAACTGACAAAGACACAGACAAAGCCATAGGAGCTGCCAACCACAAGCTTTTCAGTTGGACTGTTGCCCCTTACTGTGAGCAGTTAAGAAATTCAGTATGCACCATTCTGTAATGTCCCTGTCATTCAATTACCAGCCTCTGGATTGAAGTCAAAAATAAAACATAATACATTTTTCCTGAACCCCTACTCAGTTCTGGGTTCCAGTCTCTCACTACACTGAGAAAAACATATTTTTTTGCTTTTTCATCCATGCAAAAGTGCCTTATGTCTCATGGATTTATATTCTTCTTCTTTTTCTTTCTGCTGCTCCCATTAGGGGTTGCCACAGCAGATCATCTTCTTCCATATCTTTCTGTCTTCTGCATCATGTTCTGTTACACCCATCACCTGCATGTCCTCTCTCACCACATCTATGAACCTTCGCTTAGGCCTTACTCTTTTCCCCTCCCCTGGCAGCTCTATCAGCATTCTTCTCCCAGTATACCCAGCATCTCTCCTCTGCACATGTCCAAACCAATGCAATCTCACCTCTCTGACTTTGTCTCCCAACCGTCCAACTTGAGCTGACCCTCTAATGTACTCATTTCTAATCCTGTTCATCCTCGTCACACCCAATGCAAATCTTAGCATCTTTAACTCTGCTACCTCCAGCTCTTTCTCCTGCTTTCTGGTGAGTGCTACCGTCTCTAACCCATATAACATAGCTGGTCTCACTACAGTCCTGTAGACTTTACCTTTCACTCTTGCTGATACCCGTCTGTCACAAATTACTCCTGACACTCTTCTCCACCCATTCCACCCTGCCTGCACTCTCTTTTTCACCTCTCTTCCACAATCCCCATTACTCTGTATTGTTGATCCCAAGTATTTAAACTCATTCACCTTCACCAACTCTACTCCCTGCATTCTCACCATTCCACTGACCTCCCTCTCATTTACACACGTGTTCTGTCTTGTTCCTACTGACCTTCATTCCTCTCCTCTCTAGAGCATATTTCCACCTCTCCAGGGTCTCCTCAACCTCCTCCCTACTATCGCTACAGATCACAATGTCATCAGCAAACATCATAGCCCACGGGGACTCCTGTCTAATCTTGTCTGTCAACCTGTCCATCACCATTGCAAATAAGAAAGAGCTCAGATCCAATTCCTGATGTAATCCTACCTCCAACTTGAATGTATCCGTCACTCCTACTGCAGACCTCACCACTGTCACACTTCCCTTATACATATCCTTTACAACTGTTATGTGTTTCTCTGCCACTCCTGACTTCCTCATACAATACCACAGCTCTTCTTGAGTCACCCTGTCATATGCCCAGGTCCACAAAGATGCAATGCAACTCCTTCTGGCCTTCTCTAAACTTCTCCATCAACACCCTCAAAGCAAACATTACATCTGTGGTTCTCTTTCTTGGCATTAAACCCCTGTAATTTTATGTCAATTTTATTCCCCTGTACTTATTGCAGTCCTGCACATCCCTCTTATTCTTAAATATCAGCACCAGTACACTTCTTCTCCACTCCTCAGGCATCCTCTCACTTTCCAAGATTCCATTAAACAATCTGGTTAAAAACTCCACTGCCATCTATCCTAAACACCTCCATGCTTCCATAGGTATGTCATCTGGACCAATGGCCTTTCCATTTTTCATCTTCTTCATAGCTGTCCTTACTTCCTCCTTGCTAATCCGCTGCACTTCCTGATTCACTATCTCCACATCATCCAAACCTCTTCTCTCTCTCATTCTCTTCATTCATCAGCCTCTCAAAGTACTCTTTCCATCTGCTCAACACACTCTCCTTACTTGCAAGTATGTTTCCACCTTTATCATTTATCACCCTAACCTGCTGCACATCTTTCCCCGCTCCTTTTCTCCCTCCTTAGTGTCCAACCTCTCATACAATTCATCATACACCTTTTCTTTAGCCTTCGCCACCACTCTCTTCACCTTGTGTCTTATCTCCTTGTACTCTTGTCTACTTTTTGCATCTCTCTGACTATCCCACTTCTTCTTTGTCATCCTCTTCCTCTGTATACTCTCCTGTATTTCCTCATTCCACCACCAGGTTTCCTTTTCCTCCTTCCTCTTTCCAGATGTCACGCCAAGCACCCTTCTTGCTGTCACCCTTACTACATCTGCTGTAGTTTCCCAGCTGTCTGGTATCTCTTCACTGCAACCCAGTGCCTGTCTCACCTCCTCCCTAAACTCAACCTTGCAGTCTTCCTTTTTCAACTTCCACCATTTGATCCTTGGCTCTGCCCTCACTCTCTTCCTCTTCTTGATCTCCAATGTTTTCCTACAGACCACAATCCTATGCTGCTTAACTACACTTTCCCCTGCCACCACTTTGTAGTCTTCAATCTCCTTCAGATCAGCTCTTCTGCATAGGATGTAATCTACCTGTGTGCATCTTCCTCCACTCTTGTACGTACGTCTTCTTAAAATATGTATTCACCACAGCCATGCCCATCCTTTTGGCAAAATCCACTATCCTCTGACCTTCTTCATTCCTCTCCTTGACACCATACCTACCCATCAACTCCTCATCTCCACTCTTCCCTTCACCAACATGCCCATTGAAATCCGCTCCAATCACCACTTTCTGTCCCTTGGTTACACTGTTCATCACCTAATCCAACTCACTCCAAAACTCTTCTTTCTCACCCACTGCACACCCAACTTGCGGTGCATATACACTAACAACATTTATCATCACACCTCCAATTTCCAGCTTCATAATCATTACTCTGTCTGACACTCTTTTCACCTCCAAAACACTCTTGACATACTGTTCCTTCAGAATAACCCCTACTCCATTTCTCCTCCCATCCACACCATGACAGAACAATTTGAATCCACCTCCGATCCACCTGGCCTTACTCCCCTTCCAGTTAGTCTCTTGCACACACAATATATCAACCTTATTTCTCTCCATCATATCTGCTAACTCTCTCCCCTTACCAGTCGTACTGCCAACATTCAAAGTTCCTACCCTCAGTTCCACTCTCTTTACTTTCCTTCTCTCCTCCTGCTTCCGGACACGTCTCCCCCTCTCATCTTCTCCTTCTTCTTCTTTGCCCAACAATAGCCCAATTTCCGCCAGCACCCTGTTGGCTAATAGTACTGGTGGCGGTCATTGTTAACCCGGGGCTCGACTGATCCGGTATGGAAATTTGCATTGTTGTCTGCATATTGATTTGGCAAAATTCTATTAGAAACAAAAATTAAATGCAGAGCTGAATGCACAAAACGAAAGTCTTTCTTTTCTTCACTGCAACTAACGCAAATATATACTTCCTTTCTTCCCTTTTTCTGATGCACAAAACAATGCACTATGTGACTTCATTGTCAATAGAAAGCAAATACAAAAATTAAAAGAAATCAAAGCTTTAAAAAAAAACTGTGAAAAATATTCTATAAAAGTATGAAAAACAGAACAACAACACAACCAGACCTTGCACAATCTTTCAAGTAGTAATGAAGAATTTCTTTCCTATTCATTTGTATCAACATGTCCGCTACACTAGATAACCATAAAGAAGTGGAACCCTTTATTAGAAAAAAATGCTATGTAAAAATATCAGAGCTTGACATTTGATTTATTTACGTATATAATCATCAATATGAATACTCACTTTATTTCATTTAACTAGTAGCTTAATACAATTGTGGTGAAATAACAAAGTAAGTAGTAGTAACAAAAAAACAAACACAAGTATTATTTAAATATTATTTAAATATTTAAATTATTTATTAAACACAGAGTTACACACTAGAAATTAAAACAACTTAAAACGGGAAAAACTCTAATTTAAATTCTTGAAAGCCTTTTGATTATGTCCAGAAAATGCAAAGACACAGAAATAAGAAATAGGAAGCTAAAATACGAGTGCAAAATAATAAAAAAAAAACCATAGCACTGTAGTGTAGTGTTAAGCAATTCAGTTCACTTTACTGAATCGAATTTTCCCAGCTACCCACTGATTCTTTTCATTAATTTGATTTATTTGATTCATCATGTGTAATGCAGTATATTATTTAGTAATACAGTATAATTTAGTAGTTTATGCATTAGTTTATATAATAAGTTATACACTCACCTAAAGGATTATTAGGAACACCTGTTCAATTTCTCATTAATGCAATTATCTAATCAACCAATCACATGGCAGTTGCTTCAATGCATTTAGCGGTGTGGTCCTGGTCAAGACAATCTTCTGAACTCCAAACTGAATGTCAGAATGGGAAAGAAAGGTGATTTAAGCAATTTTGAGCGTGGCATGGTTGTTGGTGCCAGACGGGCCGGTCTGAGTATTTCACAATTTTTGCTCAGTTACTGGGATTTTCACGCACAACCATTTCTAGGGTTTACAAAGAATGGTGTGAAAAGGGAAAAACATCCAGTATGCGGCAGTCCTGTGGGCCAAAATGCCTTGTTGATGCTAGAGGTCAGAGGAGAATGGGCCGACTGATTCAAGCTGATAGAAGAGCAACTTTGACTGAAATAACTACTCGTTACAACCGAGGTATGCAGCAAAGCATTTGTGAAGCCACAACATGCACAACCTTGAGGCGGATGGGCTACAACAGCAGAAGAACCCACTGGGTACCACTCATCTCCACTACAAATAGGAAAAAGAGGCTACAATTTGCACGAGCTCACCAAAATTGGACAGTTGAAGACTGGAAAAATGTTGCCTGGTCTGATGAGTCTCGATTTCTGTTGAGAAATTCAAATGGTAGAGTCAGAATTTGGCGTAAACAGAATGAGAACATGGATCCATCATGCCTTGTTACCACTGTGCAGGCAGGTGGTGGTGGTGTAATGGTGTGGGGGATGTTTTCTTGTCACACTTTAGGCCCCTTAGTGCCAATTGGGCATCGTCTAAATGCCTCGGGCTACCTGAGCATTGTTTCTGACCATGTCCATCCCTTCATGACCACCATGTACCCATCCTCTGATGGCTACTTCCAGAAGGATAATGCACCATGTCACAAAGCTTGAATCATTTCAAATTGGTTTCTTGAACATGACAATGAGTTCACTGTACTAAAATGGACCCCACAGTCACCAGATCTCAACCCAATAGAGCATCTTTGGGATGTGGTGGAACAGGAGCTTCGTGCTCTGGATGTGCATCCCACAAATCTCCATCAACTGCAAGATGCTATCCTATCAATATGGGCCAACATTTCTAAAGAATGCTTTCAGCACCTTGTTGAATCAATGCAACGTAGAATTAAGGCAGTTCTGAAGGCGAAAGGGGGTCAAACACCGTATTAGTGTGGTGTTCCTAATAATCCTTTAGGTGAGTGTATATTTAGCATGCTGATAATTGATATAACATTTTCCTGTTTCAGTACACAAAGCATGACAGCACAGTTAAAATGCATAATTACAAATAAGATTACACATTACAGACTCAAGTGAATGAGAATTCTACAACTTGGTCTCGGATAATGATTCATTCACCAATCAAATGAATAAGAATTGTGTGCCTTATTCTCGGAAAATGTTTCATCCACCAATCAAATGTATGAGAATTATGAGATTCCTTCACAGGTAATGATTTGGTTTGAACTTGAAAGAATTAGGGAATACCACATGCCAATGCAGTTAATGAGGTATAAAAAAATTGTGTTAAAGTAAATTTGAAAGCAAATAATAGATAAAATTAGAATAATGTTTTTATGTTTAATTTTCTGTGATTAATTTGTTGACTTCATAAAGGGACATAAACGTATCAATTTCATATGTTTATGTACAGAATTCTGTTAAGCTCCACTGAATTGATTTGTTTGGGCTTGCAATTGAATTCACATGCATCCCTGAAAAGAGTTATTCAGAAAGAACAAATCGTTAATGAATCCCCCATCATCAGAATAGATACGGAAATATAATTTGCTTATATTTGATATGTTTGATGTACAAACCATTCTTTCCTTATGCTTCACATGACCAAAAGTTCTTGCTTTTATTGAAATGAGTTAGCTAGTTAGCTGGCTGACCAATCAAAAGTATTTGGTAAGAAAATTAAATGTTTTTCTCTCAATGTTAATGAATCAAGCAGGCTGTTTGGTGATTGGTATGTAAAACAGAAGTGGGCCCAAAGTGACACAGTGCAGAAGAGGTCAAACAGATGCTGCATGTGAAAGGAAACCATATGGTAAGTGCATAGGGTGCCAAAGAAAGACAAATCTTGATAGCTGCCATTTTCAAAAGGTCACAAAGAGTCAGGAGAAAACTAATAATAGCCCCAAGCATGTAGCTGCCAACACATGAGACCAACCACGTTACTTCTTTCTAATATCTTGCCACTTGAAAAATAACAGTGACATGGCAGGAATGAGCAAATACAGTTCCCTTTTTAGTCATTCAGCCAACAGCACCAGGCACCAAGTCATCCAGCTGCAATCAGCTTCATGAAAGGCAGTATCCATAATTTGTATGTCTGCTTGTTTAACAGTAATTTTACAGCCTGATTGTGTTGAACCAGGATGACACAGGCACCCTTAGCCCCAATGAAGGCACGCGGAGACTCAGGACAGGCAGCAGAATTAAGATTTATTGTATGGCACACATACAGATTCAACTCAGATGAAACAATGAGTGTCCCTCCATAGGCACCTTTTACTTTTACTACAATTCTTATCATTTAAGCCATTATTCTTCTGCATCTGACTCGTAGCATTCCTCTGCTCTAGTCCTGCCTCTAATTAATTTCACAAATAATTCTTAGTTGAGGGGGTGTCAAACCTCGCTCTGTCCATCGTATCTGTTTGATAAGGATTATTCTCTCCCCCTACTATCTCAGTGCTTGCTACCATAATTTACAACCAAAGAATTCACATTCCCTCTCTAAGCAAGGGGGGGCAATCTTTCTCCAGCACTCCTGCACGTCTAACCTTTGGCTTAATAAACTATTGGTTATTTCTAGCTCATACTGAATAATAAAACATATATAGGCCTAAGTCCTTTTTAATCCTAACTCTTACATCTTAATAATTAGTAAAATAAATTGTCTACTTTTCTCATGTGTTTATAATATTTTTCTAATACATAGAAATTACCAATTTTAAGAATACATTTTTCTATAGTTGTCATGTTATTGTGGTGCCACTGATTTTTCCCTAGACCTTCCTGTGAGTCATATCACTACTGAGCATGCAGAAATGTCACTGTGTGATGTTATGGGAACCATCTTTAAATGAGACTTGGAAACATAAAGTAAGTGTAAGAGCCAATCTTAGAAAGTTAAAGCTTTGAGTTAAAACTCATATTAGTGTTTGTTTAATTTGAATAGAATGTAATTTTTTTCATAGTCATAGACAATGGTGTAGTCTTTTTCCCCTATAAGTTAGTAAAGATAGAACTTTTTTGCTATAACTGAGATACAGTGTGACAATTGAGTCAGTTGTTGTTTAGAACAGGTTCCAATACACAGGGACTTAAAAGACCCATTTTCAACTTAGAAATGGGATAGGCATACAGTTTTCTGACCGTCATTTTGAAATGGTTCAGAATCGTTTTGAAGTGATTTGTAAGGATTTGAAATGTAACAAAATTTTAGCTTTGAACAGAACTTTTCTTAACAAGGCCTTTTCTGTTTTTTTTTTTTTTGCTATTTTAATTTTCTTTTTAACTAAAACTTTTAAAAACAAAGATATTTTGTCTGTGGAATCATTTCGGCGTGTCAGGCTTTTGTTGAATCCCAATTTTAAGTAAGAGCTGATGAACTTTGGTAATTTTGGAAAAAACGCAGCTATAATAAGCTTTGCCTTCAAACTATAATCACACTTGCTACCTGCACACACAAAAGGCAATGCCTGCAAACTCAAAAAGAGACAGAAAAACCCACTCCCAAATAAAAAAAAACACAAGTTTCTTATTAATTAAAGAGTTTTATTACAAACCACAGCAACAGAAAGGGTTGACTAACAAAGGCAAGCTCCAAAGATGAACAAAGTCAAGTCCATAAACCAGCAATCAAATCCTGAAAACTGTGCGGTCATCGATTGCACTTACAATGATGAAATCCAAAAGGAAATTCTACAGTTCCAGAAAGAACAGAACAACTATAGTAGAACTAATGGCTCAGCATAGCTGCACCGTCAAGAAGCCCCACTTACTTAATTACATTTGATTTAGTTCTGCCCTTGCCAACGCACTCACAGATTAAAACAAAGACGGTGCGACATCTAGATTGTAATTCTGCTTCAAAATTTGTAGATACTTTGAGTAAGTCAAGTGTAATTGTGGAAAACCATTTAGATCAGTTAACATTAAATGTAAGCATGAAAAACAATTTAGATCAGCTAACATTACATTATAATGTGACTTTGAGAGATGCTTTGGACACAGTGGCTCCCCTTAAAACAAAAGTGATCAAAGCACATAGAAACTCTCCCTGGTTTAATGAAAACACTCACTCTCTTAAATTAGAGTGTCAAAAACTGGAGCGCAGATGGAGAACAACAAAACTACATGTCTTTCAAATTGCATGGACAGAGAGTGTTAATAAATATAAAAAAGCTCTTGTTAAAGCTCGCTCAGAATACTATTCTACAATAATAGATAGTAATAATAAAAATCCTTGGGTACTGTTTAGAAAAGTGGCTAAATTAACAAATGGGAATTCGATCTACAGTGCAAACTACCAACAGATATTAGCAGCACAGAATTTATGAACTTCTTCAATGCGAAAATTAAAAAATATAAGATTCCAGATCTCAGCATTACAGTAAAAACCAAATATTAGCTTAGCAGACCCTGCCGCACATTGCATTTAGCACTTTAGTCATTTTAATCCTGTAACTGAGCAGAAAGTCTTAACTTTAATTTCTAAAATGAAGCCCACTACTTGTTCCCTAGATCCAGTGCCAACAAAACTAGTAAAAAGTGCCATGGATGTTCTTGCAGTGCCTATTCTAAACATTATCAATAGTTCATTATTGCATGGTACAGTATTTGAAGCACTAAAAGTGTCAGTCATTAAACCATTACTTAAAAAGTCAGACCCAGACCCACACATACTTAATAATTATAGGCCTATTTCAAATTTACCATTTCTCTCTAAAATACTAGAAAAAGTAGTGGCCAATCAGCTTCAGTCACATCTTACGCATTACAATTTATTTGAGAAATTCCAGTCTGGTTTCCGCACTGGTCATAGTACAGAAACGGCACTAACGCGGATTGTAAATGACATTCTGATATCCTCTGATGAAGGAAACTCCACTGTAATTATGTTGTTAGACTTAAGTGCAGCATTTGACACCATTGACCATTCTATTTTACTGCACAGGCTAGAAAATGATGTTGGGCTTACTGGCCCCATGCTTGCTTGGTTTAGTTCTTATTTATCAAATCGATTCCAATATGTACAGAAATGTGCTGACAGTACTCCATCATTATACACAGAAGTTCAATATGGTGTCCCGCAGGGCTCAGTACTGGGACCTTTACTGTTTTCACTTTACATGCTTCCACTGGGATCTATTATTAGGAAACATAATGTTAATTTTCACTCGTATGCAGATGACATGACACCCAGTTATACCTTTCATTTAGATCAAATGAAGTTTCTCCGATGTTGTCTTTAATTAGTTGTGTTAGTGAATTAAAGGACTGGATGGATGAAAACTACTTGTCTTTAAACACAGATAAAACAGAGATGTTAATTGTTGGAGGGAATGACGTTGATCACAACAATATTCTGTCATCGTTTAACTCAGTTGGAATCCCCATTAATTTTACTGAATCAGCCCGAAATCTCGGAGTTTTCTTTGACTTTAGCATGTCATTTAAAACACATATTACAAAATTGTCCAAATCATGTTTCTTCCATCTTAAAAATGTTAGGAAATTAAGGCATAGTACAGAAATGGCACTAACACGGGTTGTAAATGACATTCTGATATCCTCTGATGAAGGAAACTCCACTGTAATTATGTTGTTGGAGTTAAGTGCAGCATTTGACACCATTGACCATTCTATTTTACTGCACAGGCTAGAAAACGATGTTGGGCTTACAGGCCCCGTGCTCGCTTGGTTTAGTTCTTATTTATTAAATCGATTCCAGTATGTACAGAAATGTGCTGACAGTACTCCATCATTATACACAGAAGTTCAATATGGTGTCCCGCAGGGCTCAGTACTGGGACCTTTACTGTTTTCACTTTACATGCTTCCACTGGGATCTCTCATTAGGAAACATAATGTTAATTTTCACTCATATGCAGATGACACCCAGTTATACCTTTCATTTAAATCAAATGAAGTTTCTCCGATGTTGTCTTTAATTAGTTGTGTTAGTGAATTAAAGGAATGGATGAATGAGAACTACTTGTCTTTAAATACAGATAAAACAGAGATGTTAATTGTTGGAGGGAATGACGCTGATCACAGCAATATTTTGTCGTCATTTAACTCCCAATTAATTTTACTGAATCAGCCCGCAATCTAGGAGTTATCTTTGACTCTAGCATGTCATTTAAAGCGCATATTACAAAGTCGTCCAAAACATGTTTTTTCCATCTTAAAAATGTTAGGAAATTAAGGCGCTTTCTAAATAAACAGGATTGTGAGAAATTAATTCATGCATTTATCTCTAGTAGGATTGACTACTGCAATGCGGTGTTCACTGGCTGTTCAAACTGTTCTCTATACAGCCTCCAGTTAATCCAAAATGCGCTGCAAGAATTATTACAAGAACAAAAAATATGAACACATAACCCCAGTTCTTAAATCTTTACACTGGCTCCCAGTTAAGTTCAGGGCAGATTTCAAAATCCTCCTTTTAACATATAAAGCATTAAATGGCCAAGGTCCGGCTTACTTGTCTGAACTTATCATGACTTACAAACCTGAGCACATTAAGATCTCAAGATGCCGGTCTGCTTAGGATTCCAAGGATTAATAAAATAACAGTGGGAGGTCGAGCTTTTAGTTACAGGGCCCCTAAACTGTGGAATGGTCTTCCTGCTTCCATAAGAGATGCCCCTTCAGTCTCAGCCTTTAAATCCCGGCTGAAGACTCACTACTTCAGTTTAGCATATCCTGACTAGAGCTGCTGATTAACTGTACTGCATCTCTGTTGTTAGTCATTAGCACTATAACATAAGTAACATGATAATTATATTTGAATACTAACCCTCACCTATTCTGTTTCTTTTCTCGGTACCCAAATGTGGCAATTGGTGCCACTGCCCACCTGCCAAGTTGTTTGCCTGCCTATGGTAAAGTCATCCGTGATGGAGGATCACAGGAATCATGAGAAAGAGGGTCCTTTCATCGGAGCAACGTTTCAGCCGTGGCATGGCCAAATGGGGAGGCAGCTAGATGGATGAGGTCTCCAGGACTCTAAAAATATCCAAACCTAATTATGTCATATCATCTACTGTTAAATCGTACTTCTAAAATTTTTATTATTATGCTGTCTTAAGGAATTGTTCTGTTCTGTATATTGTATTGTATTGACCCCCTACTTTTGACACCCACTGCATGCCCAACCTACCTGGAATAGGGGTCTCTCTTTGAACTGCCTTTCCCCGAGGTTTCTTCCATTTTTCCCTACAAGGTTTTTATTGGGAGTTTTTCCTTGTCTTCTCAGAGAGTCAAGGCTGGGGGGCTGTCAAAAGGCAGGGCCTGTTAAAGCCCATTGCGGCACTTCCTGTGTGATTTTGGGCTATACAAAAATAAACTGTATTGTATTGTATTGTAAGGCGCTTTCTAAATAAACAGGATTCTGAGAAATTAATTCATGCATTTATTTCTAGTAGGATTGACTACTGCAATGCAGTGTTCATTGGATGTTCAAACTGTTCTTTATACAGCCTCCAGTTAATCCAAAATGCTGCTGCAAGAATTATCACATGAACAAGAAAATACGAACATATAACTCCAGTTCTTAAATCCCTACACTGGCTCCCGGTTAAGTTTAGGGCAGATTTCAAAATCCTCCTTTTAGCATATAAAGCATTAAATGGCCAAGGTCCGGCTTACTTGTCTGAACTTATAATGACTTACAAACCAGAGCGCACATTAAGATCTCAAGATGCCGGTCTGCTTATGATTCCAAGGAATAATAAAATAACAGTGTGAGATTGAGCTTTTAGATACAGGACCCCTAAGCTGTGGAATGGTCTGCCTGCTACAATAAGAGATGCCCCTTCAGTCTCAGCTTTTAAATCTCGGCTGAAGACTCACTACATCAGTTTAGCATATCCTGACTAGAGCTGCTGATTTACTGAACATACTGCATCTCTGTTGTCTGCCATTAGCACTAAAACATAAGTAACATGATAGTTATAATTTGATACTAACCCTCACCTATTCTGTTTCTCTTCTCGGTACTCAAATGTGGCACTTGGTGCCATGGCCCACCTGCCAAGTTGTTGTGTGCTTATGGTAAAGTAATCCCTGATGGAGGATTGCTGGAATCATGGGAAATAGAGGTCCTTACATTGGATTGGGTGGCCCAGCACTTTTTCAGCTGTGGAATGGCCAAATGGGGGAGGCAGCTTGATGGATGCAGTCTCCAGGACTATAAACAAATCCAAATCATATTATGTGATGTCATCCATTGTTAAATTCTGCTACATACTTCTAAAAAATGTTATTTTTATACTGTATTAAAGATTTGTTCTGTTTTGTTCTGTGTATTGCATTGTATTGATCCCCTTCTTTTTGACACCCACTGCATGCCCAACCTACCTGGAAAGGGGTCTCTCTTTGAACTGACTTTCCCAAGGTTTCTTCCATTTTTTCCCTACTGGGGTTTTTTTTGGGAGTTGTTCCTTGTCTTCTTAGATAGTCAAGGCTGTGGGGCTGTCAAGAGGCAGGGTCTGTTAAAGCCCATTGCGGCACTCCTTGTGTGATTTTGGGCTATACAAAAATAAATTGCATTTTATCGTATTGTATTGTATACACAAAAGGCAATGGAACGAAACTGAAATAATGAATGCCAAAAATAAGTAAACAAAACAATTTTTATTAAAGAATAACAAAAAGTTAAAAAGCCAAAAAAACATATTAAGAAACATGAATCACAAAAGAAAATACAAAAGACAGTTGAAAAAATAAATAAATAACAATAAAGACAATAAATCCAGGATAAAAATCTGGCAATACTATAACAAAAACTGTAATATTAATGCAGTGAAAATCAATACCTCAGTTCAGAGCATATACTACACGTTTTAGTTACAACACTAAAACTGTAAAAAAAAACTCTCAAGTTATCTCCAGCAGTTGGTGTTACTCAGAAGAAAAAGTATTTTATGGGGCTCAAGGGTCTCCTTCTGCTATAACTACTGCTGTGTTCCATTTGAATGCAGAAGTCAGAATTTCTGAGTTCCTAGTCAAATGTTTCAACTGAATCACCAAAAAAAGTTGGATTTCCTACAATGAAAGTCAGACAGCCTCACCAACCCTGAGTTCAAAATGCAAAATGGTGATGGCCATTGTTGTGCATTACTATTGTTTGTTAGCAATTCTTCCTGATTTTGGCTCATTAAATCAATTGAACACACAGCACTGTACAGTGTCTATCTGTGGACATAATGCTACAGTGTTTTTGATGCACAAAATACAGTATAATGTGTTGTTACCATCTGGAATTGCAAACAATGGAAAGCTACAGCTGGCCTAAGTCATTTTGACTTTCAAGATGCCGACATTGATTACCATCAGCCCTAACTGTTTGATTTGCTTGTTTCTGTCTTCCAACTATGGTTCTCCAGAGGTTTATTTTTCTCCTATGGCCTATCATTTTTTTGTTTTTCCTCTCTTCCGTGTCAGCTGGTCAAGCAATCACATTGAGAAATCAAGAACTTCATGTGCATCCTAAATCAAAGGAAACATCAAACTGTTTCTACTCAATGGGTTGCCATGTACGTATATGCCTAGGTAAAATGTAGATACTGTATATAATTATCTTAATATATATTAATTAGATCAGCTTTTTCTATTAACCCCAGCCACAGGTGATGCACAAACCAGTGTGTTTCTTCATGCCGGTCCCAAGCCCGGATAAATGGGGAGGGTTACGTCAGGAAGGGCATCCGGTGTTAAATTTTGCCAAATCAAATATGCAGACAACAATACAAATTCGTCAAGCCCCGGGTTAACAATGACCACCACCAGTACTGTCAGTCAACAGGGTGCTGGAGGAAATTGGGCTACTGTTGGCTGAAGAAGAAGTAGGAGAAGAAGAGGGGGGAGACTTGTCCGGAGGCAGGAGAGGAGGAAGGTTAAGAGATTGGAACTGAGGGTAGGAACTTTGAATGTTGGCAGTATGACTGGTAAGGGGAGAGAGTTAGCCGATATGATGGAGAGAAGTAAGGTTGATATATTGTGCGTGCAAGGGACTAAATGGAAGGGGACTAAGACCAGGTGGATCAGAGATGGATTTAAATTGTTCTATCATGGTGTGGATAGGAGAAGAAATGGAGTAGGTGTTATTCTGAAGGAAATGTCAAGAGTGTCAGACAGAATTGGAAGTGTGATGATGAATGTTGTTAGTGCATATGCCCCACAAGTTGGGTGTGCAATTGATGGGAAAGAAGATTTTTGGAGTGAGTTGGATGAAGTGATGAACAGTGTACCCAAGGGACAGAAAGTGGTGATAGGAACGGATTTCAATGGACATGTTGGTAAAGGAAACAGAGGAGGTGATGGGTAGGTATGTTGTCAAGGTGAGGAATGAAGAAGGACAGAGGATAGTGGATTTTGCCAAATAGATGGACAAGGCTGTGGTGAATACGTATTTTAAGAAGAGGGAGGAACATAGGGTGACGTACAAGAGTGGAGGAAGATGCACACAGGTAGATTACATCCTATGCAGAAAAGTGAATCTGAAGGACTGCAAAGTGGTGGTGGGGGAAAGTGTAGTTAAGCAGCATAGGATGGTGGTCTGTAGGATGACGTTGGAGATCAAGAAGACGAAATGAGTGAGGGCAGAGCCAAGGATCAAATGGTGGAATTTCAAAAAGGAAAACTGCAAGGTTGAGTTTAGGGAGAAGGTGAGACAGGCATTGGGTGGTAGTGAAGAATTACCAGACACTTGGGAAACTACAGCAGATGTAATAAGGGTGACAGCAAGAAGGGTGCTTGGTGTGACATCTGGACAGAGGAAAGGAGAAAAAGAAACCTGGTTGTGGAATGGGGAAGTACAGGTGAGTATACAGAGGAAGAGAATGGCAAAGAAGAAGTGGGATAGTCAGAGAGATACAGAAAGTAGACAAGAGTACAAGGAGATATGGCACAAGGTGAAGAGAGATGTGGCAAAGGCTAAAGAAAAGGTGTATGATGAGTTGTATGAGAGGTTGGACAGTAAGGAGGGAGAAAAGGACCTGTACCGATTGGCTAGACAGAGGGACCGAGCTGGGAAAGACGTGCAGCAGGTTAGGGTAATGAAGGATAAAGATGGAAATGTACTCACAAGCGAGGAGAGTGTGTTGAGCACATACTTTGGGAGGCTTATGAATAAAGAGAATGAGAGAGAGAAGAGGTTGGATGATGTGGAGATAGTGAATCAGGAAGTGCAACGGATTACCAAGGAGGAAGTAAGGACAGCTATGAAGAGGATGAAGAATGGAAAGCCATTGGTCCAGATGACATACCTGTTGAAGCATGGAGGTGTTTAGGAGAGATGGCAGTGGAGTTTTTAACCAGATTGTTTAATGGCATCTTGGAAAGTGAGAGAATGCCTGAGGAGTGGAGAAGAAGTGTACTGGTGCCAATATTTAAGAATAAGAGGGATGTGCAGGACTGTAGTAACTACAGGAGTATAAAATTGAAGAGCCACAGCATGAAGTTATGGAAAAGAGTAGTGGAAGCTAGGTTAAGAATTGAGGTGATGATTAGTGAGCATCAGTATGGTTTCATGCCAAGAAAGAGCACCACAGATGCAATGTTTGCTCTGAGGGTGTTGATGGAGAAGTATAGGGAAGGCCAGAAGGAGCTGCATTGCATCTTTGTGGAGCTGGAGAAAGCATATGACAGGGTGCCTCGAGAGGAGTTGTGGTATTGTATGAGGAAGTCGGGAGTGGCAGAGAAGTATGTAAGAGTTGTACAGGATACAGTATGTACAAGGGAAGTGTGACAGTGGTGAGGTCTGTGGTAGGAGTGACAGATGCATTCGAGTTGGAGGTGGGATTACATCAGGAATCGACTCTGAACCCTTTCTTATTTGCAATGGTGATGGACAGGTTGACAGACGATATTAGACAGGAGTCCCCGTGGACTATGATGTTTGCTGGTGACATTATGATCTGTAGTGATAGTAGGGAGGAGGTTGAGGAGACCCTGGAGAGGTGGAGATATGCTCTAGTGATGAGAGGAATGAAGGTCAGTAGGAACAAGACAGAATACATGTGTGTAAATGAGAGGGAGGTCAGTGGAATGGTGAGGATGCAAGGAGTAGAGTTGGCGAAGGTGGATGAGTTTAAATACTTGGGATCCATAGTACAGAGTAATGGGGATTGTGGAAGACAGGTGAAAAAGAGAGTGCAGGCAGGGTGGAATTGGTGGAGAAAAGTGTCAGGAGTGATTTGTGACAGACGGGTATCAGCAAGAGTGAAAGGGAAGGTCTACAGGATGGTAGTGAGACCAGCTATGGTATATGGGCTGGAGACGGCGGCACTGACCAGAAAGCAGGAAACAGAGCTTGAGGTAGCACTGTTGCTAAGATTTGCACTAGGTGTGACAAGGATGGATAGTATTAGAAATGAGTACATTAGAGGGTCGGCTCAAGTTGGACGGTTGAGAGACAAAGTCAGAGAGGCGAGATTGCCTCTTTAGACATATGCAGAGGAAAAATGCTGAGTATATTGGGAGAAGGATGCTAAGGATAGAGCTGCCAGGGAAGAGAAAAAGAGGAAGGCCTCACCATGGATGTGGTGAGAGAGGACATGCAAGTGATGGGTGTAACAAAACAAGATGCAGAGGACAGAAAGATATGGAAGAAGATGATCCACTGTGGCGACCCATAACGGGAGCAGCCGAAAGAAGAACAAGATTAGCTTTTTCTATTGTCAACCTTAATGTATATATTAATTAATATATTTAATAATATATATATATTTTAATATATATACATATATATTAATATTTTAACTAGAAAACCTTTTTCTGACAAGTGTGAAGGCTTGTTCTGCACTTTAGTGGTTACATTTTGCTTAACAATACCTGGTTGATTTTGTATTTAGTATACTGTACTTATTTTTATTAGAAATTATCATAGTATTATTTAATAAGAATAAGCCATTTTAATATTGTATATTTTCATTTTTATTGATTACTGTGGAAAACATAATGCGTTGCATGTAAATGCATGATGAGGTGCTATATAAAGTTATTACCATTATTATTAAGCTGGCTAGTCAGCATACTTCACTTCTCTTATTCTGTAAAATAAAAAAGTGATTGCAAGTGAAAATTCCAATTTAAAACTTAAGGGATTTTTTTTAATAATGTGAGACCAACTAAAGTGAGACATATTGTGTTCAGATTCGCTATAAAACACCGCTCGCTCCCACGCAGGGCAAATGACCACCTTCCTCTTCATCACACCACACTCCCAGCCACACATTTGCTTTTTTCTTTTCCAGTCTCATCTGAAATCCTCCTGTCCTTCTCCAGCTCTCCCTTTTACCCCCAAACTGAGAACCACAGAGAGTCAATGGAATTGAAACCGACCGCATCCTCACATACAAACGTGATTAGCCCCGTTTACATCAAAAGGTATCCCTGGGCCTGCCTGAACACACACCCACCCAACCAGCCTAGCTGCAATGTTTTCATTTAAAAGTAGTAGTTGATTTCAGAATGAAAGATGAAAAATGACTTTTAAACATATTTTGGAAAATAATGGTACCTCTCTGTTTTTTCAGTTAAATAAATTAGTGAGTTAAGTATGCCGGAGCTTTATCAATGCTGTAATGTTGACAAAATGTTATTTCTTTTAGTCTGTTTGGATGTAGATGTGAATTTGTTTTTGAACCCCCAAAGGAGCACCCCATTCCCGTGTCCCTTTTACTAGAAGGCAGTAGAACTGACAATCATGGCAAACCTGGTAAACGGCAAATACTTTCACACTGCAACAGGTTAGATAAAAATAATTATCATCATAACAAAGGTAACAGTAATGTTGATAAATATGTGTGTACTTACCTGTCACATTTATATCTATTTAAGATAACATCTAGGAGAACATTGATGGGGCATCCTTCCCATCACCATCACCCTATGACAGCAAACTGAGGACTTCAGCAAGGATCAAACAATTTCTTTGATTGACCTAATGCAGAAGCACATCGAGAATGAAGGCGAATGTCTACCAAAAACTTCAAAAGACCTGACTGCACAGATTAAATTTTCCAAGGTCAAAAAAATGTATGCAAATATGTATCAGAAAAGTTGGCCATCATTTTCATGCAGTCTTTCTTGCCTGATAAGACAGCCAGGAAGTGGAACATATTTGTGGACACATACAAAAAAGTGAAAGGCAATAATACAATTTTATTTTTAACTTTATTCTGAGATGGATAACCTTCTGGGAGGGTAATATGATGTGGCCTTCCCTGTGGTGGGGACATCAGAGATGATAGAGGTGTGCAGACCTGAAGAGCTAGGACATTTGAAAATGCACCCAGTCAAGCAACAAACATCTGTAACAATGACTCCGCCTTGAGAAAAGAGAAAGATGGATGACAAGTTAATGAAATTCCTGCAAGAGGTAGAAGAAATGATTCAGTGGCACCATGATCAGACTCTTCGACAAATGAAGTCTGCTCAGCAGGGTTTTGAGGTTCTGATGGCCAAATTATTGGACAAGCTGTGATCTGCTGCCATTTGTTAAATGCAAAACAGTAACTTTGTTTGTTTACATATTATTTTAAGCTTTCAGGACTGGCTGAAATGGTACATGTGTATCAATGCATTTAATGTGTTGCACAATTCTTACATAGTTACTTAAACATTTTTTTCCCAATGTGTTCTGAGGAACAGTGGGGTTTGTATATAGTATTAGAAATATGTAGTTTGTGTGATGATCTCAGGTTGTCATGGAGAAAACCGAACAAAGTTATAGCATAACTAGCAAAATACCTGCGCTTCACAACAGAGAAGTAGTGTGTTAAAGAAGTAATGCAAAAGAAAAGGAAACATTTTAATAATGCAACATGATTGACAATGTAATTGTTTTGTCATTGTCATGAGTGTTGCTGGCATATATATATATATATATATATATAGAGAGAGAGAGCAAAATACCCGCGCTTCGCAGCAGCGAAGTACTGCCTTAATTTTTATTAAGAAAATTAAACCTTTTTAAACTGAGGGAAAATATACCAATAATTATTTGTTAAGGATCTCTTTGTATACCACATTGTGAGTTCGGCCTTCCGGTTGTAATATGACCAAGCTGTGCGCTGAGCTTACTCTTGAGTATGCAACATACAGTTGGCCATGTGAACAGTAATCTTGTCTCAAATCTCACAGCTTGGATTGCTGCTGTCATGGTTTGTTTCAATTACGACAGTATTTGTAGGACTTATGTTGAAGTGACATTCGGCATCTGTCAAGCGTTGTAAGTATACAACCGGTTTCATTGATAACTTCACATCCAGCTTTTGAGAATTTAAACATTCATAAACATCAAAGTGTCCACTACTGAAATCGTCACCTGTCAATCTAAGATGTTTAAGAGGCATTGGCGGTTGTCCAAAGGTGTAAAATATTTGGCCATTTCGGTACACTTGAAAGCGACAACCGAACAATTCATTGGCAGCAATCAATTCACATGCAGATGCATAGGTGAAGGGCTTAAGCATTTCACTCTTCTAATGCTCCTGTGTAGAATAATTATCTCCCGTACCGTCATCAGTCCACACCTTGAACCTGTCCCAGTCATTCAATACATAAGACACAATGTTCCTCTGGATATCAAGAGTGAGCCTGATATGGCCGTGCAATATGTAACAAAGAGAATGGAAAAGATAGGTGCCATCTCCGGGCATGGAATCCACTCGGTAAGTGACAGTTCTTTGATCGATGGTGATCACCTCGATAGACATGTTAATGGGGGTACGGTTGGAATGATAAATGAAAATGGGTATCTGAACAATGTAAAGTAAGTCTAAAATACCTACACAATAACTATAATCGTAATAAATGAATAATAAAACAGCGGAGAAGCCGTGGATTAAATAAAAATGCTGTAGTTATCAGCAGGGAGACGTGAATCCCGTGGCGAAGCAAGGAAGGGAATGTAGAGACTGGAGCGATGGACGGCCTTATATATGCGGGACCCAACGCCGCCTCACACGGTGACCGAGCTGCAGGCTATGGACGTATATATGTACGTAAGTAGGATTTAGTTAGCGTTGGGAACCCGCATACCAAATTTCTTGAAGATGGGCCCATAAGTAACAAAGACCGTTGAAAAGTTCAATATGGCGTGCCAACAGTGGAATCATACCACCGAAATAAGTACGTACATTGGTTTCGGTTAGCGCAGGGAAGCCGCCTACCAAATTTCGTGAAGATGGGGCCATGAATAAGAAAGTTCAACATGGCGGACGTTGTTGACCGTTATGACCGTTACGCGTAGAATTTCGAAATGAAACCTGCTTAACTTTTGTAAGTAAGCTGTAAGGAATGAGCCTGACAAATTTCAGCTTTCTACCTACACGGGAAGTTGGAGAATTAGTGACATTGGAAACTTCAATATGGCAGCCGATAGTGGCATCATACCACTGAAATAAGTAGGTACATCGGTTTTGGTTAGCACAGGGAAGCCACCTACCAAATTTCGTGAAGATGGGATCAGCCTTCTACCTACACGGAAAGTTGGAAAATTAGTGACGTTGGAAAGTTCAATATGGCGGGCCGCCAGTGGCATCATACCATCGAAATAAGTACATACATCGGTTTCGGTTAGCGCAGGGAAGCCGCCTACGAAATTTCGTGAAGATGGGGCCATGAATAAGAAAGTTCAACATGGTGGACGTTGTTGACCGTTATGACCATTACGCGTGGAATTTCGAAATGAAACCTGGTTAACTTTTGTAAGTAAGCTGTAAGGAATGAGCCTGCCAAATTTCAGCTTTCTACCTACACGGGAAGTTGGAGAATTAGTGACATTGGAAACTTCAATATGGCGGCCGACAGTGGCGTCATACCACCGAAATAAGTACGTACATCGGTTTTGGTTAGCGCAGGGAAGCCACCTACCAAATTTCGTGAAGATGGGGTTAGCCTTCTACCTACACGGGAAGTTGGAAAATTAGTGACGTTGGAAAGTTCAATATGGCAGCCGACAGTGGCGTCATACCATCGAAATAAGTACATACATCGGTTTCGGTTAGCGCAGGGAAGCCGCCTACCAAATTTCATGAAGATGGGGCCATAAATAAGAAAGTTCAACATGACGGACGTTGTCAAACGTTATCGACCGTTATGACCGTTACGTGTAAAATTTCTAAATGAAACCTGCTTAACTTTTGTAAGTAAGCTGTAAGGAATAAGCCTGCCAAATTTCAGCCTTCTACCTACACGGGAAGTTGGAGAATTAGTGATGAGTCAGTCAGTCAGTGCACCTACACCGACAGTCTAACCACCACTGTTTTTATAAACTATGTACCCCCACAGTCCCCAGACACACTTCACCACAAAACTTTGTTATGTCTGTTCTACACAAAATCAAGATTAACATTTTTCATCCACCATCACTACAAACTACACAGTTAAGTAACATATTTAAAAAAATATAATTTTTGGGTGGAGTAAGGTGTATATGCATACATTACTTTTATGTAATCCTTGTGCTGTTAAGATATTGTGCTTTTTTTAACAAAACAATCATGTTTAGGATACATAATTAATGACCTGAAAGCTAGATGGCCCATAATAACAACAGAGAATATGGTGTAGTTACTAACAGTATGCAGGGATCTTGCCCATACACATAAATTCATGTCTCTCATGCAGTTGGGAAGTTATTTTAGACCATCTCTGCATTACCTTTCTATCTTTGGGTACACTATCTATCCTTCTATATAAAAGTGGTCGGGATTGTCCTTCCGTCCCGTGAGTGCTACGCAGGCGCGGAGTTTCACACACGCCCCGTCCATTTTGCAATGCACGATGGGATTTGTAGTTTCATTTTTCCAGGTAAAAGATGATTTTCTACTCCAGACTGTGCAATATTTTCTTCTTCTTCCTTACTATATAAAAGCGGTCGGGATTGTCCTTCCATCCTGTGAGTGGAAAGCGTAGCGGTATTCCACTTATCACAGACTTACTACTTGCAGCTTGCGGTACGAAGTGACATGATGTGAGCAGAGTTCTGGTGCTTCTATCGTTCTCTTGGAAAAATAGACAAAATTATGTCTCTGGAAATAATTAATGTTGATGGAGTACAAATGCCTCACCGCGTAGTAAATATCAGGGGGGTTCAAAAGGGCGACCTCAATATAGAAAAAAAGTTTAAATTTCATCACAAAAATAACAGAAACTACGAGTATTAAAGTAATACCGCTCAAATGCAATATAACCAAATTAATGAGTTTGTATAAAATATCAAATTGATCTACATATTGAATTGCCTTAAGAAGTGGTCAACTTAAAAGTCGGTTGCCTTAAAAGGCAGGTCAGCCTAGTATTTAAGATATTTGTGTTTGTTAAACTAATCAATTTTTCTGTCATTTAATTTAGAATCTGTTTTTATACTAAATCAAGACAGCCTCTTAGTGGTAAGAAGACCAAATACTTAGGTTCATTATTGTCAAATGAAATATAACCATATGTTCTTGTTATATATTCTTTAAGTAGCTAGTGTTCAGTTTTTATTCATTTAATTATTTAAGTTTAATTTTAATAGATAATAAATAACTATTTCACTTTTTTTATCTTTCTAATGGTGGAGTGCAGTTCCACCATTATCACTATTGTTAAAGTCAGTGAGCAGTTCAAGGTTCTAAAGGGTCCCAACCCAGGCATCATTGGTAGAGACTGCTACTAGTTCCTCTGAGTCATGCAAGTGTAAATACTTGTTAATGGCTGCAGTGAGTCTCATGAGTTATAAATGTATCTGCAGATGCTTTTCTTTAGTTATGCAGGTTTTACTACCAGAACTTAGTTAGTTAGTGACTTGAAATTGGTCCAGTGGTTGTGTTCCATGATTTACTGGTGCACTGTAGAGGGTTTGTTTTGCCATTGT
Source organism: Polypterus senegalus (assembly GCF_016835505.1). Taxonomy (NCBI): domain Eukaryota; kingdom Metazoa; phylum Chordata; class Cladistia; order Polypteriformes; family Polypteridae; genus Polypterus; species Polypterus senegalus. The sequence goes on along the minus strand of NC_053160.1, from coordinate 80,471,562 downwards.
GTTCACTCCCACCTGGACAGGCTTCAGCTCTTCCCAACTATGAACTGGACGATCAGGTTAGCAAATGGATGGATGGATGGATGGACAGATAAAGTAAGGCAACCAAATCAAGATGCACACTCGTTTGAAAGCTGCATGATTTTCTAACACTATTGTTTAATATATCAATTTATTAACACTTCTATTTATTTAATACTAATTAAGAATTAATTAGCCATATCCTTCAACTGAAGCCCATTTCTGAAGTTAGAAATATTTGCAATGTACTTCCAATATATTATCAGACATAGCCAACTTTAATGACATTGCCCCACATCAGCAGTTGATTCCAGTTTTGCAGTCAGCTGTACTTTAAGTATTTATTCAGTTTAAATAATATATCACTCCTATGTCCTTGCTTTCTGTGTGTGTATATTAAACGCTTCTGTTTATTTTATATACTTAATGTCCAAGTTAACTAAGTTGAACTAGATAAAAATATATTTGTTACTACTTCACCATTAATAGAGACTTGTGTTCAGAATCAGGGCGAGTTCCAGGCTAAAGCTGAGTAGGTACCAACATAGGAGCACCATGAATTGGGGAGTAACCAAGACTCATCCAAGTTACTCCCCCTCTTCTGTTTGTTGTTACTATAGCATGTTACCCTTTACATACATAACAACACATAACAACATACTCCTCTCTCTTTCTTTTCAAATATGAACACAGTCTGATCTTCGCAAGACGTTCTTCGATTTTAGTTACAAATATGAAAGTGCTATCATCTCTAGGGAAGATTTGATATACAAATAGAAATGCATTACGATCTTCAAGGGGGAGTTCTTCAAAGTCATATACAAGTATAAATCCGACAGAAATCTCAAAGTGGGAGAATCCACCCACCATTGCCTAGGTGTGCCATTTACACTTGAGCTGGCCTTGTCCAGACCCAACATGGCCTCTGTTTGCAGGGAGCTGGCACATTTTCTACCATGCTGGCATGGTTATTTTCTGGGAAATTTTTTAAATTTAACATCCCCAAATTACTGATCCATGGGATCTCTAATTTGCCCGTGTAAAGTGGTTGTGGAGGATGGACTGGTCTGAATCCTACTGTGCAACCAGTGTCTGTGTCACTGGAATTCAAAAATGGATGAATAGAGTGATTGATCAAAGTTATAAATATGCTATGAACTGAAGAAAGCTCTGCAACACAGTTAAAAATGATTACCTAACCAGCTAGATATCTATTATAAACTGAGTTTAAAGAAGTGAGTCTGATGCAGAAAAATTAAATAAGAAACAAAATAGTTCCAAATCGCACCACTATCACTCACTGTTCATTTGGTGACATCCATCACGGCAAATGTGATTCAAATGGGTATTTGGCTGGGACGTGAATTTGCTGTTTTGGCATTTCTCTAGGCTACTTGCCGATGGTTTATCTCAGAAATACAATGTTGTAGTACAATCTCATAAGCATACCCTCAAAGTCTTTTCAATTTCTGCGTCACCATTTTTTTAATAAAAAAATTTACCATTATTTACCATTAGAGGCTTCTAGTGATCAACCTTGTCAATAGTTGCGCTAGGCTAACTTACAGTGACACATACTGAGTTATAGTTACAGGTTCTAATTTTTCATAATATAAGGAATTCAAGTTTACTTGTTTTTTTGCCTTCTATCCACCCACAAAGTCTAAAATATAGAATGCATATGCATTATTTAGTTGTTCTTAAGATGAACAGCCTCAACTAGCCTCCTGGGGAGCGATTTCTGGATTACTGCAGATAGCGTATTGCTTGAGAGTTTTTGCTAGTTGCTGCAGGGATGAATTTTATAACTGTTCATCTGTTCAAGTACCTAACTAATCAGCACAAGCTGTACAATATAGGTTTCATTTCTAACAAACTACAACTTTTTAATGTACCATTATTTTAAGAAGCTATTATACTGGGCAAAAATACACTTGAGTAAAATGATAGAAGAATAATTACCTCCATGATAATGAGAAAAGCAAAATTTACCACATGCAAAACTGCACAGAGAGAGAGTAAAAGCCATCGTCAAATGCAATCTTTGCTGTTTTAAAGCAGATTTACTTTGTAAATGAACATGTAATTACATATAGCTATTGCAGTAGACTGATGTTACAGTTTCCTCAAACCTACATTTTAAATGTCTCTATATGACATAGTGCAAAAAAAGTTACACTGCAGATCAAATATTCTAATATCTTATAAGTTTTATTAATTTTGAAGCAGATTACAGAGTAAAATATTAAACTACAATGATAATGCTGAGAATGTAAATTAGGGACTGACCTAAAAAGGCATTTTGTAGTTAGTGTAGGAGAGGTGATTGTCAGTAGGAGGTCCATCTGTACCTTCTGCTGTCTTAAGGCTGCAGAGCCCAAGGGTAGCGACACGCTAGTTAGGCACTGCTGCTAGGGGAATGGCTTTGCTTCACCCAATGGCAAGGTGTTTCAACAATCTCAGCGGGTTCCAAGAACAGAAAATGAGTGGGCAGATGATGATCACAGAAGTGGCCGCGGGCCTTTTGATATGATAATTTTGCAGAGATTAGAGGTTCAGCAGGCCAAGGTTTTGGTTTAATTAAGTTAAAAATGGAGTGCACTTCTGAACATGAGCTGCTTTCAATCACACTGATGGAATGCTTTACTTTTTTAAATTAAGTAATCCTAAGGGGGCTGTCTATAGTTTTGGTCACCATAATATCAAATAAAAATGATAGTCTAAATCATTCTTCCGGGAAGATTTTGCTGGATATCTATAAATAGCATTTTGTTTGAGAATTTCCTTCTAGTTGCTATAGGGATGGATGTATATACCTTCTTCTGCTAAAGTACAAGGATTCAAAAAAAGATTTTCAAGATTAATGGGGAAGGTAGGTAGATGAATTATAAAGAAAAGCTGGAGAAAGTGTGCTTGCAATAGCTTTGGAAGCAGACAATTATTTCTAGGTTTAAACTAGTTTGTCCATTTGTTGTTGATGGTAGTTGATAGCTACTAGAAGAGTATCTATTGATAGTTAAGAACAAAGGATCAAAAAACATCTCCACAGTGTTAGAAAGATGACAAATGCATAAATTAAATATACAGTAGAATTGGTCTTTTTAAACATTTGAAAATGTAGGTTTAACATCTTTTTATAGTGATTACCTTCTCAGTAACTCATCCAAGACCAAGGCAGTCTGACATTCTTTAACTGAAGCTGTGATGTAAGTAGCTCCTTATCATTGTCTGACATATCTAAAATAATAAAACTGTTGCCATCACACCACATCTGTTTCAACTATGTATCACTGTTTCTCCTTCCTCCCCTGTTTTACTGTCCCTCTCCTCAGCAGACTCAACACCCCTCTATCACTTAACTCTCCTACACCTTCACAAGAAAATGATCTTACGGAAGTTAACTCTGCTTTACCTTTTTACACAAAATGACACAATATTTTGTGAATAATAAAGTGACTGTGTCTAAAAACAACAAAGTATAGAGGGTGTAAAGTAGGTATTATCTTCAAAAATCATTCAATCAAAAAATTGAAAGTGCTTATAACTTAAGCACTTACTAAAATAAATATGTCACAAGAAAAAAACATAGATTTATATGACAAAATAGTGTGGCAAAATCTTTATGTTATAGACATTTGAAGTAGTCAAAGTTAATTAAATTAATCAAAAAGCCCCTATGACTTCACCACAGCAAGTCATTGTGTTTTCATTGCATAATAGTTGTCTTCTTTTAGCTAATGTGTTTCAGCCAAAGCTTTTTCTCAGGGCCTAGTATGTCACATAAAAATACCTATTGCAATAGCCAAATTAAATAATGTTATTAATTGCTGAACGTTATATATGAAACAAGAAAACTTACATATTTTATAACATATAAAACTACAAATTCTGATACACCTCATTTCTATACTTTGTGAACTAGAAAAATAATAACAATGACATTTAATAACAAATTAGAAAGTTCATAGTGACGCAGAAAATTTCAAGGGCGGTAAAAGCAACAGTGACAATCTTGTCAATAGTTGACTTTTCCTAAATAAATGCAGATAGGAAATGGGAATTCCCAGAATGCTAGATAAACTAAAAATAAAAATGAAACTTGTTAAAGTGTTCCCAGTATACAATCACGAGACTCGTGACAACAAGAAGGCGTGTAACTTACGTTACTGGTGAATTATGTACATCTTTATGTAACTCAGAAAGAAGTCAGAATACAAGGATGTTAGGTGACTTATTGAGAAGAAATCCAAGCAGGCTATTATCAATTAGTCCTTTTGAGTGTATATTATGTATCAAAGACTTACTTTGTAATTAAATTAGAAATTTGTGAGGTGAGGTCTTTTTACAGAACTTCATGACACTATTGGTCCTTCAATGGTCTTTTTTATTATTTATTTTATTAATTTTAATTAAAAGCAAACAACAATCCATACAATCAAACTTAACAAAACCAAAATTCAACCCCCATCCAAAAAAACGGAGCAGAGCCAGTCAACAAAGCAAATCTTTGAAGCAGCAAGGAAGGAAGACTATTCTTTTTCACGAGAGAGAAGTTTTATTCTAAAATGTTATTGATTAGATCCTGACATATTTAAAAAAACATTTTTAACAGATCCTCTGAGAGAGAATTTGATTATTTTACAAGTCTATGTGCTAGTAGTGAGGTAAAGGCAATTACAATTTGTTTGTCCTCCTCCACTTTAAGCCCAATTGGGAGTACACCAAACACAGCTGTTAATGGGTTCAGAGTGATGGTGATACAGAGGCTGTCTGATAGACATGCAAAGATTTTTGTCCAAAACTACGTTAATTTGGTGCACATCCAAAACATGTGCCTCAGTGAGGCTGGAGCTAGACTGCAACATTCACAGGTTGAATCTTGCCCTGGAAACATGATGGCATTATCCACTTGTCATCCAGATATATAAGATTTCCTTACACTGTGGTTGAACTTGCAAACATCAGAGCATCTAGTTTTCCAAATGTAATTGGAGCAGTCCTCTGCACACACATTGCTATTGCAATGGAGCTGGACAAGTTACATCAGCCAGGGATGAATCACCAAAAGAATGAGCAGGCATTATGTCATCTATAGCAGGATAGCCTGTAAAAACTGCAATTCTGCACAGTTGCAGATGGTTTTTGTCGCGTTTTAAAGATGAGCTGCTTCGTTTATTAGTCAAGAGGATAATTCTAATTGCAATGCCTGTCTTTTCCTATAAAGTGCATCATCTGGAGACCTTGGGCCTCATGTATGAACGGTGCGTACGCACAGAAATGTTGCGTAAGAACTTTTCCACGTTCAAATCGCGATGTATAAAACCTACACTTGGCGTAAAGCCATGCACTTTTCCACGGTACCTCATACCTTGTCGTATGCAAGTTCTCCACTTGGTTTTGCAGACTGGCGGCACCCAGCGTCAAAGCAGTGCTACTGTTCCTGTGTGGTTACTCTTTATTTTCCTAACGCAGCTTTATAAATACACTGAAACTAACTACATATTGTTTATTAGTGTAATGCATCTGATTGTAATTAACGTAACAATATAATGGTCCAGGGAATAGCCATAGTATTCCAAATACCATAACTGCTTTAGCGTTGTTACTCTCACTGCACCTTCTTCTTCTTCTTCTTTTTCTTCTTTCAGCTGCTCCCTTTAAGGGTTGCCAGAGCGGATCATCTTTTTCCATATTACTCTCACTGCACCACTCAGAGTATTTATATCACTGTGTCTGAGTGGGGAATCACAGCAGCAGCTGATTAGAAAGATAATTATCGTTACACAGCATCAAGCCCACGCTTCCTCAGCCATGGCAACGTTTCAAAGCGTTTCCTGTACGGACCTCGCAGTTCAGAAACAGTTTCATCCCAAGAACTATAAACTCATTCAATCAATTGCTCCTTGTAAAACTGTTTGTACTTATAAGTATAATTACCCCACTATAAACTTGCACTACAGTTATAATATTACACAACCTGCGCCACTTTATGAAGCGCGTATTTACATATGATGACGATATCATTTGTAAGATGAAATGCAGCAAAATATGTTGATTATATTATATAGATAAAATTTTTACTTCATTTAAATATGTGCTGAGACTGGCGCGACACTGGAAGGATAGATAGATAGAATAATTAAACACGTACTATGAAGATATTTCAATGTTCCTTAAAAGTTTTGAAGAATCATCGTTGTAAGCTTACAGATGGCTTAACGTCTATTACAGAGCTGATTGTGTGGCGATTGGGTATTTGGGGAAAGAAAAGTAAGGACAAGATTTGAAGGTTAGTATGTTTGAAAGAGACAGTACTGCTACAATAAATTATTTCATCGAAGGTCGCGCATGGTGCAGCAGCATCTTGTATGAGACATGAACAATCACTGCGCCATCATGTTCTTAATAACATGCTTTCATCCTAATCATCATGAAAATGATATCACGTAAACATTTCAGTACAGTGGAACCTCGGTTCACGAACGTCTCGGTACACGTATAACTCGGTTTATGACCAAAAAGTTCTCCAAACTTTTGCCTCGGTTCACGACCACACACTCGGTATACGAACAAGCCAGTTTCCCTTTCGGTTTGTGCGCGCTGATGATTTCCGCACGTGTTGCATTGTTCTCGGTCAGACGTGTGTGCTTGCACATGCGTGCATGCTTTCCATTTGTGCTCTATTTCATTTCCCCTCCAGTTCGTACACGCCGATTACTGTATTTAAGCACGTGTTGAGCCGCTCGCTGTTCTCAGTCAGACGTGCGTGCTTTATCTGTGATCTCTTTGTGCTCTACAGTATTTTGTGTGCTTTTGCAGTTAGCCATGGCTTCTAAACAAGTGAAGAGTGGTGAGAAGAAAGTTTTGCAGAAAATTGAAATCGAAGTAAAAAAAAAAAGAAATTATTGAAAAGTATTGAGCGTGGCATTCGTGTTACTGATCTTGCCGCCGAGTACAAAAAGTCAAAACCTACAATTTCGACTATTCTAAAGCAGAAAGAATCTATTAAAGCAGCTGATGTTGCAAAAGGAGTTACAGCGTTAATCAGGCAGAGACTTCAAGTGCTGGAAGAGGTGAAAAAACTGTTTACCAGTTTACTCATTTACCAATTTGAGAACCCTCGTGCTTTCAAGCAGCACAATGTAAACAAAGCCAGGCTGCCAGTGATGTGGAGGGCAAACACGAAGGGTTGGGTCACAAGGACTTTGTTTTTGGAATGGCTGCATGAGGAGGCTTCCGTTCCCACCAGCTAAACAGCTAAAAACTCCAGAAACCCAAGAAATCACACGATAGAAAACACCTGAAGGAAAACATCCCTCCATCGCGGAGCCAGATTCTCCCTCAAAACTGTAACCTCCTCTCCACCCAGTTCCTACTCGATTCATTCCAGAACTCGACTCATGCAAGGTTAGGTTTTGTATTACGGATTTTTTAAATGTTCATTTTTCGGTTCATAGCGTGAATTGTTGCAGTGTTACTTTTCACTTTTTTCAAATGTTCATTTTTTTTCCCTTAAAACTCATTAAAAAAAGTGTTTATATACAGCGATCGGTTGCAAGGCTATAGCGCAAACTCCTGTAATGTTATTTTTTTGGTTGCTTGTTGTTGGGTTTTAAATAAAGTTCGGATTTGCTTAAATGTTCCCTACCACTCCCCACTCATGCTTAAAACTCATTAAAATAAGGTATTTATACAGCGATCGGCTTGCAAGGCTATAGCGAGAACTGCTGCAATGTTACAGAGAGGGAGAGAGAGCGCATGCTGCTGAGAGAGAGTGAGAGAGAGAGAGAGAGAAAGGGTACATGCTGCTGAGAGAGAGAGAGTGTGTGCTACTGAGAGAGAGAGGGTGTGTGCTGCTGAGAGAGAAGAGAGAGGGCGCCTGCTGCTGAGAGAGAGAGAGAGTGAGCCTGCGCGTGCGGCTGAGCAGGAAGCCTGGGTTTTTTGTGTCAGTGTTATTCAATGTTTTTACATTAGTTTACTATTACACTGTGCATGGTGTAATTAACTATGTTTGTGCTTAATCTTTAAAAAAATATATATTTACATACAGTTTGTACGGTCTGGAACGGATTAATTGTATTTACATACAATCCTATGGGGGAAATTGCTTCGGTTCATGACCAAATCGGTTTACCACCAGAGTTTTGGAACGAATTATGGTCGTGAACCAAGGTTCCACTGTATTTTAATTATTCAGAGAGCTGTAACATCACGAATGTAATGAATGAATTCTGTGTCCTGTCGGAGAAAGAGAAAGAACCGAAGCACGTAGTGATTCACACACATACAGCACATTGAAGATCAAATACAAAACAAAGCATTTAATGTGCTACTTTATTTACGATGGGATTTGAGAAACTAGTAAATTAAATGATTTTAAGATGAAGTTTATGTTCTACTTTAATGACAAAATAAACTATGTGATTAAAGTGGATATATTAATATTAAAGTTAACATTTCGTGCTTTTTTCCTACTCTGTGCCTTTTTTCTCACTGTACCCTAATAAGCTTCCATATGGCACTAAGATGTTAGGCTACATCTCGCCTTTTCACGGAAACTTTGATATGTGACAACTTCTTTTTTATGTCGGGCACTGTGCAACTTTGTGAACCTGAGCTTGTTTCTCCAACACGCTATGTCACTTTATCAGCTTCCTTTTGTTGATTATACCACTGTATAAACCAACAAATAGTGCGTTTTTCTTTGCCTCCACTTGGTATTCGATGAAATTCTTATATTTTCCCTCTTGCTTTTGCCATTGCCTTTTCATAGAACACTGAGCTTAAGGTCTATTTATATTGATTTGCATATTCAAAGAGGTGTAATTCTGGGAGGAGACGGGGCGGGACAGAAGGCGCGTGCACGTGTGTTAGTTTTCACACTGATCGGGATTTATAGAGCGGAAGAACACGGAAGTTGGAGTATGCACAGATTCCTGCATCTGGAATTTTCTGTGCGTAAGCACATTTCGGCTTTTGTGCTTACATCATGTTATAGTGTGAATTCTATGCACGGCGTTATACATGAGGCCACTGGCGTATTCTAGATCTGTTCTGGTAATTTTGCTGATTAACTCAGACGCCTTCTTGGTTTGCAATTTATTTTTGTGAGAAAGATATGAAATAATCTGGCCCCTTAAAATGCCTTCAGAGTATTCCTGCAGAGACCTCTGGGGATGCATTTGTCTCCAGAAAATAATCAGTTTGCTTGGATATAAATTTCATACAGTGCTCATCAGGTAATGACAGGGGGTTAAGATTCCAGCTACAAGTTGAGTGTGTAGGGCATAATAAGTTAAGATCCATGATCAGAAGGGCATGGTCGGAGATTAAAATAACATAGTACCTACACAATTTCATAGTGGGCAAAAAATGATTGTTTATGAAGAAATAATCAATAATTGAGTAACAATGATGAACTTGTGAGAAGAAGGAATATGCTCTAAGGTTAGGATTTAAAAACCACCAAAGGTCTAATAAGTTGTGATCTATTGCAAACTATGTAATTATTTTTTCATAATTAGATGTTATCGTCGATGTAGCTGAAGACCTATCCAGGTCTGGATTTAAAGCACAATTAAAGTCTCCAGGCCATTATAATTTTCTGAGTGTTTACATTAAGAAAATATTTTAGATGTAATTTCTATCATCCACATTAGGTGTATAAATATTTATCAGAATCACTTTAACAATAAATACATTGCCCGTCACCATTACATATTGCCCTTCAGGATCACATATTACACCTGACGCTACAAATTGGATAGTTCTGTGTATTAAGGTTCCCACACCCCAGGTTTCTTTGTATAGCTGGAGTGAAAAAATGTCCAACCCAATCCCTTTGCAAATGAAATGGCTTCTTACTTATTATATGATTCTCATGTAAAAATGCTATCCTGTTAAGTGAGTGAATACTTTCTTTCTCTTTAATTCATGATTGAGTCCTTTGACATTCCATCTCACAGTTTACTGTTTGGTCATAAAAACATTACTTCTGAACCTTTGTTGAAATTTTGTAGTCTAAAATTAACGCAGTACATTTTTACATGTAACAGATTTGACCTATGTAGATTTCATATTATTGCCAGGTGTTAAGGCTATGAAGCCTATTGTTGTGTTGGCATTAATGGTTATTAGGGTAGAAAGGATAAATAAGAAATAGCAAATCGTTCTTCTTTCTGTCAGGCAATATCCAGGATTACTTCTTCCATGTCTGTCTGTCTCATCGTCTTGTCTGCTTATTTTTTCTTGGTCTTCATTACTTAATCACCTTCTATAATATGTTTGGTCTTATTCTTCTTCTTCCTATTGCCGTTGTGTCACTTTCTCGATCACTTCGTCATAAGAAATACACAACCCAGGAGTCTTTGCCGAGATTGCCGCTACCTACATTTTCTATATTTTCCTGAATGTATTACTTCATGAAATTTTGATTAAGACTAAGATGAAGGTTCCAGTCCCCCTGATCTCCAAGGAATCATGTGACAAACAGACAGATCTTAGCATTTTATTTACAGTATAAAGGATTTCAAAAGTATTTTAAAAAGAGGAAGAAACATTTACAACACATGGATGCTCTGAATGTAGGAGGTTAAGGAACTGCATAAGTGCATATGTATTGCCCAGAACAAACCTGTACATTTCATTAGAAAGTATAGACTTAAGCCTGACTAATACTTAAAAAATATAATCATGCAAACAAAAAAGGATGGAGCAGGATCACAGTTACTCATATTTACTGGGAGTGAAATTAAACTACAAAATGTTGAGCAAGAGCAAATACTGAAAAAAAACATAGATATTGCCAGATTTCATGAAATGGGAAATGAAAAATAGATAAATATCTAATCACACACAAACAATAAAGATTCTCAGAAGGCTAGCAAAAAATAGAGCTTAAGAAATTATTAATGTAGTGAGAAAAATACATAGAAACACAAAGGAGGGACTAAAAATAGTGACTCAGAAGATCAAACTGTGGCACTGCCATACAAAAGAGAAGCATGACCAGAATGATTTTGTAAGAATGTATCAGTCCAGCCAGGAAGTAGTAAGAGTGTGTAGTAAATGCCAGATGCTAATTACCTACATCTTAATGTACTAAGTTTTTGCAGGTGTCAAAGTAGACAATATAGAACAAAAGTGTTATGAATTTTGGTGTAAACCTTAATGCAGAAGTAGTTATTGCACTTCTATCTGGATTCATAATATTTGTCTAGTGTTTATATACTGTATATTGTATTCTGTTAGGAGAGCTGAGATTTGTATGAGTTTGTTGTGATCAACAACCTCTATTGGTAATATGACATGATTGAATGTTGCATCAAATGTTGTAAGCAGGTCACTGCGGTGTAATATGGTGGCATTCTATTAGCTTTGCCCAAGATTATAATAAATACATTTTTTGGTGTTTCTGTTTTTGAAAGGTTTTTGGTGTCTGAACTTTGTTTTGTTTTGACTAAAATATTTGATCAGCATTTTAGACTTTTGTTGGTTCTTCTGGTTTCAATGTTAGCTAACTATCAGATGATTTAGTCATCTTCCAGGTCTTTTTCATAACTCTGCCTCTTCCATCATTGGAATTCAGAAATTTTGTTTAAACTGAATGCGTGTATATTGCCATTAAAAGAGATATGGCATATATTTATCAAAAAGGTTTGGTAGAAGCTTAAGAGTAGTTCTAAAAATCAAAGTTAAAAGGATTAAAGGACAGATACTTTAGCCAGAAAATAATTTAACAAAAATGCAATTGCTACAATAAGGTTTTTTATCTACAAACTCGGATGAGAAGGAAGTCATGCTGACCTTTATACCTAATTATGGCTGACTTCACTTCCTGTCATCCAAGCCTGGCAACACTGCAGTTACCATAGCAAAATTCTGGCACTAATAATAAAACAATATGGCATCATATATTGTGTTTAACAAGTATTTAAACAAATCTGTCTTAAGAAACAGATTCTACCTATTTCAGAACCACAAGGTAAAAACAAAACAAAGTGGGAATTACCCCTTCTGATAGGCGTTAATGGCACACTAGGTCTGTTAAGACAGCAAATTTAACAGGAATGCATGCGTCCAGCTACACCTTCCCCCACTTACATTCCAAACTAATTGACTGAACTCCAGCTTGTACCAGGATCTGCCTAAACTTCATCTCATAACAAAAATGTAAATCAGAGTTGCACTGACATCTTTCCAGAGGGCCCTCTGCAGACCTCTTCAGCCAAAAGGTGTATAATGGACTCAAGGTAGGACAAAGACATGTAATTCAAGGAATGACAACTCTGGACAGTAAAACGTGCCTATGAAGAGACACTGATTTTGGAACTGGAAGTGACTTTAATCCAGTCTTGAGAGATTACACCTTTCTTCATAAACGAGTTACATTCATTTTATCTGGAGATTTCTGAACATTTTCTGGACACTCATACTGAACTCCCTGGGGTCTCTTTCAGGGCACCCTTTCTTTGACAGGGGGAGAACTTTGCAAAATAACTTAGAGTCTCTGAAACAACCATAAATAAAAACTGTTGATCCATTCTCTGTTTGGGGATTAGAGAATTTACAACCTCTCTTTCAAGCCAAGCTGTGAGCCAGTGGGGTGAAAAGGCTGAGAAACACCCATTTCTTCAAGAAGGGAACTTCAGCATCTAAACTTTGTGTGCCAGAAAGAGTTGCATATGACACAGAAAAGGGCTTAGCTGAAAGAGGAACTAAACGATTAAAATAAAGAATCAAAGCGAAAGAGTGCACTCCAACACAAGAGGAATCCTCCACATGAACCTAGAACAGGAACAAAGCAACAACTCCACAAAAAATTGGACATCACTTTTAAGGACCTGGGGCCTCATGCATAACGGCGTGCATAGAATTCGCACTATAACATGATGTAAGCACAAAAGCCGAAATGTGCTTACGCACAGAAAAATCCAGATGCAGGAATCTGTGTGTACTCCAGGTTCCACATTCTTCTGCTACATAAATTCCGGTCAGCGTGAAAAGTAACGCACGTGCACGCGCCTGCTGTCACGCCCCAATTTATCCCAGAATTACGCCTCTTTGAATATGCAAATCAATATAAATAACCCTTAAGCTCAGCGTTCTGTGAAAAGACAATGGGAAAAGCACGGGGGAAAATATAAGAATTTTAGCGAATACCAAGTGGAAGCAAAGGAAAAACATACTATTTGTTGATTTAAACCATGGTATAATCAACAAAAGGAAGTTGAACGAGTGACATAGCGTGTCGGAGAAACTCGAAAGCTCAAGTTCACAAAGTCGCACAGTGCCAAAATAAAAAAGAAGTCACATATCAAAGTCACCATGAAAAGGCGAGTTGTAGCCCACCGTCTGAGTTTCATATGAAAGCTTATTAGGGTACAGACAAAAAAAAAAAAATAGGCACACAGTAGGAAAAAAGCACGAAATGTCAACTTTATCTCGAAATTTCCACTTTGATCACGTAGTTTATTTTGTCATTAAAGTACTGTAGAACATCATAAACCTCATCTTAAAATCATTTAATTTACTAGTTTCTCAAATCCCATCGTAACTAAAGTAGCATGTTAAATGCTTTGTTTTGTATTTGATCTTCTGTGTGCTCTATGTGTGTGAATCACTGCGTGCTTTCGTTCTTTCTTTTTCCCCAACAGGACACAGAATTCATTACATTCTTGATATAACAGCTCTCTGAATAATTAAAATACTGAGATGTATACGTGATATTTTCATGATAATTGGAATGAAAGCATGTTATTAAACATGGGAACACGATGGCGCAGTGATTGTTCATGTCTCACACAAGATGCTGCTGCGCCATGCGCGACCTTCGATGAAATACTTTACTGTAGCAATACTGTCTTTCAAATGTACTAACCTCCAATTCTTGTCCTTACTTTTCTTTCCCCAAATACCCAATCGCCACACAATCAGCTCTGTAATAGACATTAAGCCATCTGTAAGCTTACAACGACGATTCTTCAAAACTTTTAAGGAACATTGAAATATCTTCATAGTATGTGTTTAATTATTCTATCCGTCTATCCTTCCAGTGTCGCGCCAGCCTCAGCAAATATACAGCACGGGGCAGGAACAATACGTGAACTTGCTAGCGCTGCGGCACCATGACCTCACATATTTAATTATTAACAATACAGATTATTTAAATTAAGTTAAAGTTTTATCTGTATAATATAATCAACATATTTTGCTGCATTTCATCTTGAAAATGATATTGTCAACATATGTAAATACGCACTTTATAAAGTGGCACAGGTTGTGCAATATTATAACTGAAGAGCAAGTTTACAGTGGGGTAATTGTACTTATAAGTACAAACAGTTCTACAAGGAGCAATTGATTGAGTGCGTTTATAGTTCTTGGGATAAAACTGTTTCTGAACTGTGAGGTCCGTACAGGAAAGACTTTGAAACGTTTTGCTGTGGCTGAGGCAGAGTGTGCTTGATGCTGTATACCGATAATTCTCCTTCAGCTGCTGCTGTGATTCCCTACTCAGATACAGTGATATAAATACTCTGAGTGGTGCAGTGAGAGTAATATGGAAAAAGATGATCCGCTGTGGCAACCCTTAAAGGGAGCAGCTGAAACAAGAAAAAGAAGAAGATTGTGCAGTGAGAGTAACAACGCTAAAGCAGTTATGGTATTTGGAATACTATGGCTATTGCCTGGACCATTATATTGTTACAGGTTAATTACAATCAGATGCATTACACTAATAAACAATATACGATTAGTTTCAGTGTATTTATAAAGCCACGTCAGGAATGTGGATCTAAGAAATAAAGGGTAACTATACAGGAACAGTAGCACTGCTTTGATGCTGGGTGCCGCCAGTCTGCAAAACCGAGCACAGAACTTGCGTATGACAGGGTATGAGGTACCGTGGAAATGTGCGTAGCTTTACGGCAAGTTTAGGTCTTATACATCACGATTTGAACGTGGAAACATTCTTACTTAACATTTCTGTGCATATGCACCGTTTACACATGAGGCCCCTGGTGTCATAAAACTATTTATCTGTTCCAAGATAAATTAGAACTCTTGGAAGTAAACAGTCATCCTCTCTCTCTATGTTATGTTTATCTGTCTAGTTGGTCTGCTTCCTGTCTTATGTGTCAACAAATATATGAAATTATCATATTTACATAATCCTTGTGTTTTTCAATAATCTGAATTATTGCGTTTCTTAATTCTGTTTCTTGTACTTCAGTTACCTTCATATAAGTCTAAAGCCTGCAGACCACCTTCTACAACAGAGAAAGGTAACGTAAAAAAAGTAGGAGCTTTGTTGAATTATTAGATGAATTTATGGTATTGCCAAAGGCAAAAGATATAATTAACCAAGTTAAATTTAATCTTTCCATTACCAGCATTTATTGGCGTCTCTCTGGGTGGACACAATAAATCATACTCATTCCTACATTTATTGATTATTAATTATAAATTCCCACAATATAGTATGAAACATATGATTGCAATATAGCCGGGAAATCACCCATTGTCAGTTAAGGTGCATAAAGTACAAGTGAATACAAGTACAACTCAAATACAAAAAAAATAATGTATTTATGCACATGTCCTACTAGGTTTAAAAGCTTGATCAGACATTATCCCGCTAAGCTTCTGTATTAACCAAAGTTACTAAAATAAATTCAGATTTGGCCAGGGGCATTGATACTTTTCATTGGAATCAATTTGTTTTCCGAAAGAATGAACTACACCCGTGTTATAATAAGTTTGTTATAATATTAAGAATTGTGTCACTGTATCTGTTTTAGATCTCTTTAAATGTATTTTTCATTCTTTTTCTGTGTAACATGCCATGAAGAGCTGAGCCAGATTTAGCACAGAGTGTCAGCATTCAGAATTGCTGGGCCAAGCAAAGCATAAAGACAGACAGGGACAGCTGTTGTCAGCCCTAAAAGGACTGTGTTATTCGACCTGCCTGTTTGATGCTTAGCACAAGTTTGTCTACCTTGTTTGGCAATGTACTGGGGGTTTGGTCGTGTGGAAACAATATAAAAGAAGCTGGAACCTTGCCAAACTTTGAGAAACTGTGTGGATGGAAGAGATTGATCCAAAACCCACCTCCGTTGTGACAAAAAAATCAGTTTCTACACGACCGAATCTCCAAAAAAGAAACAAAAGAACTCTTCAGTGAAAAATGAAACTGACTTGTTTCTCCTGTCTGTACAACAACGTCAGCCGCATTAAACAAGCTAAGTATATTCTGTCTTTTCTGTGACTTTGTCGCCGCCTATCGCTGAAAAGAGGGATATCGCCGTTATTATGTATAATTATTTAAAGAAAAGGTTTATTAAAACGCCGCAATATAAAAGAACATATTTCCAAGGAGCTAACACTCCCATCGGAAACAACCCGTCAAATTGATCCCAGCCTGTGAATTGATTCATGGTATTGCATGTCACATTCATCTTCACCTAAATGACATGAAATAACTTATTAAATAATGAAGGAATTATACCAATATTATTAGCCTCATCAACAACAACTTTTATTTATATGGCATGTTTTCATACAAACGATGTAGCTCAAAGTGCTTTACAAGATGAAAGGAAAAAAATATATATAAAAATAAGATTAGGCAATTCTAAGTAACAAAGAATAAAATAAGGTCCGATGGCCAGGAGGGCAGAAAAAACAAAACAAAAAAAAAACTCTAGAGGACTGGAGAAAAAAAAAAAACAAAATCTGCAGGGGATCCAAGGGCACGGGACCACTCAGCCCCCACTGGGCATTCTACCTAACATCAATGATGTCAATCAGTCCTCATGGTTTACAGGCTTTACATGGAAGAATTAGATGATGATGGTCATGTCGCACATCTAGCCTTCAATCCATCGATGTAGGGACTGCATGGTGCTTTGATTGGGTGGTGGTGGCGCAGATCGCCACCATAGAAAACCGGAAAAAGAACAGAAAAGAAAGTAGGGGTTAAAATGGATTGCAGAGCCATGATAAAAATGCTAATTAAATACATATACAGAATATCAAGGTTACATTAAAATGAAGCTATAGAAAAGGCATATTAAAATAATGTGTTTTAGCACTATTATAAAGTGCTCCACCATATTAGCCTGGAGAATTCCTATTGGTAAGCTATTCCAGATTTTAGATGCATAACAGCAGAAGGCTGCCTCACCCCTTCTTTTAAATTAAGCAGACACTCATTTGGAGATCTAAGAATACAATTTGGAGTGTAAGGTGAGAGGCATTCCATAATATAGGATGGAGCAAGATTATTTAAGGCTTTGTAAACCATAAGCAATATAGTTTCTGGATTGTGGTTGATGTTAACATAACCATCACTGGTATTATGCAAATAGTGACTAAATGATCAAGTGTGGGTTAGTAAATCGATAGGCACACATGAGATTTTTCAGTGTATTGCCCATGACACTACTTTTTGAAAAGTGCATTCTGTTTATATAATATATAAGAAATATTCATGCTGGTCTGTCTACGTTTTATATTCCTTTTTATAGAGGTCCGTTAAGAAGGGCATGGAACTCTGTTTTGCTGAAAAAAGCCTGTACTGCACAAGAAATTATCTAAAAAGACAAATAAGATTTTAGTTTCTGACTGTAGTTTCAGATGTATTCAATAAACCCATTCACCTGAGTTTATTTGGAGTTTAACAATCTGAACATTTTCTGCTCCTTCTGTCTAAAGTAGATGAGCTCCTCTTGTGAGAATCTAATTCAGATGTTCATTTCAAGAGGATCAATAAAGCAAGGGATTCTACTAGATTTGTTTTGCAACCATTCATAAGTGCAAAGCTTAAATGCACAACATTTCTTTACATAGTTTAAACTGAGTGTTTTGAATAAAAGACACATTCACTGCTGAAGTATTTTACATTTACAAGGTCATTGGATAAACCATTTGGAAACACTGTTAGATTATTAGAAAATATGAAAATTATAAAATTGTTTTTGTTTTTCTTAAAGGCAGAATTTCCTTACGTTGCTCTTTCTGATTTCATTTATCTGGCAGCAGAACCCTAAATAATGGAAATAATTTCCTACATAATATAGCCATCTCAGTATGTTATAATTAGTACCAATAATTTCCAGTCTTCTGGATGGTCAGTATTATTCAAAATGTATCTTGGCTTAGCTCTGGTTTAAGAAAATTCTCCTTCTTGCGTAGCATCATAATGACTTGTACTCCCATATTTAAGAAATATGTTTGTTGTCTGTTATTCTACTTTATTATGATTACTATTTTCCAAGATAAAAATAAACATAAAAAAAATATTGCTACTTAAGAATGGAACAAATTCTTTAAAAAAATGACAAAAGTGGTATTGACAAAACTCAAAAGAGCTAGGCCCAGGAAATTCTGGCCCTTCACTCATTAAGGAATCAAGGCAGTAAGAGATCTCCTTCCAGCTCCCTATCACTCATTTTCTTCTACTGACAACAGCACAAATAAATGTGGCTTCAGTGAGTTCCCAGCAGGTATATAAAGATACTAGCAAAATACCCGCGATTCGCAGCGGAGAAGTCGTGTGTTAAAGAAGTTATGAAAAAGAAAAGGAAACATTTTAAAAATAACGTAACATTATTGTCAAAGTAATTGTTTTGTCAATGTTATGAGTGTTGCTGTCATCAAGGATTTGATTATCATTATTTCTTTCAGTCAGGTTCGTATTTGGAGGATGTGTTGTTTTCAAGTTACATTCAGTGTTAGTCAACCGTTGTAAAGATAACAAGTTTCATTCATCGAAGTGTTCACTACCCAAATCGCTATGCGAGTATTTAGCGGCAGCGTCTCTATTAAGTTGTGGATTTGCCTGCGAGTATTTAGCGACAGTGTGTCTATTAACTTGTGGATTTTTCTGTATTTGGCGGCAGCATCACGAAGTTGTTTTTGTCTAGCTGCATCAGAAAATGTACCACGACATCTGACACGCCTCCTTTTTAGTGTTTTCTCACAGCTTGGATTGCTGCTGTCATAATCGATTTGAGTCTACACACACACACACATATATATACAGTGGTGTGAAAAACTATTTTGCCCCCTTCCTGATTTCTTATTCTTTTGCATGTTTGTCACACAAAATGTTTCTGATCATCAAACACATTTAACCATTAGTCAAATATAACACAAGCAAACACAAAATGCAGTTTTTAAATGATGGTTTTTATTATTTAGGGTGAAAAAAAATCCAAACCTACATGGCCCTGTGTGAAAAAGTAATTGCCCCCTGAACCTAATAACTGGTTGGGCCACCCTTAGCAGCAATAACTGCAATCAAGCGTTTGCGATAACTTGCAATGAGTCTTTTACAGCACTCTGGAGGAATTTTGGCCCACTCATCTTTGCAGAATTGTTGTAATTCAGTTTTATTTGAGGGTTTTCTAGCATGAACCGCCTTTTTAAGGTCATGCCATAGCATCTCAATTGGATTCAGGTCAGGACTAGGCAATTCCAAAGTCTTTATTTTGTTTTTCTTCAGCCAGTCAGAGGTGGATTTGCTGGTGTGTTTTGGGTCATTGTCCTGTTGCAGCACCCAAGATCGCTTCAGCTTGAGTTGACGAACAGATGGCCGGACATTCTCCTTCAGGATTTTTGGTAGACAGTAGAATTCATGGTTCCATCTATCACAGCAAGCCTTCCAGGTCCTGAAGCAGCAAAACAACCCCAGACCATCACACTACCACCACCATATTTTACTGTTGGTATGATGTTCTTTTTCTGAAATGCTGTGTTCCTTTTACACCAGATGTAACGGGACATTTGCCTTCCAAAAAGTTCAACTTTTGTCTCATCAGTCCACAAGGTATTTTCCCAGAAGTCTTGGCAATCATTGAGATGTTTCTTAGCAAAATTGAAACAAGCCCTAATGTTCTTTTTGCTTAACAGTGGTTTGCGTCTTGGAAATCTGCCATGCAGGCTGTTTTTGCCCAGTCTCTTTCTTATGGTGGAGTCGTGAACACTGACCTTAATTTTGGCAAGTGAGGCCTGCAGTTCTTTAGACGTTGTCCTGGGGTCTTTTGTGACCTCTTGGATGAGTCGTCTCTGCGCTCTTGGGGTAATTTTGGTCGGCCGGCCACTCCTGGGAAGGTTCACCACTGTTCCATGTTTTTGCCATTTGTGGATAATGGCTCTCACTGTGGTTCGCTGGAGTCCCAAAGCTTTAGAAATGGCTTTATAACCTTTACCAGACTGATAGATCTCAATTACTTCTGTTCTCATTTGTTCCTGAATTTCTTTGGATCTTGGCATGATGTCTAGCTTTTGAGGTGCTTTTGGTCTACTTCTCTGTGTCAGGCAGCTCCTATTTAAGTGATTTCTTGATTGAAACAGGTGTGGCAGTAATCAGGCCTGGGGGTGGCTACGGAAATTGAACTCAGGTGTGATACACTACAGTTAGGTTATTTTTTAACAAGGGAGCAATTACTTTTTCACACAGGGCCATGTAGGTTTGGATTTTTTTTTCTCCCTAAATAATAAAAACCATCATTTAAAACTGCATTTTGTGTTTACTTGTGTTATATTTGACTAATGGTTAAATGTGTTTGATGATCAGAAACATTTTGTGTGACAAACATGCAAAAGAATAAGAAATCAGGAAGGGGGCAAATAGTTTTTCACACCACTGTATATATATATATATACACATATACATATTGTAGCAGATAGAGGCGTGGTCCACCTCTAACACCCTCAGGTACCACTCTGAACACCAGGTGAAAGTATAATAATTATTATTTTTATCAATATACAGTGCACCAAGCACCCTCCACTCCACACTCATAAATGAAATCAAAACAACACTACAATATTCTCTCCTCCTCGCCCAGACACTTCGCCCTCCTACCTCCCAGCTCAGCTCACTGTCTGGGCCTTCCCACAATCCTTTTATACGCCCTGACCCGGAGGTGTTCCTGTCCAATCAGTCCACAATTCCTTATTCCTTCCGGGTCAGGGCAAACAGTCCTTTTCTTCACCCCGGGAGCACGTTGTTTCTTCCCGTCACATGACTTTGACGTACTCCCGGGTTGTAGGGCACATGCGAGCCTATGTGCCCCCCTACAGCGACGCCTGGTAGCCCCCAAGGTATCCAGCAGGGCTGTGTAAAAACACTACAAAGTCCATGATGCCCTGCTGGAACTCGGGGCATGATCATGCTGTTGGGAGGGCTCCTCCTGGCGGCCTGGGGGTGAGGGCCGGAGTAACATGCCGGCAATCCACCACAATATATATATACACACCTATCTACATTATATATATATATATATATACCTATCTACATTATACATACACACACACACACACACAAATATATATGTGTGTGTGTGTATATATAATGTAGATAGGTGTGTATATATATATAATATATACATACACACAGGTATACATATGTGTGTATATATGTATGTGTCTATATGTGTGTATATAGATCGAGGAGGGATTACTGTATATATATATATATATATATATATATGTATATATATATATATATATATATATACAGTAATCCCTCCTTGATCATGGGGGTTGAAACCATATGTTTGTATGGTTATTTTTATATATTTTAAGCCCTTATAAACTCTCCCACACTTTTAACATTATTAGAGCCCTCTAGACATGAAATAACACCCTTTAGTCAAAAGTTTAAACTGTACTCCATGACAAGACAGAGATGACAGTTCTTTCTAACAATTAAAAGAATGCAAATATATCTTCTCTTCAAAGGAATGCGTGTCAGGAGCAGAGAATGTCAGAGAGAAAGAGAGAGTACGAAAGAAAAGCAAACAATCAAAAAATCAATACGTGCTGTTGGGCTTTTAAGCATGCGCACCGCGATAAAGCAGCTGCAAAGAAGTGAGAAATGTGAAGGTAGTCTTTCAGCATTTTTTAGAGTAGCGTCCGTATCTTCTAGGCAAAGAGCCTCTGTGCAAACAGCCCCTCTGCTCACACCCCCTCCGCCAGGCACAGAGAATGTCAGAGAGAGTGAGAGAGACCGAGAAAAGCAACAATCAAGCACCGCTCGGGAAGCACATTGTATATCATTGAGGAGTTTTATTTAATACGTAATACATGCTCTGATTGGTTAGCTTCTAAGCCATCCGCCAATAGCGTCCCTTGTATGAAATCAACTGGGCAAACAAACTGAGGAAGCATGTACCATAAATTAAAAGACCCATTGCCCGCAGAAATCCGCAAACCAGCGAAAAATCCGTGATATATATTTAGATATGCTTACAGTATGCTTACAGTGGGTTCGGGTAAGCTACATTTTAAAGACAGTATAACATAACAGGTAAGTAGTACTAACAGCAGCTAAAATGTATATGGATCATCTCTCGGTAGTTGATCCCTTTTGAAAGGCTCTACACGATGGCTGTGATATAGAAATTACATTTTCTATGTGAACGTCCAAATTTCTGCCTGTGGTAATGTGCCTTACCGGCATTACCAGCAATTAAAGAAAATTAGTTTTGTGTCCTCTGCAGTGTTAAGAGAGAAAGGCTTTGGTTTGGTATAAAAGGAAAAAAGGTGTAAAGAAAAGAAACTTGCCTTTTTCTTTTATATAGTGTAGATAGACTTTTTCACTGACGATATGAGCGCCTTTTGGGGACCGTCACGGTGGGTCTCGTGTAGACTGGTGAGACGTCCCTGTCATTAACCGGCCGGAATGGCACTGTCGGTCCTCCACTCCTGTGCGTGTCTTCCGCGACCTCACATCGTATACATGCAAAAGAAAGTGTGAAGCGCCTTAATATTAGTTTGCTGCTGTCTAGAAAAGGGATCCCGTGTTTGCAGTTGACTGGGCTATAGCTCAGGGGAAGGAGGAAAAAAATTAAAAGTGCTCACTTTGACTTAAGGCAGAAGCGCAGTCAGCGTCTCAAAGGCCAGCATAGCTATGCGCGCGCGCCAGCTGCTCGACTTTACTAGTATTTTTGCAGGGCAGGAGACTCCAGTTTTTGCAGACACATTCACGTGATCAAAAGTCTTCGTGCTCTTCAGAGGTCTTGCTTGTTCTCTGAATACTGCGTTCATAGTCAGTTCACATGAGCCGCTCGGAGTACATGCATCGAAGCTTCTGAGCTGTGCCTGTGCTATCTCATGCGATCTTGCAATGTCCACGGCTTTATTTAATGTTAGCTAAGACCCGGCACTTAAAAGTTTCTCTCGCAGTTTTGCTGAGTTTGTGTCAAACACCACCCTGATCATCTCATCTCATTAGTATAGATAAGGAAAACTCCCCCATGCAGAGGGTAGGATATTACAGGCAAGGCTAATTAAAAAACCCAGAAAATCAATTGGAGAGGTCAAGAAGGACAACAAACATTTCCCAGCCAACATGCTGTTTGAGAAATGCCTTTTACTTTACCATGATACAAGGGGTCCTACGAGCAGCCCATCAAACAGTACAACTTCCTAGATCTAAGGAAAATGACTCAGTTAACATGGCGTTCTCCATTTTTGCCGTCTGGTACTGCTTCACAACATCCAGAATGAACAGCATGGTCTTGGGGATCCAACTTGGAAAGTGCTCACTTGCATGAGAGTTACCTCTGCTTACTGAGACTTAACAACGTTTTCCACGTAATAACACTTGGTTTTGGAATTCTGGAATGTAGTTCGTTTCATTGTTGGATTGTTTGCATTTGTTTTTGTGGGTGTTTAATTATTCTTTACCAACATTTTGTTTTATGCTTTCTGAAAATTGGATGACATTTTGTAAAAGTCTTTGCGTGTCTACAGCCTTGTTTTTTATGGTATTGCTTGTCATATGAAGGTCAAATGATATTTTGTACCACCATGTCCTGCCTATGGTACTTATGATAGAAATGTACAGTTCTCTACATCCATGCTTTCAGATTCACTATAAAGACAAACACTGTTAGAGTTAGTTAGCAGTAAGTAAAAACAATTTTGTTTAAGGACTTTTGTATCATAAAATCTGGCCTTGGTTTTATGTTTCTGAGTTTGACATATAGATCTTTTAAGTCTATCTGACCCCTGCCTACTTATTGACTTAGATTTGGCCTTCTCCTGTCTGCTTCTGTTCATCTCCTGGGGCCTCATGCATAAATAATGCGTACAGCCATTTTCACGCTCACATTGCGATGTGTAAAAACAAAACTTGGCATAAACCCACACACATTTTCACGCTAGCTCAATCCCTGGCGTACGCAAGTTCTCTGCTCGGTTTTGCAAACTGGTGGCACCCAGCGTCAAAGCAGTGCTTTTGTTCCAGTGTGGTTTCCCTATCTTTTTTAGATCCACATCCCTGATGCAGCTTTATCAAATACACTGAAATTAACTGCATATTGTTTATTTGTTTAAGGCATCTGATTGTAGTTAACCTGTAACAATATAATTGTCCACAGAATGGCCAAACTATTCCAAATACCATTGCTGTTTTAGCGTTGTTACTCTCACTGCACCACTCAGAGTATTTATATCAGTCTATCTGAGTCTGGAATCACAGCTTTACAGCAGCTGATTGGAAAGAGAATTATCAGTATATAGCATCAAACACACGCTGCCTCAGCCATGCACCCAGTCTATTGAACTGCTCTCAAACAACAAATGCTTCAGAGCCTTTCCAGTACGGACCTTGCGGTTTCATCCCAAGAACTATAAACACACTCAAATCAGTTCAAATGCTCCTTGTAGAACTGTTTGTACTTATAAGTACAATTACCTCACTGTAAACTTGAAATAGTTATAATTTTGCACAACCTGAGCCACTTTATAAAAAAAATTGTTTATAAAAAAAAGTGCGTATTTACATATGATGATGATATCATTTTTAAGATGAAATTCAGCAAAATATGTTTATTACATTATACAGATAAAATGTTAACATCATTTAAATAATCTACATTGTTAGTAATTAAACATGTGACATGGTGGACAGCGGTAACAACAAACTAGCACTCCGTTCAGGGATTGTTCCTGTCTCACGCTGTATTCTTGCTGGGGCTGGCATGACACTGGAAGGATAGATGGACAGAATAATTACACATGTACTACAAAGATATTTCGATGTTCCTTAGATGTTTTGAAGAATTGGCGTTCTAAGCTTACAGATGGCTTAACTTCTATTACAGAACTGATTGTGTGGCGATTGGGTACTTGGAGAAAGAAAAGGAAAGACAGGAATTAGGGGTTAGTATGTTTGAAAGAGACAGTACTGCTGCAATAAATTTCATCGAAGGTCGCGTGAGGCTGGAACAATGTCTGGAAAGGGTGCCAGCTTGTCACTATCACTGCGCCACCGTGTTCCCATGTTTAATAACATGGTTTAACTCCTATCATCATGAAAATGATATCAAGTATACATCACAGTATTTAAATTATTCAGAGAGCTGTAATATCACGAATGTAATGGATTCTGTGTCCTGTCAGAGGAAGAGAAAGCCCATTAAAGAAGCACATAGTGATTCACACACATAGAGCACATAGAAGAACACATACAATACAAAGCATTTAATGTGCTACTTTAGTTACGATGGTATTTGAGAAACTAGTAAATTAAACAATTTTAAGATGAAGTTTATGATATGCTACTTTAATAACAAAATAAACTATGTGATTAAAGGAGAAATTTTGAGATTAAAGTTGACATTTCAAGCTTTTTTCCCACTGTTTCCCACTATTTTTTTTTTTCTCTGTACCTTAATAAGTTTATGACACTCTGACAGTGTGCTACGACTTGCCTTTTCACGGCGACTTTGATATCTGACAACTTCTTTTTTATTTTGGGCACTTTGTGACTTTCTGAACTTGAACTTTTGAGTTTCTCCACTGTATGTTACTTGATCAGCTTCTTCATGTTGTTTATACCACTGTTTAAACCAAAACAAAGTACGTTTTTCCTTGCCTCTACTTGGTATTTACTGAAATCCTTCTATTTTCCCCCGTGCTTTTTCCATTGTCTTTTCACAGAACGCTGAGTTTAAGGGCTATTTATACTGATTTGCATATTCAAAGAGGCGTAATTCTGGGAGGATTTGGGGAGTGGCAGCAGGTGTGTGCACATGTGTTACTTTTGATGCTGACTGGGATTTATGTAGTGGAAGAACATGGAAGTTGGTGTGCACACTGATTTATGCATCTGGATTTTTTTGTGCATATGCACATTTCCACTTTTGTCCATATGCCATGTTTTATGGTGAATTCTACGCACGGCGTTATGCATGAGGCCCCTGGTTATTTTCCTCTTACTAATTCCATTTGATCAACATTTCCCTTAAGGTGTCCAAAGGGGTACTTGGTGATTTGTAGCATAGTACAACATTGAAGGAGGTGGCACCTGGATTTATTCCTGTTCCAGAGTTCCTCGAATTTTCTCCTTCAGCTCCATTAATATATTTAAATCTTTTTTTGTTATTTACCTATTAATTCACATTTTCATGTGGCACTTATCCCCTTAATTTTATACTAATGACAATGAATGACAAGTGGAGTAACACCAGGACAAACGACACTAAATTCTGAAAGGCCTCAGCTACTCTAGTGTCGTACCCACTAGAGTGTTCATTAGTAAATAACATTTTAATTAACCAGAACACATGGAAAAATGCAATGAATATCAGGATGGTGATAATGATAAAAATCTAAAAACCAAATGAACAAAAAAATGAATTATTCCATCCATCCATTATCCAACCGCTATATCCCAAAACAGGGTTACAGGGGTCTGCTGGAGCCAATCCCAGCCAACACAGGGCGCAAGGCAGGAACAAATCCACGGGCAGGGTGTTAGCCCACCGCAGAGGAGTTATTTCAGTTTAGAAAATGTGCTTGCTAAATTAAGGAAGAAATTAAGCATAAAATAGAAGTTGATCAGGAAATAACGCTGCAGCAGTACTGAACTTGAGAACCACTGCCTTATGGATCTTGCCATTTCAGTCAGATCTTATAATTACTCTGCCAAGAAAAAATACATTTCAGCTTTAAGGAGTAACATTCTCACACTATTGGAACTATAACTTTACGACTGTATAAATAATAAAGCAATAATTAAATTTTTGGCATACTGGATGGACTGCAGGCTTGGGTCAAGGACACATGACAGGTGCAGAATATACTGTAGTAGGTGGCCACAGTTACAGTCCAGACAGATGGCAGATACAGATTGTATACAGATGGTGGGCAAATTAAAAAAATGTAAAGACATCAAAGATTATTAGCTGCTGCAAAACTTTGTGCTGTATTTAAATATAGTTTTTTAATTGTGGGAGGAAAAAATCAACCTATTATGGTTTACCCGAGGTTATTAGGCTGGCTTAAGCTTATTTATTAATTATTTGATATTTGCTTTGTTTTTAAATTATCAATTGCCATGTGTTTCTTGTTTTTAATGTATTCTTTGTTATTATTTCATTACTTAAGTATTGTTTAATTATGTATTCTACTTTGAGAAAATTGCTTTGTTTTGTGGGTGGAACCAACCTGATGACACGGCAGAAGGACCACGCTCAGTCTTTATATTCTAAGGCTGAGGAGTCAGTCTTTTAGTGGTTTATTGATGTTTAAAGAGTGCATTTTATAGTAAGTATTGCTTTTTCCGTTCTGAATTTATTGCTTCTGTTCTTCAATTTTGATTGCTGGTTTGTGAACTTGTATTTAATAGCCTTGAACTGCCTGTTATGCACACCATTTTGCCTTTTTTCCAGGGTTTGCTCTTATTTTCCTATTTAAAAACATTTCAATTGCATTTGGACTTGTCTCTTAACCCACAGGTTTTTATGGTTCCTCCCCCTTGTGAGGCATTTGTCTGTGTATCTGGGATATTTAAATATACAGTGTCAACCTTTAAAGCCAAATCCCCTTTTTGAACATGTGGTGAGGCCAATTCTAGGCAGACTACAGTCTTGTGAGGTCTTATGTTAGGTTCACACCTTTTCCTGTTCCAAGTACATGTATATCAGTAGGTGTCCACCAAGAAAGGTCATTTCAATATATTAATATTTAGAGGTAAACCCCTCCCGCAATTGACTCAAACACCCCCAAAATCTCAAAATGCCTATACAAATTTGGTTGAAATTTGGTGACATAGAAAAAAGAAAATTAGCTGACACATTTTTTTTGTTGTTGATATTTATGTATATTATACTAACTTACATGCTCTCGGCTCTTCTGAGAGTGTGCTTTATGCAAGTGAAGGATGCAGCAAAAGTGACTGACAGGCCAAATGAATAGCACTTGTAACCAACAGGGTGGATGGATGACTGAAGACAGGACGGTTTTCTGCACAAAAAAAAGAGACTTGATCGCATTGTAAAATGGAAAGAAAAAATTCAGCAAAGGTCAAGGAAAAAGTAAAGCTCATTGGTTAGCAAGCATTGGTTATCCATTCTGCTCCATCGACCACCAACCGCAAGTCACTGAAAACCACTTGATCTTTGATTGCAATGCTGTAATCTCCAAGGGAAAAACAGCAGTCTTATGCAAGGCATAAACTGTATTATTTTTAGAAATTATGGTCAAGCAACTATTCACACTGTATAATAGAATTGCCAGTTGTATATGTGCTCAAAAGACATGCCATGGTGTGGGTGCTCAGACTATATGTGTACATGGTCCTAACAGTTTTATTGATTCAAAAAAACATGGCCACAGACTTTTCAAAATGTCAAAAAAGTAAAAGAGGCACAGACAATACAGTCCGTCTATTTTACAGACAGAATTAGAGGTACACAGTCTATGTAATTTACTGTGGTGTGTGTTCATTTTGGGTTCTTTCAGTAAAGGTTAACTAAGGCTTTTGTCACTGGCCATTTAGTTGTATGTGTGCTGATATATGATATAAACATAGATTTTTGAAATCATAAATATAAATATAAAACTGAGCATGACAAAGGCAATACCAAATGTACAATATACTGTGATCAGTACACAATGAAATTTAATATCAACACCAGAAAATCAGGTTGTGAGACTGTGCAAATTATAGGATACTCGACTGAAATTTCTGACATGACAGAAATTCTTCCAATCATACAACAGCCCAATCATAATATGCAATCATGGAATCGCAAACCCTATAACTCTGCACATGACATGATGCCCAATAAAGCTGAGAGTGGGCCAACTCAGAAAATAAGCTGACAACAGCAAATTAGGCTTAAAATTGCACAGTTCATGCCCAGCATTAGATAGTGGCAGTTGAATTTTTAATGTTCCGTTTTCCTCACCTTCATGTTAATATATACAATACAATATAATTTACTTTTTGTATAGCCAAAAATCACACAAGAAGTGCCGCAATGGGCTTTAACAGGCCCTGCCTCTTGACAGACCCCCAGCCTTGACACTCCAAGAAGACAAGGAAAAACTCCCAAAAAAACCCTTGTAGGGAAAAAACGGAAGAAACCTTGGGAAAGGCAGTTCAAAGAGAGACCCCTTTCCAGGTAGGTTGGGCGTGCAGTGGGTGTCAAAAACAAGGGGAGTCAATACAATACAATACACAGAACAGAACAAACCCTCAATACAGTATAAAAATAAAGATTTTTCAAGTACGGACCAGAATTTAACAGTAGATGATATCACATAATATGATTTGGATTTGTTTGTAATATATCAGAGTAACAAATAGGGTAAAGGTGTTTATGTATATCCACATTCACATCTGTGGACTTTAAAGAATGACTGCAAAGAATTAATGGAAAACATGAAGAGAAAGACCGTTCATAAGTGAAAAGCATAAACAAATCAAAATCGCAAACATCTAATAATGATATTAATATACTCAAATATTCACATTATTCCTACTGATTATACATTTCTATTCAAAAGAATACAATTTCCTGTAAATGTATGTTTTGCAATGACCATCAACAAAAACCAAGTCAGTAAGGAAAAGCAGAAAAAAGAAGGAATTAATCTAATGCAAGAATGTTTTCCTTATGGAGTAAGCAGCTCCAGTGACCTAAGAATATTATTATTTATTATTTGACTGATGCCCTTTTCTTGGGCAATTTACAACATTTGAGATATGACTGGTTTGCATTTGAGGTACAGGCAGTTAAAGTGACTTGCTCTTGTTGACACCGTATCAGTAGCAGGATTTGAACTCACAACCTCAGGGTATGAAATCCAGTGCCTTGACCACTACAATACACTGCCTTGGTTAAAAAAAAATGAAAAAGCCTACAATATTTTATACAAAAAAATACTATGTTACATAGTACTTCTGAAACCCCCAATTAACTGATGGCACTGTAACTGATGCCTATTGTCTTACAAAATTGTTACTTATATAAAATGACCTTGACCCTGTAATGGCATGATTTATCTAAATGGGGGCCTGCACATGGAGAAAGAGTATAAAGCCTTGGAACTTTGCCCGGCACACCTTTGAAGCCGATTGGATTGGAGATTGGAGATAACGTCATCCGACCCTGAAAATCCTTCCAGCGCAGCGACAAAAATGGCAGACTGCATATATCGAGCTCCCAATTTGGTAATAGTCTTGTCATGGCTTCCTTGTCTGTTATGCTGCATAAATCATCATTAAAGAAAGCTAAGTTATTTCTACTATGTGATTTCTTACCGCCGTATCACTAAGGCAGGGGTATCGCTTTTTAATATTATATCTATATAGTCTCAGGTTATGTAACATGCCACAATTACAAAAGAACTTAGCGGACCCTGCTAGATTCAGACCCAAAAAAGGAGATATATGATTTTCAATAACTTTTAAGTGATCATGCCTTGAAAGACATTAGTAAGAACCACATTTGAAATGTAATATTTTAAAAATGGCACAAACCAATAAATGACAATGATTCCATAAAGTAAATTACCAAATATACTTTTACCATAAGATTACTGCAAGATTACAAAAAAAAGATCCCCTGATGGTATACATCAAATTTCTTTTACACCTTTTGAATACATGACTGATATGATCTACAAATACAAGAATGAAGAATTTATTTAGGAGACATTTTATTGTTTACAACTGTCAGAGGGAGTATAAACTTACACTGTATTGCTACAAAATGGAACTAATAGGTTTGTTTTCTTGTCACTTGTATACAGCACATGTATTTAAAAAAATGAACAATATGAAAGTATTTTTCCCCATACTTAAAAATGAAAGGTATGAAGGATAATAATCCACACTGGCACCACTTGAGGGGAAATTTCCTGTGTTGTTATTGTTGTTTAGGGGATTTGAACTGATTGCCATTATTAAACTTTGGAGGGGAGTTCAGCGAAGGAGAATGGTTACTCTGCATGGGAGAGAAAAAGAAGATGACAGGCAGCTGTCCTTATTTTATTAAAAACATAAATCTTGACTAGGAGGTTTAAAATCAGTGAGGCAGATTTGTTCAGAAACATTTGCCAGTGAACACTTATGTGAAAAAATAATTCTGAGAACCAAATTGAATAGAAGCTTGTTCTCATTCTGCTGCACCACTAGGCTGCTTGACTTTCAATCTGGTTAATTTATTAGTCATTTATTGACCATTTTTTGTTACTGTTTGTCATTGAAATCACAACTTACTAGAAACGAATGGACCAGACTGAGTTTATGTTATATTTAGTAAATATTTTTTGCATTGCTTTTTTGTATTGCTCTTTTCATGCACAGTCATAATCTTGTATGCCTGTTCTATTCTTATTTTCCATTTATGGTGCTTAAATAAATTATCTTTGATTTTTATCAGATAACTGTTTTTTATTAGTGGTTTATATTAAAAGGAGGAAATATTTTTTGGTAAGGGTATTGTAGGTTTTAACATTGTCCTCTCTTGCTATATTCCGCAAATAAAAACAAATTTGGAGACCTGTAACAAACCAGCTAGTGTATATAAATCAAATATCTTACCTATTACACCATGATGATATGAGGTAAGGAATATCCCAAAAAGTAGAATATAGTCCACAACTGGTTTGCTGAGCACAATCCAGAGACTGTTTTAATTAAAGGCACCTCACTTGGGGTCATTCCATGTATAATGTGTCGGACTGTATTGCTCCCTTGAACTTCCACTTGATCCTATTATTTGGCAGTATTTTGTGAAAGTTATTTTTCATGCACACTAGAAGCATTTATAAGCAAAGGGTTTCCCACCATTACATTAACATGTGTGTACATTCTGTGCCATATGAGCAATCAATGCATTACATGAAAAACATGAACTTGTAGTTTGAAAAATATTGCCCAAAAAGATCTGAAAGATATTGCTTTTTTCTTTAACAATGAACCTGAGGTTCAGCGATCATCATGACCTTGAACGTTTGGCAATCTAAAATTTGTTCTTTCCTACTAGCTCATGATTGCAAGAACAAAAATAAAAATTCAACACAAAATTGACATAAAAATATAAAGTGCTTTTCGTAGATAAGTGGACAAGAGTGTCTAAGCTGATTAGCAGGTTAATGCAGTGTATAAAGTATAAAAACGAGGAAATAAAGACCTTCTACATATAGTATTTCATGCCAAAAGAAACTAAAAGGAAATAGGATTAAACTGGGACAATGCAAAAAAGAGGAAAATGATATGGTGGAGTAAAAAAAATCTATACTAATAAAAGGCAAAGCCCTCACTCACTCACTCACTCACTCACTCATCACTAATTCTCCAACTTCCCGTGTGGGTGGAAGGCTGAAATTTGGCAGGTTCATTCCTTACAGCTTCCTTACAAAAGTTGGCCAGGTTTCATTTTGGAATTCTACGCGTAATGGTCATAACTGGAAGCTGTTTTTCTCCATTTACTGTAATGGAGATGAGCTTGAACGCCGTGGGGGCGGAGTTTCGTGTGACATCATCACGTCTCACACGTAATCACGCAGTACATAGAAAACCAGGAAGACCTCCAAAAAGCGCTGAAGAAAACATGCATTATATAATTGAGAAGGCAGCAAAACAATAAGAAGCGAGCGGGTGACATATACAACCATATTCATGAGTTCTGCTACTTCGGAAACAAAGCACGATGTAAACCTACACTTTAAATTAAGTTCATAGACAGGCGCTGGCGTTTGTAATTTAGTGCCTGCCCATATAAGGCCGTCCGTCAGCGGCAATCCAATAGCAAACTCCCACTAAATATTCACGGGTTAAGGACTGTGCTTATGCAGAGGAAGATGAGATGGTCAGGGTGGTGTTTGGCACAAACTCAGCGAAACTGCGAGAGAAAGTTTTAAGTGCCAGGACTAAGGTAACATTAAATACAGCCATGGACATAGTACGAGATGGCACCAGCACAGCTGGGAACCTTCGATGCATGTACACCGAGCGGCTCACGTGAACTGACGAGTGCACAGATAAAAGCAACAGTTCCAAAGAGCTGAACAAAACCGAATTACACAATTGAAAAGGCAGCAAAAATATGAAGCGTCTGATACATACAAGCATATTCATAAATCCAGCTACTGCGGAAACAAAGCACACGGTGGAAAAAGTCAATGTCCCGCTAAAGGAAGACAGTGTAAAAAACCCGTGCATGCAGTGTGTCAGGTCTCAGATAAAGAAGAAGACGAGCTGTTTATTGATGCAGTAAGAAACGAATCGATGAATGAAACCTGTCATCTTTACAACGATTGACAAACACGGAATGTAACTTGAACACAACACATCCTACAAATACGAACCTGATTGAAAGAAATAATGATAATCAAATCCTTGATGACAGCAACACTCAGTAACACTCACAAAACAAATACTGTATATTGACAGTCATGTTACGTTATTTTTAAAATGTTCCCTTTTCTTTTCTAGCTTTTTAACACACTACTCTCGCTGATACGCTGGTATATATATATGTATATATATATCCCGATCTACATACTCGAATAATGGATACTTTATTCGCCATCAATGATTGTTTTGGTAAAGCCATACTCAGTGTATTCATTAGATGAACGGTAAAAAGTAAGAGAGAGGGAGGATGACTTATTGAGGCATGCAGGCTGTAGTGCGCCAACTCTATCTGAATTGCGATCACATTTGAAAAATATATCTTTTCAAGTTCTATTTAGTCCATATGTGTCAAACTCAAGGCCTGCAGGCCACATCCGGCCCGGCGTGTAATTATATCCGGCCCGCGAGATCATTTTATATATTATTGTTTTTAATGGCCCGGTGATATGAAGCGCTTGTAACACAATAAACTACAGATCCCATAATGCAGCGCTTCAGCTGCCTTGCCGAACACTTACCGCGTTAATCAAGTCTAGCTTATGATGCTGCAAGTTATTGCGAAGCTAGCTCACACGATGCTGAAGAGAAAAGTTGATTCTGAAAATAGAGCCTTTAAAAACCGATGGGAGGCTGAGTATATGTTTACTGAACCCGTGTGTCTCATTTGTGGAGCTAATGTGGCTGTAATTACAGAATTTAATCTAAGACGGCACTATGAGACAAAACATCAGGGTAACCTGAAAGACCTGAATGCAATGCAGAAGATACAGAAAGCAGAAGAATTAAATAAGAATCTGACACTTCAGCGGACGTTTTTACCCGTGCAAAATCACAAAGTGATTTCAAGTGAAGCTGCTTTTATGGGAGACACAAATGCACCAGTGCAACTTGCCCCACTTTCCCTGTTGCCAAGTAATGTTGAACCAAGTCGTCACTACGGTGTTCCCAAATACGCACTTTGCTGATAAACTGAGCGCACTGAGTTTGCACGCCGCTTTGGTGACTTTGAAGAACAAAAAAAGTCCGTCTACATGCGGCTCGAACCTTGTGCATGTTTGGTAGCACATATCTGTGTGAGAAGCTCTTCTAAGTGATAAAGACTAACAAAACAGCACACAGGAGTCGCCTCACTGATGAGCACCTGCAATCCATCCTGAGAATCTCCACAACACAGAACCTCACACCAAACATAAACGAACTTGTTGCCAAAAAAAGATGCCAGGCGTCCAGCTGAAGCAAATGATGTAAACAGATTAGAGCAAAACAGTGAAGAAAGTACCTAATTCTCCTCTTGAACCTGCTTGAAGTCTGCTTCTGAAATGTCATTGAATACATCACAGGTATGCCCTTCAGCATTCTAAAAAGAGAAAGGAAAAAGCAAACACTGTCTAGAACCTAATGAATAGGAAACTAAACATTGCAAAGTTGTCTGACCATCCTAAGCATCTTTCTAGTCACTGACTCAATCTGTTTTCTTGCATGTTTGGCACCTTAGGAGCAATAATGAAATACATAGATATAATTTGTCTTACTGTGACTTTATAGCAGTGCAGGATAAAATTTTCAATTATGATTTTCTAGTAAAGTGTGATCTGGTACAAAATACACAGTGAAGTACTGAAGTATTATATGCCTAGTGCAATTATTATATTTTTGCTGACCTCGGCTTTTAAATGCAGCATGCCATAAAATACTTAGGCCATAAAATGTAAAGATAATTGAGGTACACATTTGCATAAACCATTAGTTAATGTTGTTACACTTGTTTTACTGTGTAATATGAACAGTTGCACAAAGGACAATTTTATTAACCATCTTTAAATTATCTGTAAAAATGAAACTAACTGCACCATGCTAGATTTTTCAAATTAGTCAACTACATTAGTTTTTTATGGTGCCTTATATGCATATTGTACAGGTTTTGGAACAAGCAAAACTGTTTTACTTAGCCTTTAAAGGTAGTATAAAAAATCTACCTAACCATAACTGACCTGCAATAAGGATCAGGGTCAGTAGGGCCAGAACTTACGCTGTTACTACCAGGCACAACATATTAAACAACCCTGAATGGAACACCAGTCCATCACAGGGTCCTCTCTACCACAAAGAACACATTTAGAATCTCAAATTAACCTAACAAGGTTTTGTTTGGGGTGAGTTAGAAAAATCAGTGGATCCGGACTAAACCCACACACACGCAGTGAAAACATGCAAAATCCTTACAGATGGCATCTGCGTTGAAATTCTAATTCAGGGTTCTGCAGCTGTAATGTGGCACATCCAAATGCCACTAAGACTCTGCTGAAAAAGCAGTGAAGTGAATTTTGGTGAATTAAATCAGTGAATACATTAGAAAGAGGCTAAAATTCAGTAGATGAGCAGATTAACACATGCAGTAGCATCTGATCATACTATTTGAACACCTACATGTTGAGAAAAGTCAAATTAATTTATATATAGAGAAAACATTTAAAATGTCACAGTTCTGCATTAACCTTAAGGGGGAATCTCATTGCTTCTCGAAACTATGCTACTCCACTATTATGCATTTAAATGATTTGATGGTTTATTTGATGTCCATAAAAGAGCAATTTTTTTTACTTGTCATTATTTTGATACATTGTCTGTTTATGTTTGTGCACAATAGCTGTCTTTAAAAATTTCTTAGCATTTATAAATACCAAGACAGAGATGGAAACGAAGGTAAAATTATTTTTGATTATATTTATTAGCGCCACCACAGTGAAAAATTAAATGTTAAAAAATTCACCTATGCTTAAAAATGAATGAATTCATTCATTATTTATTCCACCTCCACTGCCCCCCAAATTATAAAACTAAAATGAAACTTTCAAACAAAATCCATCCATTCATCCATTATCCAACCCGCTATATCCTAACTACAGGGTCACGGGGGTCTGCTGGAGCCAATCCCAGCCAACACAGGGTGCAAGGCAGGAAACAAACCCCGGGCAGGGTGCCAGCCCACCGCAGGGCTCCAAACAAATTATGGGATGTATTTGAACATTAGCAATAATAACCAATACACCACCGACGAGTGTTTGAACTCATCCATCCATTTTCTAAACCTTCATATTCCAATTCAGAGCCCTGGATATCCAGTTGGCAGCACAAGTTAGAGCAGATTTTGAAATGGCTGTCATTCCACTTACACAAGGCCAGCTTTTATCAGTTGCCACAAAACCTAACTTTTGTCCAAATCTTTTCCAGTTTCAGCAGGCAGCAACATTTTGTTGTCTTCTTTTTATGGTTACCAAAGTGACTGCCAGTCACAGGACATGGAAGTCACGTTACATGTTATGTCATCAGGTCCCACCTACAAAAGATGACTGACTCTATGCTTCAGTTTGCATCCAAATTTTTGGGAAATATAATGAATGTCTGCTTTTGCTTACTTTGTTATTTAGTTTATTTTTTGACTCAATGCTTTTTTTAAAATTTGTGCTAACATCTTAGACCTGAAGTTTTGACTTCTATTACTCTATATATATATAAAATCCTAAGCCTAAAAGTGCAATTATTTTGTGCAACGATTTTATGTCACATTTTTTGTCACGCTTTAAATCTGGCTTATTTTAAAACATACATGTATATCCATCATTCCATCCATTATCCCACCCGCTATATCCTAACTACAGGGTCATGGGGGTCTGCTGGAGCCAATCCCAGCCAAAACAGGGCACAAGGGAGGAAACAAACCCGGGCAGGGTGCCAGCCCACCGCAGCTACATGTATATGTGTGGTATCATTCTTTTCAGAATTTATCAAACTTTAATGTGATGTTGTTAGATTTTCAGATTCTTATTCTGTTTTTATATTACAAACTAAAAAATATCAAGAACTCACATCCCGTGAGATGAGAATTTGTGCCAAGAGACTTAACCACGCCCGGGGCTGGAAAAAAATGACAAAGAGTAGATGACCAAGATAGCTGCTGTACAGACTTTTAAATGTTTGAATTGCCAGATCACGCGGTACGGCAGAGCACGACAAGGCATCGCACAGCACGGCAGCAGTGACAGCACAGTGGCAGCAGCAATCCAGCAGCTGATTGAGCAAAGAGGATGTAAAAAAAATAAATCTGTAGTTGTTTCCAATTGTGTCACTGTTTAAGAGGGGGTTTCACAGGAGCAACCACGTCTCCTTGGGGTGAGTTCAGTCCCCCTCTTCACAACACGAGCGGCAGAGACGCGACGTGGCTGGCGCGTAGTACAGGCCATGGGGGTTGGCGAGTGAAGCAAGAATGAACTATTAAACACAAAGAAAAGGATTGAGTCAAATAGTTGAAAGCACAAGAGGTCTCTGCCTCATCTTGGAGGAGCTACCAAAGTAAATGAGTAAGGAATGCCCCTCTAAAAAGCAGGGACAAACTGAAAATCCATGCACCCATCATATGAAGCAGTTGTTTAGATCAATGGGACAAAAACACCTCTATTAACAAAGCAGTGTTCAAAATAATGGGAGAATCACCATGAGTCAGAAGTTACTGGTGGCCTTAGCTTATTGGAGGAGGTGATAAAGTTCTGCATATTAAGAGTCAGATGATGTGATGTATTAGATGAGGAAATGGTAATTAGAAAAATTACAAACACAGATGAGGCATTTATTTGATGGCTCATTTCACGGACTGAGGTATTTGTGCATACCTCTGTGCAGATAAAGTAATGTTTTACATTCTTACTTGGGCTCATCTTCTTTAAAGATGGAATTCAATTTTTTAAATGACAAATATAGTCCAGCAGTTCTTACTGGATGTACAGGCAGGTTAAGTTGATATGTCAGTGTGACAGTGTGTCAATTGGTGGGTTTCCATGGGCTCCCTGGTGGATTGAAGTTTAATGATAAAAACATAGTACTCCAAAGCATGTCGTGCATGACACCCCAGTCTTCTTATCAAGGGTGTTGCATGAAATGTAAAGTTTCCCACTTTGCAAGAGAAATACGGTCTAATAGACACAAGTTCGAATTTACAGTATAGACAGACACAAGTCTAAAAAAGGTAAAATTATTTATATAGAAAATGATTATAAAAAATAATGCTGTCACAAAAACGACCATCAAACATTGAGAAGGTTTGGGGCAGCCACCCGTATAATTGCGGCAAAACTGATTCATTAACAAAGACATGTTCATTCAACTGAGTCCAAAACAGAACTGATTTTCTGGAGACAAGATGGCGGCTTTAAAGGCCAGTAAAGGAAGTGATGTCATCAATACCGGAAGTGACGTCATTGGCTGCCCCAGAGCCGGGCGGGATTTCCCTAGAATGGTCTGCAAAAGATCGAGAGGGAAAATTAGTGCACTTCGCCACCCCCTGGTCTGGCATGGAATCACATGTATTCAAGCCCTTTAGTTGTCTCCTAAACTCACGTGTGTGACAAGGCCCCCACCTCAGCCCAGACCCGTCGGATTGGGCGTTTTGCACCGAGAGGTCGTGAACGCGGGAGAGAGCATTAGTGTTGGCGTAGACATAACCCTTCCGATGAATGAGCGAGAACTTATAAGATTGTAAATTAAGGAACCACCTTGTGACTCGAGGGTTAGTCTCCTTATGCAGGGCCATCCACTGTAAAGGCGCATGGTCCGTGACAAGGGTAAACTCCCGACCCAAGAGGTAGTACCTCAACTGTGTAATCATCCACTTAATCGCAAGAACCTCTCTTTCCACTGCCGCATACCTGGTCTCCCAATCCAGCAGTTTCCGGCTCAGGAACATGACGGGGTGTTCAGCACCATCGACGCTTTGGCTCAGCACTGCTCCTAGGCCTGTGTCCGAAGTGTCCGTCTGGAGGCTAAAAGGCAGTGAAAAGTCAGGTGCCTTTAAAACAGGTGCTGATGTAAGGGCCTTTCTTAAGTCACCGAAGGCTGCCTCAGTTGTCTCAGTCCATACCACAGTGTTTGGAGCCCTCTTCTTTGTTAAATTAGTCAAGGGCATGGCTCTCTCCAAAAAGCTTGGTACAAACCGGCAGTAGTACCCTGCCAAGCCGAGAAATGCCTGGACCTGCCGCTTGGTTCGCGGATGGGGCCATGTCAAAATGGCTTTTTTTAGAGCACTGCGGCTTCACAGTACCGTGACCCACCAGGTAGCCTAAATATTTGGCTTCTTCCAATTTCAAATAAATATTTTTTTGGATTGATTCGAAGACCGGCTTCACCCAGCGTCCGTAATACCGCTCGGACATGCTGTAGCTGTTCCTTCCAGGTGCCGGAATAGATGACAACGTCATCCAGGTAGGCAGCACTATACGTGTTATGGGGGTGGAGCACTTTGTCCACCAGACCCTGGAAAGTTGCAGGAGCCCCATGTAACCAGAATGGAAGGACATGATACTGCCAGTGCCCACTAGTGGTGCTAAACACGGTTTTACCCTTTGCGGAATCTGTTGAAGGAACCTGCCAGTACCTTTTTGGTCATGTCAAGTGTGGTCAAATATTCAGCTTGTCCAAGCCTCTCAAGGAACATTGGATAAGCATCAAATTGTGAGACCTGATTAAGCCAATAGAAGTCATTGCAAAACCTTCAACTCCCGTCAGGCTTAGAAACCAAGACAATTGTGCTGGACCAGAGACTATGACTCTCCTCTATGACTCCTAGATCCAGCATGCGCCTGAATTCCAGTTCCACTTCAGCCTTCTTTGCCTCAAGACGACGATAGGGGCATTCTCGGACTATGACCCCGGGCTCAGTCTCAATTTTAATGGGCAACCAGAGAGGTCCTTCCAGATTTTTCATCTACCACCTCTGGGATGAACAAGATAACTGCTTCGAGTTCTTGCCTCTGTCGGGTATTTAAATTAGACCCAAAGTTAAGGGTCTGAGCAAAGAAGGAGCAGGGCTGGCCGGAGGTGGGATCAGGGTCCCTTTCCTTCCACAGTTTCAGCAGGTTCACGTGATAAATCCGCTCACTCGGTCAACGATTGGGTTGTTTCACCAAAAAGTCGACGAGTCCTTTTCTCTCCCTAACTTCGTATGATCCTTGCCAGTGGGCAAGTAGTTTAGAGTGGAAGGTGGGAACCAACACCATGACTCGATCTTCCGGTTGAAACTCCCGAAGTGTCATGCCACGGTCATAATAGTGTGCCTGTGCTGCTTGTGCCTCCTCCATGTGACTTTTTAAATATGGGCCGAATCTTTTCAAATCTATCGTGTAATTGCGCGATATACTCCAAAATATTAGTCGAGGGAAGAGCCATTCCTTCCCAACCTTCTTTTAAAATGTCCAATATGCCCTGTAGTTGTCGTCCATACATCCCCGCTGACTACCTTGCAAAGCATCTGTTTGAGAGTTTGATTAAATCTCACTACTAAACCATCAGTTTGAGGATAATACACTGTGGTTTTCAAGTGCTTTATTTTAAGTAACTTGGCCGTTTCCCTGAATGTTTCTGAGGTAAACGGCGTTCCTTGGTCCATAAGGACTTCTTTAGGAACCCCAACTTGCGCAAAGATTCCCATTAGTTCCCGTGCAATTGCTTTAGAATTAGCTGAGTGCAACGGAACAGCTTCTGGATATCGGGTCGCATAATCTACGAGGACTAATATATATTTATGTTCTCGGGCCGAGGGTTCCAGAGGTCCCACTATGTCGACCCCTATCCTTTCAAATGGGACATCAATTAAGGGAAGGTAAACAAGAGGAGCATGGTCCTTCCTAGGAATTTGCCGCAGCTGACATTCCAGACATGAAATACAGAAGCGGCGAACCTCCTCTTTAATTCCCGGCCAATAGAAATGGAGCTTAACACGCTCTAGTGTTTTTTCGGTGTCCAGGTGGTCTCTTAGGAGGTGGACGTGCGCTAACTCACAAACTTATCACCAGAAAGTTTGTGGGTTTAGCAACAGCTTCTGCACCCACCCCTCATGCTCACTAACCCAATATACTAAATCATTTTCTATAACAAAGTGGGGTCCTTGTGGCATGGGCTGATTTGTGTGTTGGCCGTTGACTAGGACAACTGCATTCTTAACAAATTTAAGGGAATCATCATTCCATTGTTCCCATTTAAATGAGGCTGGTGTTTGTCTAATTTGGAAGCTCAGATCTGAGAGTGTCTGGTCTGACCTCAAGGGGCGGAGAGTCATCCCGTTTTGGCGAGACGTGGACAGATGACGTAGTGGTCCGTGACAGTCGAGGAAGTTCCCCATCCTCCTCTTCGTCTCCCATATCTCTCTCCACTGGCTGAGTACACGGTGTGGAAAAAACTTGACACGGCAGAATCCCATCTGTAACTAGGCCCAATTTTGGATTAGGAGAGATCACTACTTCCCCGCTTTTAATATCAGACCATTCTCGCCCGAGAATCACAGCGCACAGTGGATTTGGGAGGACCGCTACGATGATCCTTTTAAGTGATCCTCCATGGCTGATGAAACATCAGGTGGATTTGTAGGTGTGGATATCTCCGTGCACACAGGTATTTCTGGTCTTTGTTTTTAACCACTGTCGCGGTAGTATGTATCGGTGATCAACAATAGAAATGTTGCTGCCGGAATCAAATAGAGCTTTTACTTTGAACCCGTTTACTATTACCTCTCCCGTATGAGCCATTAACAAGGGGTTTGAAAGTGCACATTCCGCCTCGCTCCCGCGGACTCGGGGACTCCGGTGCAAACTCCGGTTTATGCCAAGATGGCAGATTAAGAGGGACATAATCTCTACGGTGTCCGCTTAAGGACCATTCTGCTCTCCCAAATTGCGAGGCTGTCCTAGATGTTTCAATGAGTTCAATGAGCACGTTTACATTAGTAAATTCTCCCCAGACCAGCTGGGTGAAATGTTCTGGCAGGCTATTTATTAATAAAAAGCAGACCACTTTCTTGACTAATTGGAAGGTGGTGCATTCAGTTGGCCTTAACCAACCTGCCATCTCTTCCCAGAGAGTATCAAGCTGCTCTTGGGTAGACCGCTTAGGGTTAAATCTCCATTTTTGTATTTTTCTCACCTGCTGGTCTGGGGAATCCCCACCTTGTTCTGGGGCCTTAGCCCCGGTGGGGAGGACAGCTCTCTACTCCAAAAAGTATA
Source organism: Polypterus senegalus (assembly GCF_016835505.1). Taxonomy (NCBI): domain Eukaryota; kingdom Metazoa; phylum Chordata; class Cladistia; order Polypteriformes; family Polypteridae; genus Polypterus; species Polypterus senegalus. The sequence continues at coordinate 80,428,827 of NC_053160.1, read as the reverse complement.
ATAAGTCCCCATCGCTTCCCCCATAGAAACCAGCCCACCTCTGTGTGTCCCACTGACATTCTCCCTATTTAATTTAGGTGGCCCGGAACTAGACAAAGGGAGCAGTGTCTGCATTGGTTCTTTTCAAAATCCGAGATGCAATCCCCACCCGACAGCTCGGCCCAGGTACTCTCCCACCTGGACATGATTCAGGTCCAGTCCCGTTCTCTTCTGAGTTTTCTCTATCCTGCCGACTAGGCCACTGTCACAAAAACGACCATCAAACATTGAGAAGGTTTGGGGCATCCACCTGTATAATTGTTCCCAGCTGCAAAACTGATTCATTAACAAAGACATGTTCATTCAACTGAGTCCAAAACAAAACTGATTTTCTGGAGACAAGATGGCAGCTTTAAAGGCCAGTAAAGGAAGTGATGTCATCAATACCGGAACCAGAAGTGACGTCATTGGCTGCCTCAGAGCCAATGACGGGATTGGCGGGATTTCCCTGGTCTGCAAAAGATCGAGAGGGAAAATTAGTGCACTTCACCACCTCCTGGTCTGGCATGGAATTACATGTATTCAAGCCCTTTAGTTGTCTCCTAAACACACATGTGTGACAATGCACATAAGCATTTGGTTGTCATCCAAATTGCATAGCATTGATTTCCCACTTTTGAGCCAGATTCAGTCATTCCACAGTCATTAATATCTGGCTCTACTATAAATTAAACATAACCTATTAAATGAAAATAACTGGTAGACATGCAAATAAAGCAGTCATACCATACCAGGGTAACACAATGTCAAATTACCCTCGATAGGATAATTTGAAACTTCCTCTGCTGCTTAGATACCAATCCTTGAGTGTGAATTCCAAGAACATCACAAGCTCTGCCTTGCATCGCAGCTGAGGAAGGAGTAGCTGGTATATTTTTGGGATGTATTTTGCACTTTCAGTAGACAGATTTCAGGTGAAAGTCTTGTCTTGCTAAACAGATGTGCACTGTATTCTAGGAAAAGTCAAAATAAAAAAAGCATTCAGAATGGTTTACATAGTTAAAAATTGAAATAGAATTTAAAATGTTTTATATTGCTAGTTCGTTTCCACCTTTAGGCAGCTTTTGTTTCCTGTGAGAATATAACTTTCAGCTTGTCATAATGAATTTGAGGCATTCTGTGTGTTTTGAGAAAATATTAGCTGCTGTACTTACAGAAAGAAAAGGGGTGTGAAGAATGGAGGAGAGTGACATTACTGCCTTTTATTAGACTTTTTCAGAAAGAGTTCTTAGTTCAGTTGGTGCTTTGTTGCAAAAATGGGCTGTTTGTTTCTGTTGCTGACTTTCTGACACTTTTATTAAGAGCTCAGCTCAGTTGCAGAAATGGACTCTTTAAGAAGAGTTATTCGCTGCTAAAATGGACACTTAAATTGAGCATGCCGTCCGCTGCTGATTGGCTGCTAGACTCTTGAAAAAGGAGTTCTGCCTTTCTCTATTAAGAATTTTTTTTATTTTTCAATTAAGGATATACAATCTGTACCTAAAGTTTTAAGCCATCTGGGAAATGTTATCTGGGACTGAATGAAGACTACATGAACCCACCCAGGCTGTATAAATCTTTGTATTACTTATATTTGCTGCTGTTGGTTTGATACAAATTAATATAATTTTAAATGAAACCTCAAATGACTGTCTCTGTCTGGTTTCTATTTGTCGAATGCCGGATTGTCATTTCTTGTCTACATGTGATCCCTTAAGGGCACAGAAAACACTCTTGTGAGGCCCTGTATTGTTTGTAAACAGGGTTGAAGTTTTAGGAAGTAAAGTAAAAGACATACCCAATCAGTGCTGATAAAGGTATCTAGAGTTGACTACACTGGGTACAATATGGACAGTAAGATATGTAAGACGTTTAAGGTAACAGTTATATAGCTGGATTTTGATTTGATTTGATCCATGACAACACGACTTCACCCTGGGAGCACAAATCTGAGCATACTTCTTTTCCCCCTTTGTTTTGGGATCAATAGTTAGGCTCTGAGTAAACCAATGCCTGTTTGAATAGCATGTGGTTCTTAAACATTTTTTTTCTTTCAACCCAATTCTGTTGTGTGTTCGAGATCTAGAATTGCTGCCACCCATTATCTTGTGGGGGTCCACTTTAGAAAATTGCCACAGATTATCATCTGCCCCCTTGTAGAATTGCCGAGGCAGGGTATAGTTTAGTAATGGCGTTTGCTTAAGCCCCCAACGTAAACCACTGCAAGACTCTGAGTCACCCAAATTCAGACAGCACAACGATGCAGAATTTAAGAAGCTATGGTCTAAGGCAGGCCTATTCAAATGGCGGCCCATGGACCACATGTGGCCCAGGAGCAACCTCTGAGTGGCCCAGCCCGTGGTCCCGCCAGGGCTCCAGACTTCAGCTAAAATGATCACAAATGCGACCAAAAATAGGTATGACTAATATCATTTCTACTTAGTTTGCCAGTGGTGAATTGTCATTGAAACTTTAAAGTACTATATTGTAACAGATGCAAAAAACTTTATATATATAATATATATTGTTGACCATATGTGCTGTCAGGGATGCCAGGAGCAACGACCCGGCAGGGACGCCATGAAGAGGGTCAAAGCCCACCCTGGATCACGTGGGGGCCGCCTTCCTGGTTGCTCTGGGGGCCACGGGTTGAGGGCATGGAAGCCCTACCCTGTAGGGGCCCGTGGTCACCGCCAGGAGGTGCCCCAATGCCTTGGGGACCTGTTGCCCCAGCACTTCCGCCACACCAGGTAGTGCTGGGGGGAAGACTTTGGACGACACACGGATAGCTGCCGGGAGAACAGCCGGCACTTCCACCACGCTGGGGCGTGGCCAACGGGGGAGTGTTGGAAGCACCTGGAGCTCATCTGGGTCATGTATAAAAGGGGCCGTCTCCCTTCATTCGAGGCTAGAGTTGGGTGGAAGGAGGACGAGGCAAGAGAGGAGAGTGGAGGCGGCCCGAAGAAAGGCATTTGAGTGGCCAGGACTGTGTTGGGGTTTGTGCACTTGTGGACAGTGGGTCTTAGTGACCATATATATTGTAAATAGTGTAAATAAAATACGTGTGTTGGTGAAGAACAACATGTCCGCCTGTCTGTGTCCAGGTCGGCTCCACAGTGCCCTTAACATATGTGCTCTTAACATATGTGTCGGTACGGGCTCCCCTAGCATATCCCTGAGCTGCATGAAGGTTGTTTTATATCCTGCGCTGGGTGTGAGGGAGTCGTGGTGAAAATGACATCAGAGTTGGAGATGCGTGCAGGAAAATATTTCTAAGTACACGACGCTGCTGAGGGGACAGCTGAATTTCAACGAGAGGCTGGATATGATGCAACCGGTCATCAAAACAAAAGGTAAGCATGTAAAACATTTGAAATTCCTCTGCTCATCATATAGGTCCTCTGTTACGAAGATATCTTTGCCCCGTGGAATTCAGTTGTCCCTTCTGACTTCGTGCAGGAACACTAAGGTGTGATTGTCACCGATCTCCTTGTGTTTGTGCATCTTTGCATGCTGTTTGTCTTTTGATTTAACGCATACTCCATGCAAAATACCGGCCTGTCTGTCAGTAAACATGTGAGAGCAGTCGCCTGCCCACTGTTTCATCATACACAGCAATGTAATGAAGTCTGCATTTTAAGGTTAAAAGTGTATTACTGTCATTTTACCAGGGTGTGTGTTGTCATAATTCATAGTTATCGCAGATGAGTTTGTTACCATGTAGAAGCAAGAACAGAGTAATTGATATTGTTTACTGGCCTTGAGGTGGGCCTTTGAGCTCTGCTTGGCTAACAATTCTACAAACGGTGGTTTTATCAACAATATTGTCTTCATATACATTTTACACAACCACTGGATGTTCATTACAGGTTCTATCTCTGTCACAAGGCATTTAATAATATCTCATTGTTTAAAACACACATTATTCACAACACCATTTTGAGGGTGAAATTCTAAGGAACAGACTGTTCTGCAGCACTGAAATAGCAAGCAGGGTATTCAATAGATCACATTATATGTTGAAGATATTTGAATAAAATATAGAAAAGTTCTGTAAAATTTTTTGCACCTTTATGACGTTAAAACCCTATTGGTCTTAATTTACCATTCTATATTGACAATGTGTAGGTGAGCATGAATTTGTGCGTCAATGTGTCTTGCAATGAACTGATGCTCAATCTGGCATTGGTTCCTTCTTTGCGCTCAGTGATCCTTTCCTGAGTTTTATAGGCAGATTTGCTAGTGTATCGCTCTAACATCCCACAATAAGTGTTGCAAAGGTGCTCAGCTTATCGAGTTCTGAAAACATTCCTCTATGTTTTTGATCAGAACTAACATTATATTTGTCTATGGGTGATTGTTCCAGCCCCCATGGCCTTCAAGTTGATTAAAAGTGGGTTCAGTAATGGATGGATGGATAGCACTATTTGTAAAAAATATTTAAAATACATTTCAGGGTAATAGTCCTTTTTCAGATTAAATATGGGATGAAGCAACTCATCTTTCATTTGTTGATTCCATTAGAGGGCAGTGAATGATGTTGTTCATATTCTTTCAAAAACTTATTTAATATTTTGATGGCTATTTATCACACTGCTATTTTAAGCAATGACAATATTTAAAATGTTTAGTTATTACAAATCACAAACTCCACAAGAAGCTGCATTCCCCTTCCTGCAAATATGATCCAGGATGCATTGATTACATGGTTGTAAAATAAGAAAGACTGAAGGTTTAGAGCTTCACTCAGGGCCACACATTGAACCAGCAGTTGTGTGCCATAAAATCCAATGCCTTAGCCACTAGGCCACACTGCCTACTTGATTTATGTTTGGAAACTAGCCCTATAAAAACACCATGAAAATTTCTTGAATGAAGATAATATTCACGGGAATCTGTCTGATTATCATTTCAATTAGCATCAGAGCATCTCATTACCATGCTAATTTGCTGACATTCACACACACAATTAGCAATTTTTTTCCTATGATTACTTTTACTTCATTTAGTAAATCACAAATTGAAGCATGAGTGTAAGCAATACATTTGCTAAAATAGCCATAATAAAATTCACTTTGTTTGAAAGCTATTTGAGGCTTTGCAAAAGTTTTGTTTTTTTAATTATTGTTATATGTTTAGGCTGTGTTAATTGCATTTTTATCCACCCATTTGTTTTGAAAGCAGCTTGCCCCATTCACTATCAAATGGAATTATTTCTATTTACAATAAATGAAGTATTATCTGGGCGGCACAATGGTGCAGTGGTAGCGCTGCTGCCTCGCAGTAAGGAGACCTGGGTTTGCTTCCCGGGTCATCCCTGCGTGGAGTTTGCATGTTCTCCCCCTGTCTGTGTGCGTTTCATCCCACAGTCCAAAGACATGCAGGTTAGGAGCATTGCCGATCCCAAATTGTCCCTAGTGTGTGCTTGGTGTGTGGGTGTGTTTGCCCTGCGGTGGGTGGGCACCCTGCCAGGGGTTTGTTCCTGCCTTGCACCCTGTGTTGGCTGAGATTGGCTCCAGCAGACCCCTGTAACCCTGTTTTGGGATATAGCGGTTGGATAATGGATGGATGGAATAATTCATTTTTTTGTTCATTTGGTTTTTAGATTTTTATCATTATCATCATCCTGATATTCATTGCATTTTTCCATGTGTTCTGGTTAATTAAGATGTTAGGATATAGCGGGTTGGAAAATGACTGACTGACTGAAGTCTTATCTATCGATCTATGTAATAATTCTTCTGCTAACAATATTTTTGTGCATGCATTGCTTTTAAATAACAAGACCATTGCATTTGTTAAATTCTCTATACATACTGTATGTACAAATATTAAGATGTGCTTGATTTTAATCCTTGTTACTACTGTACTCATTACTTTTTTTCTAATAATTGTGTCTATTTTGTTAAAGAAATATTCACAACTGACCTATTATAAATGGTTCCAGCTTATAGATAGCATCTTATCGTCCAAGTGCCAATCAGTCATTACTGTGACAGAGAATGCCTCCCGGTTCACAGGGTTTAAAGACTAAAACATGAGCCAATTATACTTTCTGTGCTTGGCTTCTCTGGGAGCTTGTCACGTCAGATGCTTTATCTGTTCCAGCTGAAAATAAATTGCTGCAGGTCTTTGCTGTTTATAGGGACAGGCAACACATTAAGACAGAAAATAGAATTCTAAAATCATACCTTGCAACAGAAAAGAGCATTACTAACAACTGTGATTTTCTGCAGAGACACTTGGTTTTAAACATGTAACACCCACACCTAGCTCTTCTATAAAATGAAGATGTAGATGCCACCTCTGATATCTTGTTTCAGTGATGGCTTAAATATTTGCAATTACAGTTGCCAACATAAATGTGCCTACCCACTGTGTCAATAGATCAACCCTAATTATGAATAAACATATCCTCTAAATTAAATAAAGAAGTATTAACACAAACACACATAGCATAATCAACAAAGTATTATCTAATGCAGAACTTAAAAGTAATACAGTATATCATATAGCAAACATAATGCTACAAACTACATGAAACCCTAAAATAATATTAAGAATTCAGATTATAAATAGTGAAGACTATGGTTAGTAATGTAAATTTTGCAGTGGAATGAATCAGCACAGCTCCTTTATACAAGAACTAGCTGCGCTACATGTCTAAGACAGGTTGAAATCTAAGTAATCAATGTAGACCTCAGCGTTAAAGTTTGCAGTGACCCAGCAATGCATATGTCTTTGTTAAAAGCCATTTAGTATGGGATTTGTAAAAGCTGTGTTAATGTTTGTGGGGCACTGTCTATTGGAATGCCAAACTTAATGCATTTTATTATTAAAAATGTCCACGGTCTGATGCCTTTTGGAATGACAGAAACACAGCAACTGGATGGATACAAACCCACTTATCCTTTTATTAAGGTGGAAAAATATAGGTTTCATGCCAGACACCTTCCATTGTACCCACTTGATTAAAAAATGAGTAATGGTGATATGGGCCTTCTTTAAACAACAACGTCTCTTCGTCAAGTTCAATGTCTCCCTCAGCTTCAACAACAACGTCTCTTCCTCTTCTAGGCTTGTCATATTATAGAAACACTAAGAAAAAGGTTTTCTCTGCAAACCTCAACATCAAAATACTCAACAGAGGATAACCTTCTGGATTATACTCCGTTTGGGGTGCAGCTGTTGCTGCGGGTGCCAGAATCCATCGAGGAAGAAAAATGAAAAACATTATTGTACAAAATCTTAATTTATCTATCCATTCCTAAATAATTAAATGGGCAGGCTATTTCATATTAGTGCAATACACTGCTTGTTAAAACAGATGACTTCCGCTCTTACATGCACTTAGTGCTGCATGGGTATTATGAACTATTGTATCTGTTCAAGTTCTTGTTAAATTTTAAATATAAGTAATTTTTATTTAGTTGACAGAAATATCTTTGGTAAGAATGTAAGTTAAATTTAGTCATCATTGCATAAAGTTTTCTTCACCATAGAAATTTAAAGACTAAATTCAACTCACATTCCTACCAAAGATATTTCTGTCGACTAAATAGAACCTACTTATATCCAAATAGAACTTGAAAAGATATATTTTTTCGAATCTGACCTCGCATTTTAGATAGACTTGACGCTTACTACATCGAGCCCGCGTGGTATTGTGCTCTCGCCTAGGATTACAGGAGTATGGCTTTACCAAAACAATTATTGATGGAGAATAAAGTATCCATTATTCATAAAGCTTCAATTGCTGATCTGTTTTTCTGCGTTAACCTTATATTTTTTCATACTTCTTCTCAAACCAAGGGGGTGTGAAATCTGAATTGTTCGTCACAGGGGGTGCGAGGGTAAAATGAATCGGGAAGTGCTGATATATATTGCCAGGGGCCATGACCCGGCCGGGACGCCAAGAGGGACCGGATGTGGGTCTGTGCCCACCCTGGATCACGTGGGGGTCGCCTTCCTGGTTGCTTTGGGGGCCACGGGTACAGGGCATGGAAGCTCCACCCTGTAGGGGCCCGTGGTCACCGCCAGGAGGCGTCCCAATGCCTTGGGGACCTGTTACCCCAGCACTTCCGCCACACCAGGAAGTGCTGGGGGGAAGACTTTGGACGGCACCCGGAGAGCTGCCGGGAGGACAGCCAGCACTTCCGCCACGCTGGGGCGTGGCCAGAAGAGGAATGCCGGGAACACCTAGGGCTCATCCGGGGACTCTATAAAAGGGGCCGTCTCCCATCTTTCGAGGCTGGAGTCGGGAGGTGGAAGGACGAAGCTCAGGAGAGCTGTGGAGGCGGCCCGAAGAAAGGCATTGTGGCCAGGACTGTGATTGGGGTAATTGTGCACGTGACTGGGGTCTGAGTGACCAATGAACTGGGGTCTTGTGGTTGGTCAGCAAGTCGGCTAACATCCGCCACAGTGCCCTCTTTCAGTTGCTAGAAGCAGATCATAGAATGGTTGAAATAGTTTTTACTGTCAAATAATGCAAAAGAGTACGCAACACGTGTTTTGCCCTAATTCTGGGCTCATCAGGCGTACACACTCACTACACTCCCTCTCAGGAATCGAACCTCGGGGATCAGCGTCAGAGGCGAAGCCTCTAATGTTGCGCCACAGCGTGTGGCTCATTAATTTAATTACATTCAAGGCATTCGTAATCTGAATCACAATCTGACTGTATGGGTGGTTACCTACCAGGTAACGCTTGTGGTGAGGGAACATTTTAAAAATAACGTAACATGATTGTGAAAATAATTGTTTTGTGATTGTTATGAGTGTTGCTGTCATCAAGGATTTGATCATCATTATTTCTTTCAATCAGGTTCGTATTTGGAGGATGTGTTGTGTTCAAGTTACATTCCGTGTTTGTCAACCGTTGTAAAGATAACAGGTTTCATTTATCGATTCCTCTCTTACTGCATCAACAAACAGCTCGTCTTCCTCTTTATTTGAGACATCACATACTGCAGGCACTGGTTTTTTTTTATTTTACACTGTGTTCTTTTAGTTGGACATTGACTTCTTCCACCGTGTGCTTTGTTTCCACAGTAGCTGCACTTATGAATATGCTTGTATGTGTCACACGCTTCATATTGTTTTGCTGCCTTCTCAATTGTGTAACGCTTTTTTGTTCTGCGCTCTTTGGAGCTCTCATCTCATCTTCCTTTCCATAAGCACAGTCCTTCGCTGATGGACGGCCTTATATGGGCAGGCACTCAATTACGTGGGAGGCGTGATGATGTGAGACGCAAGACGTAACTCTGCCTCACACGGTGACCGAGCTGCCCGCTATACAGTATACGAAAGTAGGTTCCAATTTTGACCGTTACGCATAGAATTTCGAAATGAAACCTGTTTAACTTTTGTAAGTAAGCTGTAAGGAATGAGGCTGCCAAATTTCAGCCTTCTACCTACATGGGAAGTTGGAAAATTAGTGACGTTTGAAAGTTCAATATGGTGGCCGACAGTGGGATCATACCATCGAAATAAGTACGTACATCGGTTTCAGTTAGCACAGGGAAGCCGCCTACCAAATTTTGTGAAGATGGGGCCATAAATAAGAAAGTTCAACATGGCGGACATTGTCGACTGTTATTTCGAAATGAAACCTGCTTAACTTTTGTAAGTAAGCTGTAAGGAATAAGCCTGCCAAATTTCAGCCTTTTACCTACACGGGAAGTTGGAGAATTAGTGATGAGTGAGTCAGTGAGTGAGTGAGTCAGTGAGGGCTTTGCCTTTTATTAGTATATATATATATATATATATATAGATATAGATATAGATATAGATATATAGATGTGTGAGTCACTGTCTTGCACCCCAAAACATTAGTCTGAGTCTGAGTACTTTAGCAAAACCAGCTTTATTCAAATTGAACAGGAACAGCAGTGTTATTTATTGCAGCAGGAGCTACCACTCTGCTATATACAGACACATCAAATGGGCATAGTTGGGGCCATATCAGTGGCCAAGTTATAATGTTCCCTGCATTTATAATGTCCCTTGCATCACCTAATGGCAACAAGCGTGTATAGCTCATAGTTGTTTCTGCAGCACTCTGCTGCTGCACTGCGAACCTGTGGTTGCCTCAGCAATGGACAAGCTGTCCTCCACAGAGGTGGCAATTGCGCTTTGGCGTGCCATCCTGTTGAGGGGCGCCCTAAAAGAGTTCAAAAACCTCAAAATATTTACAGAATATATATATATATATATTGTCAAGCTTGGGTCACAAAGTAGCACAGGAGAGTTCAAGGAGTAGTAGAAACTGTACTGCTATTCTACCAGTTACAAACACGAGTCTCTTACAGAGGCGAACCGGCCTCAGAAGGAACAGCTGTCAAACATGATGCACCGGCCCTGACTCTTGCTCAAAAAAACACAAAATCTTATTCATCAAGGGGATCCAGCATGCTGACGGCAATGGCCGGAGCAGAGAAAGTCTGGGGGAAAAGAGACAGTAGAGTGAGATATATATGTGTGTGTATATATATATATATATATATATATATATATATATATATATATATATATATATATATATATATATATATATATATATATATATATATATTGTGGTCCCGGCCGGGACGCCAGGAGGACGTGAGGAGGGCTTGTGCCTCCTCCAGACCGTGAGGGGGGGTCCGTCCTGGTTCTGTTGGGAGCCACGGGTCGAGGCATGGAAGCCCTACCCTGTAGGGGCCCGTGGCCACCGCCAGGCGGCGCCCGATGCCGGTTTACCCCGTGTGGTCTTTGGCCGGTGATGGAGCCCGGCCGGGACGCCTTGGAGGACCGGAGGAGGGCGTGTGCCTCCTCCAGACCGAGTGGGGCGTCCGTCCTGGTTATGCGGGGGCCTCGGGTAGGGGGCTTGGAAGCCCAGCCCTGTAGGGACCCGTGGCCACCGCCAGGCGGCGCCCCAGTGCCTAATTGTCCCGGGAGCCCGGCACTTCCGCCACACCAGGAAGTGCCGGGGGGAAGACGACCGGGGAGACACGGACGGCTTCCGGGTGCGCAGCCGGCACTTCCGCCACACAGGGGTGTGGCCACCGTTAAGTGCCGGGAAGCAGCTGGAGCCCATCCAGCTCCCCATAAAAGGGGCCTCCTCCCTCCAGTCAGTAGTGGAAGTCGGGAGGCAGTATTGACAGAGCTGGAGAGAGGACAGGAGGCGGTCAGGAACAAAGGCACAGTGACTGTGAGCCCTGGACTTTTGGAGAATCGGTGCAAGAGGCACTGGGGTGTGAGTGCACGATAACTTGATGTAAATAGTGTATATAAATAAATAGTGTGATGGGTGACAATATGATGTCCGTCTGTCTGTGCCGGGGCCAGCGTTCACAATATATATATATATATATATATAGCTATATAGCAAAAGTTTGCCTGAGTGGTGGCAAGTGATTATGCAGAGGAGAAGAATTTCTATGTCTTATGATTTGTTAGACTTTATACATTTTTTTCTGAAATTAACCATTTTTCTTAAGCTTCTGATTTTTTGGGAGATTTGAAATACTGAGGATTCCAAATAAACAAGTGTTTTCATTTAAACTTTATTGATTTAATTTGTCAACATGTTTTGTGATTTTCCACATTGCCATTTTGTTTTGTGTGGGTGCTAACATGTTGTAGCCACCTAATGCTATAACTTGATGATGGGTTGCTAGATGGTGTCACTAGTGCAGTAATTTATAAGCCAGCATGACATGCTCCTGTGGTGGAGTGATATTTTGTATATAAGTTGATAAAAATTTTGTATGTAATTTTAATATTAATGTTTCATTGGGCTTGTTGTACTTTCATGTCTAACTAGCCAACCCTCGACTCTTTAGGGCTGACTCAGGATGTGAAACTTATTGCAGGGTTGGGGTAGGTACATCGAACTGGCTTGGCAAGGGGTATTCAATGCAGGACATTCAATAAAGCAACCCCCTCAGGAAAGACATAAAGCTACCTAGCTGGCAAGCTTCAGCTAAACAAATGGGGGACATTCTATAAGCCTATCCACTACTTCACGGCAGGTGTAAAAAGACAGTGTGTGCACCCATTCATCTGAAGTATGGCTGTTTGGGATTGTTTTGAATCAGGGGTTGCTCTGTTCCACAACACCCCTATTCATCTAAGGATTACGACAAGAATGTATAAAGTTGGTCTCTTTACCCTTCTTTCTGACACACCATGGCCGTGAAGGTAAAACAATGAGGAAAACAGCTTGGCAGCAATATTTAGACAGGCATGTGGCCAATCATGAAGAAAGCTTGCTAAAAATTAGTTGACCAGAGACATTTAAGTAACTACAAGTCTATGTGCTGCCTGAAACAACACATTTAGTATTTATCAGGCTGTATGGTTATGATTTGTCAAAATTTACATGTACTCTGCTTCATTATGACTATTTTATTAATATTATCAATAATACATTATTAAAATGTGTAACTTAACTCCTGCTTATCATTTTATTCTAATTGGCTGAGGTTATAGATGTAGAAGGGAAGGTGGGGAGAAGTGCTAACATACAATACCTTATAAATAGTGACAAGTCTATGGAATTTGAAGAATTTTCATAAAGTCTACACAATAAATAGTACAAAGAGGGAAAGTAGGACCATGTAGGACACTACCAACACACAACAGCTCCTCTTTATCTAAGAATACTCAAGCAAACCTTTGTTTGTGTTTAATTATCAGCTCTGAACTCTTGGACTACAATTCTTAGTGTTTTGGTTTTGACCACTCAGTTGATTGATCTCCTAGTTTTGATTTGCCCAGTTCTTAATTTACATTTTCATCTGCTAGTTCCTTATTCACTGTATGTGCAGCCTGCCATTTTAAAATTTCTTGCAATAAACTAGTATGGCATAGATGCAGCAGTGCAATTGGACTTGGAGGCACTTCGGAGATCCTCATAAGAAATAAAAATACATCTACCAAGCACACAGAGGTTATTCATTACAATGAGATATTTGTTTAGAAGAATAAAGTCATTTCAACAGCAGTTTTGAATTTCTAGTCCTTTGGAAACTAGATCTTACAGATGCAGTGACTATAGATCCTTCCAGAGAACACCCTGACCTGTTAACCTGGAAATTTATAGGAACTGGACTTCAAAAGAAGTTTTTGAGAATCTTTAAATGGTTACTTCGTTATGGGGCTAAGTTAATGCTCAGCAGGAGCTACAGGCAAGAGACAGTCAGAATGATTCACACGAAGAGGTGAAAGGAAAGTATGGTTGGGGAATAGCAGATGAATGACCATACACTATGGAGTGCACCCGACAGATGTCAAGGTTGACTTCGGAGAGTAGGGTTTCATTTAATTTTATTCTTATTGTTTTTTTTATATTTTTCCGTGCTGTAATATGTCTTCTCTTATATGCAATCCCTTTCTTGTGTTCAAAATAAAAGCACTGTTTACTTTGTGTATAATACAATCTATGTTCTGTCAAGTTGTAGGACCATTGACACTTCCACAACTAGACTCAGGCATAGTTTTTACCCACAAGTGATTAAATTAAATTAAATGATTAAATTAAATAGCTGCTCATACTGATTTCTTGTATTTATTTTATGATGTTCCATTTAATATATGATGTTGTATTCCCTGTCTATATTCATTGTATGTTGCTGGTTTTGTACTGCTGTCATTGGCCTTTAAGAGATATTGTACATATAATAACAAATTTGAACATACATTTATAAATAAAGGTTAAGCGTACTTACTTGTTCCCTTTCGTCTGTAAAATTACTATGATTGCGGATTTCAGCTTTAAAAGTGCATACAACCTTATTAGAATCAGAGAGCAATTGGACATCATATATATTTCCTTTAGCGCTTGCTAATGCACCAGCAGTAGCAAAATCCTTAATGAATAATATTTTCAATATTTATTAGATTTATTATTTAATTTATTTTATTATTTCATTTATTCATAAATGAGATAAACCATAACAGGACATATGGATCTACTAGACATGATTAAAGAACACCAATTTATTTTTAGAAATATGGATTTTCATGTGAATTTAGTAATTTTATAAGAGTACACAATTCCAAAAAAGAACGGTTAATGATCATTTTACGCTTCTTCACAACTGTTTGGAGCAAAGTAATTCCAGAAATGCGGTAGTTTTGCCATTTTAAAGATATTTTAGTATTTTAGTTTAGTCATTGCTGTCTTACCTCATTTAAGTCACTGAAATTCAGTTTCTTAGATACCTTCTCTCCCACATTCATTGAAATATGAAGGAGACATAGCTGATATAAGAGTTAAATCCACTTTATTATAAATATTTCACATAACTTTATCTATGTGCTGTTTTTCAAGGAAGTTGTCTTTGGCTATTCATAATGATGATGATGTAAACACAAAATTGCTGTAAAAATAGGTATAAGATTGATTTATAAAAAGCTTTTTCCTGTTATTTGTTGACCTTTTTTAAAAAAAAAAAAAAAAAAACTTAATTGTAATTCAATCATTTTGATTTTATTGCCACTTATAGACCCCATGGATGAGAATATTAAAAATGATTCAGTACTTCTTCCCTAAAGGAGAAAATGGAGGTGATATTCCTGAATCAATGTCTGCTCTGGAAAAAAAAAAAGATCTTGTGTTTATTTTCTTTAAAGTTATTATAAAACAGCATAAGGTTCTGAACCTAAGTTTTCTTTCCTTTTTATACCAGAGTTGGGGTACTTTGCAGTATTTGACTCATTAGCCATATGCAATTTTGGGACTAACTGTTCTTTAGAGTTTCTTAGGAGATACTTTATTCACCAATGTGAAGACTCTAAATATTAAATTAATATCACTAAATCTGTAGCTCTTTTGCAACTATTAGTAGGGATTCTCACATACTGGTCATGTTTGGACACTGATTGTACCTTTATCTATAGAAGTATAGAACTATCAAATTTTTATTATGCTCATGGGAGAGTTTGTTTTCTTGCAAAAGGCAATAGCCCTAAACATATTAGGTGAAATTTGCTTAGGGTTTTTCCATATCTTCTTTATTACTCATCAGTGATAGGCATTTTCCTGGTAAACCAGATGTCTGTTTTTGGAGGGGGTGTTCTATCATGTTTTCTTTATCTTTTTGTCTGGATATTATTGTAGAGCACACTATACATATGCCTGAAGCTTTTTTCCTTGCTGTGATATTTTTCTTACATCTTCCCATGACAACATGCATGCTAACAAGCAAAAACAATTCATTATGATGATATTGAAAGAGTCCACATCAAAAAGAAATACTTCTTTATGTTATTTTGATGAAAACCCTTGTTGTTTTTGGCAAGAAAAGTTATAATTGTTGGGGATAACTGACATTTTGCTTTTGCACTTTCACTTCATTATTTCTTAGTCCTTGAAGGATTTTGTATTGACTTCATTACATAAAACCGTGAATCAGTATGACTAGTCTTTAGAAAACAATTCTAACATCAAAATCAAAATATAACTCAGAAGTTTTGACAGCAAACTATATAACGTAATAAACTAGTAAAATCTCTCAAAATCAGACTATGGTGTCATGGTACTTTTGTGAGACCTTGTCTTAAGAATTCTGAATGGAATAACCAGTGTTGTGTCACCTACTGTAACTATGTTATATGCACATTCTTGGTAAAACAAGTTATTTTTCAATTGCCTGACCATTAACAATTTGAAACAATTATAATTTTAATGCTGCTGAGATAGACCTTTGATTGTCAGGACCTTGAAGTTGGTTAACTGAGTTTAACTGGGAGGTTTAATTAGGTAAAAGTCCATTCAGGTTTAATTCTCTCTGATATATTTCCTCTTAATTATAAAGCTACTGTACATTAAGGATAAGGTCAGGGTTACTTTAATTTCATCAATAAATATGTACATGTACATAGTGAGATGAAAGAAAGTATCTCCATTAGCCGCAGGGTAACATATAGCAACGTACAACAAAGTGCAGGTTGTGACAGAAGCAATACAATAAATAGACGACAGACCAAAGTTATTATATTTTTGCCTTTTTATATTAGTTTTTATTTCTATATTTGTTTCTGACCTTACTTGGAAATTCAGTTTAGTTTTAGTTTTCATTCATCGTGTATTTTTAGTTTTAATTTAGTTTTTATTTCACAAAGGCATTTCTATTTTATTTTTATATCTAATAGTTTCAGTTTTAGTTTTAGTAATTACAGCATGGAGCTACTAGAGTTTTTAGTTTTGTGTCAGACAGAACTGTACCCTTAACGGATTTGGATATGAGTTTAATGTTAATGGAAGTTTACTACACTACATAGTATACTGTCTGGTTATGTTTTTGTCTGATAAAAACACGCATAATCAAGACCAGAATGTGAACAATTTTACATAATTTTATCATTTTTAAAATATTTTTATGTCATTTGTGCTGAATAAACCTGTGCTGACTGTAGGCACTTTTTATCGGTTTCTTTTATTGCCCAGAATGGGGCAATTTGTAATGAAATTTAGGTGAATTTTAAGGTTTGAGGATATTTTACTCAATATGTCTAAGCAAACAACATTTCCAGGTCCAAGACAATGGGCTTAAAATGAATGCCTTTAATATTTCTTTTGAAAGTCTCCCTTACTGGACTTTGTTATTTTCTACAATCCACATTGACCTCTGATTCCATCTCAGGCACATATAATTTATAGACAAAATTTTGCCACCTACAGGCCTAAAAAGATAAAAAATCAGAAAATAGATTCATGGAATCTTTACAGCAGGTTTTCCACACAGCCTGCAGCATCCTGAAAGATGAAAGTTCGATGGAATGTTCATAGTGTGGGCAGAGCAGAAAGGGTCAAGTTACAGTACAATCAGGTGCTTCTTAAAGGTTTAATTGTCATGAGAACCATATGGCTCTGGGGCCTAATATTCCATTAATCACCTTTAACCATACTGAACTTTCTAAAGGCACTAACTCTGTATAATGGCAGAAGCTGGGGGTTACACCAGAAGACACTGCAGCTGCCTTTTCAGAAATTACTGTCTTTCCAAAGTATCAGCCCCTTTTTTAGAAGTTCCCTTTGGTTTGGCCCCACACTACTGTGTCTCTTGAACCCACTACTGCCAATAACGTACCCATGGGATAAGGCAGCGGATGAGGACACTCACACAAAGCAAGGGGTAGGTGCATAAAAGTACAAACATGCTTTTATTAAAAACGGTCAAAAACCAGTGTTCAATAAGTGCAGTGGAAAAGTTCAAATAATAAATAAATTATCCAATAAAAAATGAAGGTGGAGTTTGAAAACAGTCAAATAAATAGTCCATTAAAACAAGGTTAAAAACACAGGCAGGAAACTGTCTTTTGCAATTCTGAGCCCTGATGCGTTATTTTAAAACTGACATCTCTCCATCTTACCCTGATCCGGCCCTGCAGCACGGAGAGACGTCCATCCAACTGGTGCAGACAACCTTTTATTCTGGCCTGTGTCCCTGCCACCAGTCCCACAGCATTCCACAGGCAGCCATCAAGCACTGCTCTACTCACAACTCTGCCAATACCTGGCTCCTTCCACCAGAACACACCCTGAGCACAACAGTCGTTTCAACTCCATAGTCGCTCAACAGGAGCAATCCCTCAGCCCTCGCCTAAGTGTCAGCCTCATACTCCTTCCTGAGGCTCCATTCCCATCCGCCTGTTTCCTTTCCTGAAACACCGGTTTGCTCGCTCCTCACTTTCTCTCTCCTTCCTTTAACCTCCTCACTTTTTTTCTGTCCTCCTTTGATTACTCACAATTCTCCTTCATTTCCCCTTTCTAATTCGCGTACCTTATATATTTCCGTGGGTTCAATGTCTCAATCACGTACCAAATGAAGTCAATGAAGCAATTAAGACAGACCGCACCCTCACGTGCAGATGCGTCTCGCCTCAATTACTCTACCATCCCCCTGCAGCTACATGAGCACACACACCCACCGAGATTGTGGCGGCAATTCAACTATTTATTTATTAAATACTAGCAAAATACCCGCGCTTCGCAGCGGCGAAGTACTGCCTTAAAATTTTTATGAAGAAGAAAATTAAACCTTTTTAAACTGAGGGAAAATATACCAATAATTATTTGTTAAGAATCTCTTTGTATACCACATTGTGAGTTCGGGCCTCCGGTTGTAATATGACCAAGCTGTGCGCTGAGCGCTGAGCTTACTCTTGAGCATGCAACGTACAGTTGGCCATGTGAACAGTAATCTTGTTTTAAATCTCACAGCTTGGATTGCTGCTATCATAATCAGTTTGAGTTTCATGGTTTGTTTCAATTACGACAGTATTTGTAGGACTTGTGTTGAAGAGACATTCGGCATCTGTCAAGCGCTGTAAGCATACAACCGGTTTTATCGATAACTTCACATCCAGCTTTTGAGAGTTTAAACAATCATAAACATCAAAGTGTCCACTACTGAAATCATCACCTGTGAATCTAAGATGTTTAAGAGGCATTGGCAGTTGTCGAAAGGTGTAAAATATTTGGCCATTTCGGTACACTTGAAAACGACAACTGAACAATTCAGCAGCAGCCATCAACTCACATGCAGATGCATTGGTGAAGGGCTTAAGCATTTCAGTCTTATAGTGCTCCTGTGTAGTATAATTATCTCCTGTACCGTCATCAGTCCACACCTTGAACCTGTCCCAGTCATTCAATGCATAAGACACAATGTTCCTCCGGATATCAAGAGTGAGTCTGATATGGCCGGGCAATATGTAACAAAGAGAATGGAAAAGGTAGGTGCCATCTCCAGGCATGGAAACCACTTGGTAAGTGACAGTTCTTTGATCGATGGTGATCACCTCGATAGACATGTTAATGGGGGTACAGTTGGAATAATAAAGGAAATGGGTACCTGAACAATGTAAAGTAAGTCTACAATACCTACACAATAACTATAATCATAATAAATGAACAATAAAACAGTGGAGAAGCCATGGATTAAATTAAAAGGCTGTAGTTATCAGCAGGGAGACGTGAATCCCGTGGCGAAGCAAGGAAGGGAATGTAGAGACTGGAGCGACGGACGGCCTTATATAGGCAGGCAGCCAGCAACGTGGGAGGAGTTGGGATGGGGGACCCAACGCCATCTCACACAGTGACCGAGCTGCAGGCTATGGACGTATATATGTACGTAAGTAGGATTCAGTTAGCATTGGGAACCCACATACCAAATTTATTGAAGATGGGCCCATAAGTAACAAAGACCGTTGAAAAGTTTAATATGGCGGCCGACAGAGGCATCATACCACCGAAATAAGTACCAAATTTCAGCCTTCTACCTACACGGGAAGTTGGAGAATTAGTGTCATTGCAGAGTTCAATATGCAGGCTGACAGAGGCGTCATACCACCGAAATAAGTACAGTGGTACCTTGGTATACGTCTGCTTTGGAATAAGTCCAACTTGGTATACGTCTTGTTTGGACACAAAAAATTTTGCTTAGTATACGACCTTTGTTTGGAATACGACTCGAGTGCTAACCTTGTTTACCTCTCTCGAGACAAAGCCACGACTGCCCACGAGCATTAGTGCGCCAGTTGCTAGCATTCAGTGAACAACCCGCGCTATAACTCTCTGTGAACTTTCACATGTGTGATATAGCGGGTCCACAGCTCCTGTAAAAGTCCAGCTTTAAAATAAATAATCACCACGCTAGCAGCTTGGTGAGGGGGCGTGGTGGTTATGTGGCTGAAGGTTGTCAGGGTGATTAGCGTTGTGGGCGTTTCTCACCAAAGTGCACTTGTGAGGGACCGTCCGCATTCATGATTGTTCCTGGGGCTGCTTATCTTGATAAAAAGAAGCACGAGTTGGCTTGAAGGGGAGTAAAAAGAAAGAACGGACGCGAGAGAGAGAGAGCGAGCGAGAGCGTGCATGGATGAAGTGGCTGAAGCAGGCAGTGCAAAGGTCAGCTACAAGTAGGGTGACTCCCCAGTTGGGAAGCAGGCACCGGGCTTCTTGTTTTTTTTTTTTTTAAAAAGAATGCTTCCTGCTTTTAATTTCGTTGTTTTTAAGAAGACTTTTTTCTATTGTTTTTAACCTCCACGTTTCACTTCTGATTTTATGGATTATTTATTGGAACTTTGGAGACTGCACTTTAATTTGAACACCTTGTTTTGTTAATTGTTTTAATAAAAGCACTTTGCACTTTTTCACCATCCCCTTGCTTTGTTGTTACCGATGAGGTTAGCAGCGAGGCACATTACCGACGGTGTAGGATTCAAGGGCTCCATGGCAGCAAATGGGAGCATACAGCAAACCTGCATCGTCACAACGTGATTTTGTGTTTTTTTCATGTAAATTTGAATTGATTGTTGAAAAGTGTTAAGGTGGCATGCGTATCCGGGACATGGCTGTTGTATACCGTTTGCTGAGAACGACGATATCTACGATTGTGAAAAACAAAGATGTTATTAAAAAGTAAAGTGAGGTAAAATTTTCATTTATTTCATCTAATTGCTTTTGTATTTATATATTTTAGTATTAAGCAGTGTTTATTTTATACAACCCCATCAATGTATAATATGCCAATAGCAATAGGATTTTTTTTTTTCATGGGAACGGATTAATCATTTTCTCATTATTTCTTATGGGAAAAATTTATTTGTTAGGTATACGTCCTGTTTGGTATAAGTCAAAGGGTCTGGAACGGATTAAGGACGTATACCGAGGTTCCACTGTACGTACATTGGTTTCGATTAGCGCAGGGAAGTCGCCTACCAAATTTCGCGAAGATGGGGCCATGAATAAGAAAGTTCAACATGGCAGACGTTGTTGACCGGTATGACTGTCACGCGTAGAATTTCAAAATGAAACTTGCTTAACTTTTGTAAGTATGCTGTAAGGAATGAGCCTGCCAAATTTCAGCCTTCTACCTACACGGGAAGTTGGAGAATTAGTGACATTGGAAAGTTCAATATGCCGGCTGACAGTGGCATCATATCACAGAAATAAGTATGTACATTGGTTTTGGTTAGCGCAGGGAAGCCACCTACCAAATTTCGTGAAGATGGGGCCATGAATAAGAAAGTTCAACATGGCGGACATTGTTGACCGTTATGACCATCACGCGTAGAATTTTGAAATGAAACTTGCTTAACTTTTTTAAGTATGCTGTAAGGAATGAGCCTGCCAAATTTCAACCTTCTACCTACACGGGAAGTTGGAGAATTAGTGACGTTGGAAAGTTCAATATGGCGGCTGACAGTGGCGTCATACCACCGAAATAAGTACGTACATTGGTTTCGGTTAACGCAGGGAAGCTGCCTACCAAATTTCGTGAAGATGGGGCCATGAATAAGAAAGTTCAACATGGCGGATGTTGTAGACCGTTATGACCGTTACGCGTAGAATTTCAAAATGAAACCTGCTTAACTTTTGTAAGTAAGCTGTAAGGAATGAGCCTGCCAAATTTCAGCCTTCTACCTACACGGGAAGTTGGAGAATTAGTGACGTTGGAAAGTTCAATATGGCAGCCGACAGTGGCATCATACCACCAAAATAAGTATGTACATCGGTTTTGGTTAGTGCAGGGAAGCCACCTACCAAATTTCGTGAAGATGGGGTCAGCCTTCTACCTACACGGGAAATTGGAAAATTAGTGACACTGGAAAGTTCAATATGGCGGCCGACAGTGGCGTCATACCATCGAAATAAGTACTTACATGGGTTTCGGTTAGCGCAGGGAAGCCTCCTACCAAATTTCGTGAAGATGGGGCCATAAATAATAAAGTTCTACATGGTGGACGTTGTTGACTGTTATCGACTGATATGACCGTTACGTGTAGAATTTCGAAATGAAACCTGCTTAACTTTTGTAAGTAAGCCATAAGAAATAAGCCTTCCAAATTTCAGCCTTCTAACTACACGGGAAGTTGGAGAATTAATGATGAGTGAGTGAGTCAGTCAGTAAGGGCTTTGCCTTTTATTAGTATAGATCAACCACCTTTTTTTGAGCCATGGACCTGCTATACCACATTCCCTTATCAGGAGCATTTGACTTACTAGTGAAGAACCATGCACTGTACAACTTTGCTTCTGTGGGTAAAATAGGTGAAGAGTTTGCCCTCTGTATCATCAAATATTTACCTATTAGTGTCTATTCAATTTGTGCTTGTGCGTTTGTTATTTGTTTCTTGTATGTGAGCAGCTAATGACTATGACATTGTTTTAAACAATTTAAAAAAGTGAAAACCAAAATGTGATCCCATCACCTATAGCTCAAACAATGATTAATTTTCAAAGCTGCCAATACTAGAATATCATCGCAAATCTAGGATGTTTTTTGGTATTTTGCTAATATAATATCTTAATTGATTATACTAAGATTATGTCATTTATGGAACAAAGACGTTTAGAGATGCTTTAGAGATCCTGTTCTTAAAGTCAGTCAAGATTTCATTAGGTTTTACTGTCATTAATGGAAAGATTGATATCTTGGCACAAGTCTGTTAGACTGTTAAGCTTTTTTTTTTTATACCTAGTCATTGTTGTTGCTAAACAGACTAATTACAGTGGTGTCATTAGCGTTAATAAGAATTATGGTGTAAGCTTCCTTTTTGGCAATGGTTTATTGTGGTACACAACAATTGATCAAGCACATCTTCAGCAGCACTAGTGTTTATTGCTGTGGTGAATTAAGTTTACTTGGCTATCTTCCAGTCTTTCGCTGTCTAAACATTCTGTCCAAAGAGGAAGACCAAAATGTTTTCTGTCCACCTATTGGTCAAACAGTGATTTATTTCCACTGCAATCAATATCATAAAACTAAAATATGATTTCAGTTCTAGAACATTAAGGTAAAATGTTGACTAATCTTAAAAATTGCAAGGATCCTGTCATTGCTCATTTGTCACTAGGAACAGTCAATGATCCCTCCTGAAAAGTCAAATAAAATTTTTTTAATGCATCCCTGAATAAAAGTACAATGATTTTCAAATTCTAAAATAGGTGTACAGTGATCCCTCGCTATATCATGCTTCAACTTTCACGGCTTCACTCCATCGTGGATTTTAAATGTAAGCATATCTAAATATATATCACGGATTTTTCGGTGGTTTGCGGATTTCTGCGGACAATGGGTCTTTTAATTTATGGTACATGCTTCCTCAGTTTTTTTGGCCAGTTGATTTCATACAAGGGACGCTATTGGCGGATGGCTTAGAAGCTACCCAATCAGAGCATGTATTACATATTAAATAAAACTCCTTAATGATACACGATATGATATACGATATGCTTCCCGCACGGTGCTTGATTGTTTGCTTTTCTCTGTCTCTCTCACTCTCTCTGCCTGACAGAGGGGGTTTGAGCAGAGGGGCTGTGTGCACAGAGGATACGGACGCTCCTCTACAAAATGCCGCTTTATCGCTGTGCTTCGGCATACTTAAAAGCCCAAAAGCACGTATTGATTTTTTGATTGTTTGCTTTTCTCTCGCTCTCTCTCTCTCTGACATTCTCTGCTCCTGACACACATTCTTTGAAGAGGAAGATATGTTTGCATTCTTTTAATTGTGAGAAAGAACTGTCATCTCTGTCTTGTCATGGAGCACAGTTTAAACTTTTGACTAAAGGGTGTTATTTCATGTCTAGAGGGCTCTAATAATGTTAACAGTGTGGGAGAGTTCATAAGGGCTTAAAATATATAAAAATAACCATACAAACATATGGTTTCTACTTTGCGGATTTTCACCTATCGCGGGGGGTTCTGGAACGCAACCCCCGCGATCGAGGAGGGATTACTGTATTGCCAATTATTATACTGAAATTCTAACTTCTAAGTGCATCCATAAAAGAAAATAGTGATAACTACATTTATCACAACATTATTAATAACTAGGAAAAATCAGTAGCAGGAAAGAAATACTAAGACAATACACACACACACAAGTTGCAAAAAATCCAGTGCAAATCCTTATTTAACGTACACAATGCCTGACGGTAGAGACTCTCTATGTCAATATGTTTGGGCATTGATGTCATGGTTTTACCTCCCAGAGACAAATTTTGGGTTGAACACATTTTGACTTCTGTGACATAATGAGTGGGGGTTTTAATGAATTTAAAGCCTCTTCTAAATCAACCCTCAATAGTACATGCATAAAAGTGAAGTAGGTAAGTCATTTTCTAAAATGCTTTGTCCTGAAGAGAGCCGTGGGGAGTGCTGGAGCCTATCCAAGCTACCATAGGGTGCAATGCAGGAACAAATCCTAGACATGATGCCGGTCATTGCAGAGCCAAAACACACACACACACACTCACAACCACACAAATCACACACTATGGCTAATTCAGTATCACCTAACCAGCATGTGTATGGGAGGAAACCCATGCAGACACAGGGAGAAATGCAAACTCCATGAAGGGAGGACCCAGGATATCTCCTTATTGTGAAGCAGCAGTGCTACCATTATCTTGACATGGGCTTATCAGATTTTAAATCTTTTTGCTATGCCCTCTTTTTTTTATACTCTCTTCTGATTAGCACATTTAATAAGATTAATACTGTTAAA
Organism: Polypterus senegalus; assembly: GCF_016835505.1. Taxonomy (NCBI): domain Eukaryota; kingdom Metazoa; phylum Chordata; class Cladistia; order Polypteriformes; family Polypteridae; genus Polypterus; species Polypterus senegalus. Next base: position 80,404,308 of record NC_053160.1, on the reverse strand, counting down.
TGGAGTGAACAGCAGTAGACTAGGCACACATCCTTGTGAAGAAATACTGCACAATACCAGAGTAGATGAAGTTTTATTATAACATGAGTTGCACAAGTTCTTGTGCCTTAAACATTGTTAGCTACTTAAATGAGAGAATTCGATTTATAAAAAAGTAGCCTTAGTCTTGAGTCCTATAATGCACTGGTAAAGAAAAAAAAAAAAACTGTTTGATCTACTGTATAAGCACACTGGAGCGAATCAAGTAGTTTAAATGTGTTACAGTTTGATTCAGTTCAAATCAAAAGAGGGAAACTTGATTTTTCAGTAAGGTTTTGTGCAAAGACCATTAAATCTCTGTAATAATACAGCAAATAAGAACTTAGTCCTTCAAAAATAATTTGTAAGAAGTAAATCAAATATTGTATTGAATATAATAATTGTTATAATATCAGATCATACAATTAAACCAACTTTAAGACTTGACCAGTGATTGACAAGAGTAACGACTACTTGGCTCAAAAAGATGTTTGTTAAAGTGCAAACTTTGTGCATGCTATAAATTATGGGTCTGCTTCATAAATGTCATAGGTGCCACTGATTAAGGACTGGTATACTGGCCGGGATGGTGGATAAATTCTTCCTCTGCCAGGAGACTATAATGGATGAACTGGGCATACAGGCACACTGAAAACAGTTAATTCCCTCACACAGTAAGAGCAAGGTTCCTCAGGGCATGGTGTCTTGGAAGTTGGAGTCCAAAAATGCAGCCCTGTCAGGGCTTTTGGGTACTGCCAGGGGGAGTTTGCCAGGGGAAGACTGCTGTGGTTTCCACACAAACCAGAAGGGCTCCGGATGGCCTGGGCATGTCATAGGAAGCAGGTCCCAGATCAAAGTCAAAAGAGAACCTGCATTGTCACTTGATTGAGTCAGAGTTGGGCGGCAGCGGGCAACACTCTATGGGATGTGGAAGGAAAGAATTTATATTTGTGTATTGTGGCTGGTGGTTGTATAAGGAAAGTGTTGGAAGCAAATAAAACCTTTTATATGAATCAGGTATTGTGTTGGGTATTACCGTGTCTGTGGTTTTGGGGCTCAGTGGTGCCCCGTGTGGTTGCAATATAAATACTTTGATAAATCATAAATGACAGTTGACTTATATTAAAGTAATATACTATACTTAAATTGTTGTGTTGTGTTATTCTATTTTTAACCAATGTTTCACAAACCTTTAGAAAATATGACAATTACTTTTCATAAGTACTCCAACATTCAACACATCTTAAAGAATATTGAATGTGGAGGGAAAAACACAGGTACTCAAGTAAAATTTAGCATTGTGCTTACCAAGGAATTTAAAGTAAATTTAAGTTTAGGTAGCTCTTGCAAAGCAGCTATTAATAGCTGTAAAGTAAAAAGTCATAAGGTCTAGGGTTCCAAAATGGATAAAATCCCATTTCACAAATGATCTCAAAAAAAGGAAAGTGGAAAATTTGGCAAGGAAAAACACATGGTCTATGCCAACAGTGTGTCCTCTGCTGTTGGGTAATCTTAATTTATGAACAACTTCCTGCTGTGAGTCTCTGTTAAAGGTTGGTGCCTAAAATGGCAGCTCTGAAAGAGGGTTAGAAATGATATAATCGGTCCTTTTCCTGGGGCTTCTCCTCCATTTTAAATGCAGCAGAGGAAGTTAATGATATGCCATTCCTTCACCCATGTAACCCCAAACTGTAAGAACCTCGCCCACCCCACTCATGAGACATAGCCTATAAACATTATATTTAATATGCTATTAAGAATAATATATTATTGGTAAAAATAATAAGGCTCTTCTAATAGTTTAATGTTGTAAAGAAGATTTATACTGTGTTTTATAACATGCAGACTATAAATAGCTGCTTATAACTGATACCTCAAGTATTGCCATAATATTTTTCTCACATTTTGTCATACAGTCTTAGTGGATTAAAACTCTAATGACAATGAACCGTTGGATTCATTGAACCATTAAATTAAAATGCTATATGCTTTGACACATATTGAACAGTTGAATAACATCTGTTGTTTTGATCAAGTAAATTCAAGGCTAGAGGCACACTACAGTTACAAGAAAGTTAAATGTATTTCATAAGGCTTGATTCATTTTCAATTCTGCACCAGTTCTCTTTAAAATATTGCAATCAAAAGCTGTCTTTGAAGATCACTACACCGTGTTAACTGCATTCCTCTAAAAACAATTCAGAAAGTAAACAAGGTGGAGACTTTTAGCTTGGTTATATAATTTATTCATAAAATGGTAATTGTCTGTCTGTATTGAATAAGTGATGAGGATAGACTGAAGCTAGGACAATGTGAGTTGAGCACAGAGAAGTGCCATATATAAACTCGATATCAGGTTGTGGCATCCAAACTGGAATGAACAGTCCCTTAATTTCCAAAATAAAGGTACCCTTCAACATGCAACAACAAATAAGTCCTATCCTCCAAGTACAAGGCAGTAAAATGGACACCAATGTAGGATCACACCGACAAATGTTCACAGGCAGACCTACAGTAGATAAATCACTCAAACACCATTTCTTTGAACTTTAGGTGTAAGTCAGACTTTGCACAGGAAACGTTTATAAACCCGAGGATAACATGGAAGCTCCATAAAGGATACAGTATATACAAATTGTTTTCTGTTATGTTGCTGTGTCACTTTTCCACCCAGATTCATAATGTGTTGTCATCAGATGTAACCCAAAAGGCCGGATCTCAAATTGGTTAGCCAACTGGAGACAAAGAGTACAGATAAGAGGAGAATGTTCCACGTTGGGGCAGGATCATGAGTGGAATCCCTCAGAGGTCTGTCCCACTTTTTCAAATTTATAATAATGACATACATTCTGGTGTAATTCGTAGAACTGTAAAATGCACAACTGATAAAATTAGTGGGATAGCAAATAATGAGAAGGAAACAAAAGGCTTTATAACAGACACGGACAATATTCAGAAAAAAACCGAAAATTTCAAAAATGAAGTTTAACATAGAAAATTTTAAAAAGTGTTATGCATGGGTAAAAGGAAAGTCACGTATAAATACAAGTTGAGAGACAGTGTCATACATGAAGCAACCTCTGAAAAGGATTTAGGGGTTTAGGGATTCTTTTCATCTAAGCAAAATACAGAGTCAATTAAAAAGGCAAATAAAATGTTAAGTTATATTGTGAAAACTGATGAATATACAGTAAATGTTAGAATGATATGCTGAGACAATAAAACGCACTGAAGTATTGTATGCCATTTCAGTTATAACACTTCAAGAAAGACACAGTAGCTCTTAAAGCTGTGTAGAGGACAGCAATCAAGTGTATCCCAGAACTTGAGGACACGTTCTACTCTGACAGACTCAGAGAATTAGAACTGTTTAGTCTCGAGACTGTGTGGGTACCTAACTCAGGCTAATGGTTATATTGTCCTAATACCGTATGGAAGTATTTGTTAAAAATGTGTCATTGTTTCCACTTCACCTACATGAGTTGTTAATTAGTTCCCAGAACCACACATCCCTTTGTACTGCTTCCTGGATTCTGTCTTGAATGCCTTCTCTCTTAATTTCAACTGGTGTCCTTGATAATGGGATTCTTTGTTTAAGTCAAAGAATTCTCCTGAATAAACTTAATTGATGGGCGGCACGGTGGCACAGTGGGTAGCGCTGCTGCCTCGCAGTTAGGGAACCTGGGTTTGCTTCCTGGGTCCTCCCTGTGTGGAGTTTGCATGTTCTCCCCATGACTGCGTGGGTTTCCTCCGGGTATTCTGGTTTCCTCCCACAGTCCAAAGACATACAGGTTAGATGAATTGGCGATCCTAAATTGTCCCTAGTGTGTGCTTGGTGTGTGTGTGTGTGTGTGTGTGCGCCCTGCCCAGGGCTTGTTTCCTGCCTTGTGCCCTGTGTTGGCTGGGACTGGCTCCAGAAGACCCTCATGACCCTGTATTTAGGATATAGCAGGTTGGATAATGGATGGATGGAAAGTTAATTGATGCCTTTGCTAATTTTGATCATGTTTAAATTGGACACCCAGTTTTTGATTTTTGCATGAACAGCGTCTGCATGGGTGCTTCTCTGGGTACTCCATTATTCTTCCAACATTCCAACCACACGCATGTTTGGTTAATCAAAATCTACATCTAAATTGGACCAATAGGGAGGTGTGTGTGAACATTCCATGTGATGGACTAGTACCCCCAACAGTTGGCTCTTCAGACCCTCTGAAAACTGCCAGCACAGACTCTCATGACTTTGAAAAAGATTAAATGAATTTTATGCCGTCTTCTTATTCTGAAATAACTACAGTATTATCAAGAAAACTGGTATACATCACATACAATGTACCTGAATACAAAAAACTAATGGCCAGTTTTCTTTTTCTAGAAGGTGAAGAAATATATTTTTCTATACTTATTAAGTCTTAAAATTAAAACTTTTTTTTTTTATTTGATATTTGGTAAATCGAAATGTGTATTGAAATGTGGTTAAAAATAAGTCTCTAGATATGCAATTAAGATTGGACCTTGCCCTTCAAATGTACACTATTAAAACTATTACGTATTTTTTATAATACTCTATATATTTTATTTTTCTATCAGGTGCATGAAGAAGCATTTGAGACTTATATAAAATATACTTATTCTTTTATTAAGAAAGTACACCACTAATTTTGCTGGCTGCCATCTAATTAAATTATAATTTATTTCAGAAGGTGCAAAAATAATTAATTTCATGCTTAACCTACAGAACTGTGTCTCTCTTGAGGTCCAGATGTAAAATCTACATTCTGTCATTTGACCTAGAGCTAATCCACTCAAGGTGTTTTTAAAAATCTTTCGATAAAGATTTGTCTATATCAAGATCTTGGTCCACTGATAATATAACAAGTCATTGACTTGAAAAAAGCTTTTAATGAAAGCCTGGAAAATTGTATGAGCGCCTGTAATGACCTCATAAAAATTAAACTGTATTAAATAAGTAATTACCAGTAGAATTGTTGAAATTGACACTCATGCCCTAATTTATGAAGCATTACATGTATGGGTCTGTCAATGAATAAAAGGATTCTGCAGTGCAAGGCACAGTTCATCTGGCACTCTACCTCACTCTTCTCTGTTTGATTAATTATGCCCTCTCATTTTATTAACCTTTTTATAACATTTTCCAATATCTTTATTAAAAAGTACTACAGTGAAAGTGTGCTAAATAATCAGCTCTTTTCTTCAAGCTTTTCTAACTGAGCCAAGACAAACAGCAATAATACCACCATAAAATTTTAACATAAAAAAATAAAACTAGCATGAAAAACAAACTAATACAAAACCTGTTTTGTCAAAGTTTGTGGTAACAAAAAAGATTGTTAAAATTATAACAAATAAAGCTAAAAATTAAACAAGTTAAACTATAAAAGATTTAATAATATGCTTTACCTCAAGTGTAAGTGAACAAGATATAATCTGTCTCTCCTTCAAATGCCTTTTCTTTCAAAGCTCTCTTCTTGCTTCATCCTCTATTTTAGAGATCTCCTCACTCCCTAAACCTAATTGCTTTTATCACTTGTCTTAGTGATTTTGCTTTTGACAATATAGCACGTTGTTTCATTATATAATAAATTGCATATGACCTTTTTGATGCTATTTAATATGTTAGGGGGTCTGAAAATATTAGTAAATAAAACTGATAACTAAGACATGTTTACAAGGTAATATGAATGGATTGGATTGCAAGCTACTTTCACATATATAAAGACATTTCTGCAAAGGGATTCAAATTCTTTAACGAAGTAAGAGGAGATATTGATAATTTTCAAATGTCTGAAAGGTAATGGTGTATCCGATGGAGAAGAAAAAAAATTGATAACAGTTTAATTGCTGCTATTTAAAGTACAGATACTAGAAAAGCATAAATTTCACAATCTCTTTATAACAAAATGTATGAACTTCAAATGAGAAAGCAATTTAATGTGACAGGAATGCTTTCCATCTACTGTTATGCAGAGGTATAACCTTCACATATATGTAAGACCATAGGTGGGAAATTCTTCACAAGACCAGGTCAGAATTAGACAAGGAAATGGACAACCTTTACACTTGTTCTGAATAGTGGAAGGCTGCTAGAGCAGTAGTCTTTAACTCTGGTCCTGTAGTGCTACTGCAGTTACAGGTTTTCATTCTAATCCTTTTCTTAATTAGTGACCAGTTTTATTCTGCAAATTAAGGTCTTTTCCCTTTTTTTGACTTATTTTTTAAGATTCAGTCCAATAATTCCCTTAATTTTTTTCCTTAAATGGCACCCAAACAGAAATGAGATACAAAGTGAGCCAACAGATGACCAGATATGTCGGGCATCAAACTCTAACCCGGGGGTGTCCAACTCTGGTCCTAGTGGACTGCAGTGGCTACAGGTTTTCATTCCAACCCTTTTCCTAATCAGCAAGCAGTATTCACTGCTAATTAACTCCTTTTCCCTTCATTTTAATAGTCCTGTTTTAAGGATTCAGTCCTCTAAATTAATTTTTTCATTAAATAGGAGCCTAACAGAAATGAGATGTGAAACGAGCCAACAAATGACCAGCTAAATTAGAACGTCAAACTCCAGCAATTTCACTCTAACCAGTTTCGTAATGAGAAGCAAATTCTTGCTGTTAATTAAAGCCGTTATTGAATGTCAAGACTTGTTGCTGCTCTCATTCTGACACAGCAGACTGTTAATTTTCAGTTTTTTTCTAAGGCCACCATCAAGATGTTTTGGCGACCTGAGCAGACCAACATGACTGAGACCTTCACCTTTCTTTATTTTCAGGTTAGCTGGTCATGTGATGGCTTGTTTTGTGTCTCATTATTTTTTGGCTGTTTGCTAAGAAAAAAGAAACAACTAAGGTGTCTGAGTCACATCAATTAAAACTAAGGCAAAACAATTTAATTAGCAGCAAAAACAGCTCACTAATTAAGAAGATGGCTAGAATGAAAACCTGCAGCCACTGCGGACCACCAGGAGCGGAGCTGGACACCCCTGCTCTAACCAGTTTCTTAATTTGAAGCCAATGGTGTTGGTGTAAACTCATTATTTAAATCCATGGCTTGTTGTTGCTCTCATTTCACCACAGCAGACATTTCCATAACTGTTGAATCTCTTTTTTGTAAGAGCATTGTCTAAATGTTTTGTGAAGCTGAACAGATGAACAATACTGAGATGGTCGCCTTTCTTTATTTTCAGATATTGTATGATGGACAAGAGTTTCTGGTTACTTGTTAGCTCATCTTGCAGTATTATTGGAGCAGCCAAAAGATGAAGAAGAAGATTGTTTGGCTACTAATTAAGGAAAAGAGAAATAATTACAAGGTCTGAGTTTTAAATAGCAAGTCAATTAAAATTAAGGCATTAAAGGTAAACAACTAAATTAGCAGCAAAATTGCGTCATTAATTATGAAAAGGGTTAAAATGAAAACTGGAATTGGAGACATGTTCGAGAGGATGACAGTCTCTGTGTTATGTTATAGGTGACTGCTGGTTACTACCCTTAATAGTATACTATGGTACTTGGGGGCTATAGTAACATATTCAGTGCCCTGCAGGTAAAGCTTAGGAAGCACCGTACAAGACGTGCTAGAGAAATAGGGGACCTAAGGAGAAGACAGACTTCGTTCCACTAAACACTGTTAGCAGAGACTGGGGAGAGCAGGAAAATCAACTTTCATCAATAATGTATGTTCCTTTAAATGTTAATTGGAAAACTAACGAGTCAGGAATGCAATTTGGCATAATGGTTCTGGTATTTTATTAGGAGCATCTCCCAGTCCTAAACTCTATTAATTTTTTGTGTAGAGCTCTTCACTGTGCACAGCCTAGGAACACTATAATAAGCTTACAGAAAAATACAATTACAAACATTACAAAATTCTAACTACATAATGCATACACATAAAGACAAAGACTTGTTTAAAAACAACGTAAGACAAAGCTGTTCCAATTGAATTAGCATAAATGGAACATAACATTGTCTACAAGGCTAGGCAGAGATATCTGATTAGGCAACAAAAAACAAAGGCAAAGCAAGGACCATGTCCTGCACTATGCCAAGAGTCCCCAGTTGCCATCCCCCTCTTCTCCACATGGCATAACTACCATTTCCTCAGGAGGTATAAATGGTCATCCAAGAAGTAAGAGTGAGAAGCTCATAAAACATGAGAAAACTGGGAAATTGGGAAACATGATCAAATAGTAGGAAGGGTTTCTGCCTCATGGATCTAGCATCACGGATGTGGTTTTGAAACCTGCACCACCTGAATGTTGTCTTTGTAGACGGGATCTGTTTCTTCTTCAGGAACTCTTGATTTCCTTTCACATCCCTAAAGATTTGCAGAATAGCTCATTTGGCAATTATAAATTGACCCGAGTGTAACATTTGATGTGTGAGAGTTGGCCCTCTGATGACTGCCGTGCCCTATACAGGGCTGTCTCCTACCTTGTGCTTAGTGCTGCCCTGACCCTGAATTAGATTAAGCTTGTTCAAAATGAGTTAAGAATTGATTGCCATTATTTATTCAGAGAATGGTAGGCATTCTCCTTTAAAGGTAATTTTGTTTTAATGAGCTTTATTTTAATACCTTTTACTGAATATTAGTTTTAGCATCAACTGTAAGTTCATTTAACAAGTTCTCTCCTAGACCAATAGTAGCACATACCTTTTGTTATATTATCTAATATTTGTGAATTAGAGAAAGGGGTTAGGATTTCGTCACCTTAAAGGACACCTTGCATTTGCCTATAATGCTTCCTCTGATTTACACGTTTGTCTTATTATTAGACTATCAATATTAAATGTATTTTTGTCCAAAATGCTTACAACACTGATTCTTTTTTATTTGTCTGCAGAGTGTTTCAAATTGTCAACATTTAATAGAAATAGTGTTTATCTCATTAACAAGTTCTTAAGTTCAGTCCTTTTATACCCCTGTTGTTTTGATTTGATATATTTTGTTAATCTCTGAGGGGGAAATTTTCTTTTTGCATGACCTTTGAGGGTCAGAGCGCAGGGTCAGCCATTGTACAGAGCCCAAGACAAATCTTCAGGTTAAGGCCTTGCTCAAGGGCCCAATGGATCCGTTCCGGCAGTAACAGGATTTGAACTGGCAACCTTCACAGTACCAGCACAGATCCTTAGCTACAGAGCCACCACTCCACCCTATAAAGATAATATTTGCAGGATTTCTTATGTTGTTTGATTAGAAGACATTTCTGATCTTATTCTATATTCAGAAAGGCCCAGCTGTTGGAAATATTTCTACAATTTTATGAATATATATATCTCAATTTTTCCCAAAACATGAAATGTATTTTGTTAAAGTGTATTTTATCATTTTCTTCTTTTTAACTTAATTGCTTCCCAAGTAATATATAAAAATACTGATAACTGATGAAGTTAAGAGAATAGAAGACACAGGTACTAATGACATTAAAAACTAAACAGAGCTAAATGGAGCAGCTGCTTACTTTCAGTGTGGTAATTAAATGAGTAATAACCAGGATATTGAAAAAATTCTGAAAATCTTTATAGGTAAGATAAAAACCAATAATAATTCATACCTGTATAACACATAAAGGCCTAATAGATTCCTATAAAAACATAAAAACAGAAATATCTGGATTTTATTTAAAAGGATGAAAATATGAAATAACTGTATTTTTAATTATGGTTGTAGTCCTGTTAAAAAAAGAAATTTGTTGTAACTAAATCCTGAAGTCTCCACTGTTTAAAACCAGTTGTGCTCTTCAAGAAACACTAAACATCTGTCTTTTTGAAAGGCTTAGCTTAAGGCATCAGAACGTTGTTAGCGAAATTATGGAAGTTCTTTTATCTTGTTTTGAGCACTTTTTTGTTATTTCTTTTGATTTCTAATACAGGTAAAATTCCATTACAACAAACTCCCAGGGACCTAAAAAATACTTTGTTGTAACGAAAATGTCATTGTAATGAGATTCTGTATTTGTTACTATAGTGCTTTCTTTAACTGGCACCCAGGCATTTGCAATCATTTCAATAGCTTCTGTTGTGTTAATTTTAATCTCCTCCTGCCTACAAGTTATGCTGACGAGAATTTTTCTAAGCATTTCCTTGTGAAAATACACTTTACTGAAGCGCGATTGGAGCATCTGTGGAAAATTGTTTGTCCATTGGCAGAGAAGGGCAAAAACAGGCTCATATCGCTGCAGTGAAGTGACACAGAAGCAAATCATAAAAGATCGGGGTCGTGCTATAAGTTCCTGTCTTGCACCCCAAAACACGAGGCTGAGTCTCGGTACTTTAGGAAAACCAACTTTATTCAGCTTGAAACAGGAACGGCACACTTATTTATTGTAGCTTAATCTGCTACTCTGCTATACACAGACATAGCAGTCAGGCTGCTACTCCCATCGATATCTTTTTTGTTTGTTTTGGCGGAGAGATGCATCATAGCTGAGAGATGCAGAATATCTTTGAGCCAGCTTTTGCTCCGGCAACAGATAAACAGTCTTCCATAGAAACGGAGATTGGACTTCGCAACGCTCTTGGCTGTGTCTTCCAGTTAGGGGAGGTCCCAAGAGAGTTTACAAACCTCACATTTTTTTGAATGAGTGCAACATTAATAGGAATTTTTCTTGAACGAGTATCTCTGAACCACATAAAAACTGCTTTTTCGACATCTTCAAATACAGCAGTTCACATACGTTTGCAACCCGAGATTTTTTTCTGTTTTTGCTCGGTCTTTCAAGAAAGTTGACAGCGTCAATGGCAGAATTCCGAATTCACTGGCAGCATCTTTTTTTTTTTGTTTTTGCCGCAATCGAGAGCTGCAAAAATGTAAAGTTTTTTTTTTTCTAATATGAACTGATCGTTTTTTCGTGTCTGTCATTTCTATAGAAGGGTGACAATGAGTTAAATTCCAATGAATGTTTTTTAAATGTTGATGAGCAATAAGCAAAAGGTATCACTAAAAACTGCAGGAAACAAAAAGGGCAAAAAAGAAAACAGTATGACGACAGTTCGAAGAAAAAAAAAAAATTACAATGCTTCTGTTTGGGGATAATTGTGCACAACTGAGCTGCGGCCACAGAACTAGCTGCTCTGATTCATTCAGGCATTTCAAGGTCTTTTGGGCACTTCGTTATAATGAAAGTATCTGCTGAATGTACTTCGTTGAAACGAGATTCCTAAAGACTCACATCATATGGGGAAACTGTCGGGACCATAAAAATACTTTGTTGTAATTAAAATTTCGCTATAAAGATATTCGTTACAACGGAATTTTACCTGTAACATAGTTTCGTTTTACAATAGATCCTAGTTGCCTTTTGGCCACAAGCCAGAGTTTTCCTAGTTTTCTCCTTCTGATTTGTTTTGGGACTGTTTAGATTTTAATTGAAACCAGTTTAACCATTTTTGAGGCCTAGGTAGGCCAAAGTCTACTAATGGTACTTGAGGGTAAGCTGGTCTGAGTGAGCCCCTGATCTTTTCTAGAGACCTACTATCTAGTTATGCCATGTTCAAGTCTCCATTTCACAACACCACATCTACAAAGATGATCAAATTTAATTAGGTTAATTAGAATTTCCAAAGTAGCCCTGTGTGTTTTTCAGTGTGGATGTGTGAAATACTGGGCCTTGCAATAAGTGGCAGGCTGCCGGAAGGTTAAGGTTATGTTGTGTAATTTCATGTCTTGTCATGTCATGGGCTTTTTCAATAAAAGAACATTTAATTGAGATGGAACAGCAAGAGCAAATGTCCTGTCCTCATGACCTGAAATTTTAGTCACTGTAACAATGGTAGTATTAAAAGCCGTAAGAGAAGTGGTAAGTTTAACTTTTAACACAATCTTCCCCTATATGGAAAACAATGCAAACAATGGAAAACAATAATAGTAACAATTTTTAAGTTATATGCTAGTGGTAGTAGGTATAGTATAGTTAGTTGGTATATACATACATACAGTACAGTATTACACACACACATGTATATACACACACACAAACACACACACTTTCTACTATATGCACTTTATACTATACATCAAAACACCCGAGTCCCCTTAGCAGGTACAGTTTGCTCTGGCCCTTCCTATACAGCATCACTGCATTGTCATACAAGTCCAGTTTGTTGTTCATGTGAACCTGCAGGTATTTGTAACACTGCACCACTTCCACATCCTTTACCTGAATAGTGACTGTACTCAGAGGTTTCTTGGTATATTCTTTTGACTTGCTGATGTTGAGCTGCAAGTTGCTGTCCCAGCACCACAAAACAAAGTCCTCCATGATTTTCCTGTACTCTGAACATCTCCATTCGGCCTATGAGTCATCTGAAAATTTTTGTAGATGGCAAGTGCTGGTATTGTGCTGGAAATCTGTTGTTTAGAGGGTGAACAAGAAGGGAGACAGGACAGTTCACACAGTTCCCTGAGGTGCTCCAGCATTACACACCACCATTTCTGATACACAGTCCCTTCTTAGCCTGACAAACTGCTGTTTGTTGGTCAGGTAGTCCATGATCCAGGAGATTGTTGGAGCATCAAGATTCAAAGCCTTGAGCTTTCTCCCCAGTTGATGAGGCAGAATGGTCTTAAAAGCACTGCAAAAGTCAAAGAACATGATCCTGACTGTGATTCCAGCTTTGTCCAAACTGGGAGTGGGCTCTGTGAATCATGTAGATGAGAGCATCCTCAACACCTATACAGGTGCATCTCAATAAATTAGAATATCATTGAAAAGTTAATTTATTTCAGTAATTCAATTCAAAAAGTGAAACTCATATTATAAAGATTCATTACACACAGAGTGATATATTTCAAGCGTTTATTTCTTTTTATTTTGCTGATTACGGCTTACAGGTAATGAAAAGACAAAATTCAGTATCTCCAAAAATTAGAATATTACATAAGACCAATTTAAAAAAAGATGTTTAATACAGAAATGTTGACCTACTGAAAAGTATGTCTATGTACACACTCAATACTTGGTTGGGGCTCCTTTTGCATGAATTATTGCATCAATGTGACGTGGCATGGAGGCGATCTGACGTTGTCTCTGGCTCAGAAGTAGCTTGACACAAGGAATGTGACAGTTGTAGTCCATGTCCCGTATACATTTGTGTGTGGTTTCTCATGAAACACTGACTCCAGCCACAGTCCACTCCTTGTGAATCTCTGTGAATTCTTGACTGGGCTGTGCTTCACAATCCTCTCGAGGCCACAGTTATCCCTGTTGCTTGTGCACCTTTTCTGCCACATTTTTTCCTTTCATTCAACTTTCCATTAATTTGCTTGGGTACAGCACTCTGTGAACAGCCAGCGTCTTTAGTAATGACCTTTTGGGGCCTACCCTCCTACTGAACCAGACTGAGAGACCATTTAAAGGCTCAGGACACCTTTGCAGATTTTTGGGTTAATTAGCTGAGTGGAGTGTGACACTACGAGTCTATAATATTGAACTTTTTCACAATATTCTAATTTTCTAAGATACTGAATTTTGGGTTTTCATTAGCTATAAGCCATAATCGACAAAATGAAAATACATAAATGATTGAAATATATCACTCTGTTTGTAATAAATCTGTATAATACATGAGTTTCACTTTTTGAATTGAATTACTGAAATAAATTAACTTTTCGATGATATTCTAATTTATTGAGTGTATATACCTGATAGTTATACTGCAGAGAATCCAGATGTTCTGCTGTTTCAGTTCCTGCCTCTCGAGAGTGTTCAAGAAGTATGAAGTAAGAGCAAGTGGTCCTTGGGATCAGTGGAATGTCCTTTCTTTGGCACTGGGACCTCACAGGATGTTTTCCCCTGCTGAGGAACCTTATGAAAATTCAGGGAAAGTGAGAACAGGTGCTGAAGGACACCACAGAGCTGGCTGGCACATGTTTTCAGCATCCTGGGGCTGATTCCATCCAGCCCTGAAGCCTTGTTTATGCAGAGTTTTCCCCAGCTCTCTCCACATTTGATCATCAGAAACACACAATCCAGGGAGTGGAGGGGGTCTGGAAACCACAGGTGTGATGTCATTGTAGGTTGTGAAGAGTACAGATAGCTGTTGGACTGACAAGAATAAGTCAAATTTGCTGAAGAACTGATTCAGTTCATTAGCTCTATTCTTGTTCCTTCCTCTGTATGTTTAACAGCCTACTTGTAGCCAGTGATAGTTCTCATCCCATTCCATACTTCCTTCATGTCGTTTTCTTTTAATTTGTGCTCAAAATTTGTCTCTGTAGTGGGCTTTCCCCTCACGGAGCTGCTTCTTCAGTTCTGACTGTACCCATATGATTTTATCCTTATCTCTTAGACCTGATGGTTCTCTACTTCATATTCAGTAGGACTTTCGGCTCTTTTGTAATCCATGGCTTGTTTTTGAGAAAACAGTGCACTGTTTTTGTGGGGACTATGCTGTCCATACAAAACTTAATGTAGTCTCTGATACAGTGGCTCAGTTCCTCAAGTCAAGCCTGCCTTCTTTCTTCTTTCCACTTTCCCTCATGCTTATGTCCACCCGCACAATTTGAAATTCATCTAGTGTAAATGTAGAGTCCAGTGTTTCAGCTCTAAGCCACATCTCAGTAAAACACATGAGACTGATGAGTTTGTATTCCTATTGGCTCCTTACCAGCATTGAGAGCGTTTTATTCACCAGCAATCTTACATTTTCCATGATAATCAAAGACAGATAAGATCTGCACCTTTTTCTCTTATTGCAAAGTCAGGGACCTGTTTTTCTCTGCTGCTGTTCACATTCTTTAACTCTGCTGGCATCCCATCAAGTAGATTTAATACTCCAGTAGACAAAGGGTACAGGTCCTGCAGTTGCTGTTGGGTGTGCGTGTGAGTCCATGTTATCCTTAAAAAAAGTAAACTACAACAAACAATATATATATATATACACACACACAGTGGTGTGAAAAACTATTTGCCCCCTTCCTGATTCCTTATTCTTTTGCATGTTTGTCACACAAAATGTTTCTGATCATCAAACACATTTAACCATTAGTCAAATATAACACAAGTAAACACAAAATGCAGTTTTTAAATGATGGTTTTTATTAGAAAAAAGAAGGTCAGTACCCACGGGGTACGGAACTTGACCGACGCCGAAATGACCTGGACCTACCTGACCAGGAGCGTGGAAGACCAAGAGCTAATTCAGGCCGAGCGAGCCCGGACACAGCCAGCGGTCGAGTGCATCGGATTCCCTAAATGCTCTAGGGATATCGCCGCCTGCTACGGAGGTAAGCACAGGTAAAACGCCCGACGTTTCGGGTTTGTATCTGTCATGTTTTGTAGACGCCCGCAGACAGACTATCAGCGGCGTCTCAGATGCCTGCCTCACGGTCTGGAAAAATGCCCGCGGCTCCCAGAAAGCATTCGACAACAACAGACTGGTCACCTGCGGTGGATGCCGGGATGGTGAAGGTAACCTGGAGTCCTCCGATGAGGTGAGGGGAAGGAGAGCAAAGCAGCGCCAAAACAAGCTGCAACCGTCAAGGAGGGACGGGTTGTGGCTGAAGGGTCTGCAGTCGTGAGGGAAAAGGCAGATCTCAGCCGGCTTGTAGTAACCAGCTGTCCTCCTGTGGACCTCGAGCCCCTACTCCGTTTCTTGCAGGATTTTAAAGAACTGAAGGAACGTGTGGAGGAATTGGGAGCGACGGCAGCAGATCCGTTGGAGGGTCTGCGGGACTTTGTGCAGTGGCCGGGCCGGGAAGCTCCAGTGATGATCGATGCGGGAGTGCAGGTGAGTCCGTCCCATGTCGTAGAGTATAAGGGGACACAGTGCGAGAGATATATATATAGAGATAGATAGATAGTGTCACAAAACGAGACAAAGACAGATAAAGGGTAGGGGCAGCCACCCATATAATTTGGTATCCTGGCTGCAAAAAGTCATTTTTTAAAGCAACCAGCACTGAAGTGCATACAATGGAGTCCAAAACCAGACTGCGGGAGAAGGGAAAAGGTTATGCTTTTAAAGGGGAAGACAGGACATGAGGTCATAAGGGTCGGGCACGTGTTCATTATTCATTGGATCAGGCGGGCTGGAGCTGGTAAGGTCTGTTTCCATTGGTTCGGTCCCAGAAGTGATGTCAAGAGAGCCAGGTGGAGCCTCCTGGGTTTGGTCTACAGGAAAGTGAGAAAGAGAGTTAGTGCACTCTGCCACATCCCGGAATGCCTCAGAACTGCCTTCACTCGAGCCCTTTAGCTGCCTCCCATGCGCGTGTGTGACAAGGCCCCCCTCAGCCCAGACCCGTGGGTGGGCAACCCTAACCGAGAGGTCGTGAACCGAGAAAGCATCAGCGTTGGCATGGAGAGCACCCCGACGATGAACGAGTGAAAACTTGTACGGCTGCAGGTCAAGAAACCCACGGATTCGACTCCTTGTGCAGGGTCATCCACTGTAGAGGTGCATGTTCCGTGACAAGGGTGAATTCCCAGCCCAACAGGTAGTACCTCAGCTGGGTAATCGCCCATTTAATCGCCAAAGCCTCCCTTTCCACCGCTGCATACCTAGTCTCCCGATCCAACAGTTTCCGGCTCAGGAACATGACGGGGTGTTCCACACCATCGACACTTTGGCTCAGCACGGCGCCCACGCCTGTGTCCGAAGCGTCCATCTGGAGGATGAAAGGCAAAGAAAAGTTAGGTGCCATCAAAATAGGTGCGGACGTAAGGGCCTGCTTCAAGTCACCAAAAGCAGTGCCTGTCTTTTCAGTCCATACCACAATGTTCGGGGCCCTCTTCTTTGTTAAATCAGTCAAGGGTGCCGCTCTCTCCGAAACCGGGTACAAACCGGCGGTAGTACCCGGCTAACCGAAAGGCTTGGACCTGCCGCTTGGTTGGAGACGGGCCATTTCAAAATGGCATCAATCTTGGAGCACTGTGGCCTTACGGTACCCCAGCCCACCAGGTAGCCTAAATATTTGGCCTCGCTTAATCCAAAGAAACACTTCTTGGGATTAATCCGAGCCCGGCCTCACCAAGTGTCCGTAATACCGCTTGGACATGCTATAGGTGTTCCCTCCATGTGCTGGAATAGATGACTACGTCATCCAGGTAGGCAGCACTATATGAGTTATGAGGCTTTAGCACTTTGTCCACCTGACACTGGAAGGTTGCTGGAGCCCCGTGTAACCCAAATGGAAGGACACGATACTGCCAGTGTCCGCTAGGGGTACTAAACGCGTTTTTTTCCTTTGCGGAGTCCGTTAAAGGAACCTGCCAGTACCCTTTTGTCATGTCAAGTGTGGTCAGATATTGAGCCTGTCCAAGCCTCTCGAGGAGGTCGTCCATGCGTGGCATTGGATAGGCATCAAATTGGGAGACTTGATTAAGCCGGCGGAAGTCATTGCAGAACCTCCAACTCCGTCAGGCTTACCGGCGAGCACAATGGGGCTGGACCAGGGACTATAACTTTCCTCAATTACACCTAGTTCCAGCATGCGCTTGATCTCGAGCTCCACTTCAGCCTTTTGCCTCGGGAAGGCGGTGCGAGCGTTCTCGGACAACAACCCCGGGCTCTGTCACGATGTTGTGCTCAATCAGAGAGGTCCTTCCGGGGTGTTCACTACTACCTCCTGAACGGTTGGGATAACTGTTTCCAGCTCCTGCCGTTGTCTGGGACTCAAGTCCGTGCTGAAGTTAAGGTCGTGTGTGTGAGCGAAGAGTGAGCGGGGCTGGCCGGAGGAGGGAGCGGGATCCTTGTCCTTCCACAGTTTCAGCAGGTTCATATGATAAACCCGCTCCTTTGGCCGACGATTGGGTTGACTCACCAAATAATCGACCAGTCCCTTCCTCTCCTTAACTTCGTAGGGGTCCTGCCAGTGGGCAAGCAACTTAGAGTGGGAGGTAGGTACTAGGACCATGACTCGATCTCCCGGGCGGAACTCCCGAAGACACGTGCTGTGGTTATAGTAACGGGCCTGTGCTGCTTGAGCCTCTTCCATGTGACTTTTCAGGAGAGGCCGAATCTTTCCAAATCTATCGCGTAACTGCGCGATATATTCTAGTATATTTGTAGAGTGAAGAGCCTCTTCTTCCCACCCTTCTTTCAAAATATCTAATATGCCCGAGGTTGTCGCCCGTACAGTAGTTCAAAGGGGAGAACCCGTGGAGGCTTGTGGGACTTTCCAATAGGCAAAAAGGACGAGGGGGAGGAGCTGGTCCCAGTTCCTTCCATCCTCGCTGACCACCTTACGCAGCATTTGCTTGAGAGTTTGATTAAACCTCTCTACCTCTACCTACTACATATATCTTTAAATGCATTATTTTCAGTAACTTGGCAGTCTCCCTGAACGTCTCCAAGGTGAAAGGGGTCCTCTGGTCCGTCAAGACTTCCTTGGGGATCCCCACACGCGCAAATACCCCTAGTAATTCCCATGCGATGGCTTTAGAGGTAGCTGAGCGCAATGGAACAGCTTCGGGGTATCGTGTAGCATAATCCACGAGGACTAAAATGTACTTGTGTCCTCGGGCTGAGGGCTCTTGGGGTCCAACCAGGTCGACGATTCTATGGAAGGGAACATCAATCAAGGGAATAGGAACGAGAGGAGCACGGTCCTTCCTAGGAATTTGTCGCAGTTGACACTCCGGGCAGGAAGCGCAAAAGCGACAAACCTCCTCGTTGATTCCCAGCCAGTAGAAACGGAGCTTAATCCACTCCAGAGTTTTCTCGGTGCCCAGGTGGCCACCTAGGAGGTGGGCGTGTGCTAGCTCGCAGATCTGGTCTCATGCCCGTCATGCATTGCTACACGGTAAAGGAGGTCATTATCTAACACAAAGTAGGGGCCCTGTGGCATCGACTGATCAGTTCGCTGACAATCGACAAGGACCACTGCATTTTTTGCAAACTTCAGGGAGTCGTCGTTCCATTGCTCCCTTCTAAAAGAAGCCGGCGTCCTTTTAAATTGAAACCGCAACATGGAGAGAGGGTCAGCGTCGACCTCAATGGGCGTGGTTTCCTCCCGCTCCGCCGCGGCGTTGGTGGATGACGTGACGGCCCGGGAGTTGCCACGTCACTTAGGACGGCTGCTTCGTCTCTCTCTGCCGGCTGATTACACGGCGTGGAGGCAGCTTGAGACGGTTCATCTCCGTCCATAACGAGGCCCAAATTAACCCCGGGAGCGGTATGTGTCTCACCACTTTTAATTTCAGACCAGTCCCGCCCCAGTATCACCGGGTGTGGAGGATCAGGAAGGATTGCCACGGTTACTTTCTGGACCGATCCTCCGTAGCTGATGACACAAGCGGTGGTCTTGTACCAGCAGGTTTCCCCGTGGACACAGGTTATACTGGTCTTGAACTTTAGCCATTGCCGCGGTAGCACAAAACGGCGGGCAACAATGGAAATATTGCTGCTGGAATCGAGCAGAGCGGTAGTTTTAAACCCGTTAACGATCACCACGTCTGTGTGCGGGACCGTCAACGGGTTTGTCAGAGCACACCAACTCCTCCTCCAAAACCTGCATTCCACCTTATTCTCAAGCGGTTTGCGCTCCTGTGGCCCCAGGGACGCCGACACAAGCTCTGGGTTGTACAGGGGGGTGCTAGGTTTTGGGACATACCCCGGTTGAGTTTGGTTAAAGGATGGTTCTGCTCTCCCAGAGTGTGAGGCCGCCCTCTGTGTCTCCAGAAGCTCTATGAGCCCTGACATGTTTGTAAAGTGCTTGCCTCAGACTGGCTGGGTGAAGCCATGGGGAAGCGCTTTCAGGAGCAGATAGCAAGCTACCTGCTCTATTACCTGGTAGGGCTTGTTTTCTAACGGCCGTAGCCACTGCCATACCTTTGCCCATTAGGACCAGGCTTGTTTACTGGTCGGCCGCTCAGGGTCCAACCTCCATTTTTTTATTTCACTCACCTGCCAGTCTGGGGCACCCCTAGGTGGTAAATGGGGCTTTGGTTTCACTGGGAGCCAGGCACTCTACCCCAAGAGAGCATACTGAGTCCCTCTTGCCTTCCCCCTCCAGGGCAGCCCAACTCTGTGAGCCCCACCCGCACACTCCTTGGCCTCTCTAGGTGGCCTAGTTCTGCGTGCCGGGAGCGGAGCCTGCACCGGGTCTCGCCGAACCACGGGGCACCCTCCCCGCCTGAATACTCGGCCCCGGTACGCTCCCACCTGGGTGTATTGCAGGTCCTGTCCCCTTCTCTTCTGGGACTTCTCCATCCTGCCGACTACGCCACTGTCACAAATCGAGACAAAGACAGATAAATGGTTGGGGCAGCCACCCATATAATTTGGTATCCTGGCTGCAAAAAGTCGGTTTTTAAAGCAACTAGCACTGAAGTGCATACAATGGAGTCCAAAACCAGACTGTGGGAGAAGGGAAAAGGG
Organism: Polypterus senegalus; assembly: GCF_016835505.1. NCBI lineage: Eukaryota > Metazoa > Chordata > Cladistia > Polypteriformes > Polypteridae > Polypterus > Polypterus senegalus. The sequence continues at coordinate 80,383,948 of NC_053160.1, read as the reverse complement.
TAGGCTTTTAAAGGGGAAGACAGGAAGTGAGGTCATAAGGGTTGGGCACGTGTTCATTATTCATTGGATCATGCCCGGATGTGACATCTGCCACATCTCGGCATGCCTCAGAACTGCCTTCACTCGAGCCCTTTAGCTGCCTCCCATGCGCGCGTGCGTGACAATAGATAGTAAGAAGCCTGCCTCCAGAACTCTTCATACGTTGTAGATATCATGATTGTTGGTGACGTTGAGTTATTTTTTGTTTGTTTAGTTTTTTGCAAAGTATGTTGTCCGCTACAATCTTTGTTTCAGTTTTGAGTATGGAGATTTTCTTAAGACAGATTCTCAACAAGGCTTGAGCCAACATCATGATTCTGACAGTGAACACATTTATTTAAGAAGGAATGTAATCCCCTCTCCAGAAAACCTACTTTAAGGAAAAAGTAAATTACAAGGCAGAGGAAAACAACAAAAAAACCTTCCTAAATGCACATCACATCACTTTTCTTCACATTTATTACTAAGGTTCTCTGTTTGATAAACATTTTTATCAGTCAGTATTTACATTTGAATTTTCATTTTAACATGTAACTATGAAATCAAAACATCATATAATATTTATACTTCATGATTGCAAGAATAACTTATTACTGGGTGAAGTCATTCTGGAGTATGTGGGTCTAAGCAACCTGGAAACAAAGTGACAAAACCTGTGAAAATCCTTCTACAACTAACAAGTGCAGCCATCTAAATTGTCAGAAATGCTGTCTGAGTCCTCGAAACTGAGCAATATTTTTTCCATCATAGAGGAGGGTGGGAGATGAAGAAAATCAAGCAGGTTCTGTTCAACAAATTTCTAATTTGAAGATAGTGAAAGGAATGTTTGCTGGAAAATTAAATTTGGAATGTAACTGTTCATAGGATGTAAAGATGTTGTCTATATAAAGATCTCTAAACAATTTTATCCCAAATGTTTTCCAGGTATTAAAAACAGCATATGTTTGCGAGGTTGAAAAAGGTGGTTCTCATGCAGAGGTGCCACAGATAAAAGCTTCTCCATCTTAAAATTCTCAATGGGTTCCATATTCTGAGTGAGTGAAGCACAATTGGGTTATTAGTATATTGGCGATAACTTGCATTTATTGGGGCTCAAAGCAGGGAATATAAAGAAGTACAAAGGGAATATAAAGAAGGATTTTATTTCTATTGAGGACTAAGCTTGTGTATATTCCATTTGTATCTATTTATGTCCAGGTTTTTATAGCTTGAATGTTTGCTGCCCAGTAATAAAACTGAAAGTTAGGTAGAGCCATGGCACCTTCTGTCTTAGGTCTTTATAGGGTCGCTCTTTGGAGACGTGGATGTTTTAAGTTCCAAATACATGAGGTTATGGTTGAATCTAATTGCTTAAAGAATGATTTATTAATTTATATTGGAATGTTTTGAAATAAAAAGAGAAGTTTAGGAAGGATATTTATCTTAACGTTAATTCTTCCAGCTAGAGTGAGATGAAGGGTTGACCATCTATGCAAGTCTTGCTTAATTTTTTCCATACAGACGGCGAAATTTACTTGTGTTATTTACCCCTAGGTATTTAAACTGATCTGCAATAATAAAAGGGTAGATTAAAACCAATATCCTACTGCCAGGATTTTTGGGTTATTTACACATCATTTTCACTGGACTTTAGTGGTGTTATTATCTGTTTCTTCTTAAAAGGTGATTGTGTGTTGGCTTTTGAAGCATTGCACATGGTTGTGTATGAGCTAGTGCCACTAGTACAGCCAAAAATGCTTCAACAAGTTTTTTCAACTACATGGAATAGCACATTCTAAAGAAAAGTGAGCCCTTGGGCGTATGCCTCCAATTTTGAGTTACCTGCAACTTTAACACCAGTGGGTTTTAATCATATTTTTCACTCCATTTGAACAACTAACATAAGAAATTTGCCAGTCTGAAGCCTTGTTTTCTAACATTATTCCCTCAATTAAAGCATTAAAATGACTCATATTGACTTTGGAGTCAAAACTAGTAAAAGTGCTCTCGTGGAGGCCATAAACAATTGTTTCATTAGATTTACACTGAACCCATGTACTGTGTTGCCTCTATTGTAGACCCGAGTTACAAGGACCTCTGTTTTGCTGCCGAGGTAAAATCAGTGGCACTCAAAATGTTGCAAGCTCAATGGATCTTGCATCAAATAACATGCAAACAAGTGACTCACAGGTAGATTGTCCACAACATAAAAAGGCCAAGATAAATGGTGAGGAGACATGCATGCTCTTCCGTGAGAACATATTCTGCATCTTCAGCGTTACTTATTTACTTTTCTTACTTCCGCCTTCTGACAAAGCAAGTTTTCCCATGGCATTACAGTACCGGAAACGTCATCTGCCAGTATGGTTACAGCTGCGGCGTCAGCTCCTTGAAACCCTAGGCATGACACTGGCCACAAGCCTTGACCAAAATTAATGAGCCGTGATGTTGCTACTGAAGTGCTAGGCTGCAGCAGCATGGCAGGCTACACTACTGGCTGGGATGCTGAGAACTGACCCTCACGAGTATTATTAGCTTGCATATTTTCATGTTTTTTTTTTCTCTAGTTTTATGTAATTTTGTGCTAGTATTGTAACGAACAGTTAGTGCAGACTATAGCTGAAGATCTGAAGTGGACACGAGAAGTTGGTGAGTTGTTTATTAACAAATTTTTGTAATTTTGAGTTTGTAATATTAGTGTAGGTCAGGGGTTTTTTGCATATCAGTTTATTTTACAATATAAACTTTGCGCTGTTTACGTCACCATACTCTTACAACGTTGAGAATGCGCCTGAGAATATCCAAATGGATTTGATTGAACTGCAGTCAGATATTATATTATTCAGATTCTATTCTGAAGGCAAAATACAACAAAGTTGGTGTGCCAGGCTTGAATGCTTACCTGCCACCCTCGTATGTGCAGATCCGTAAGTTGGCATTGAGAGTAGTCTATGTTTGAAAGCACTTACCTTTGTGAGAAATTGTTTTTGTTAATGAAAGCTACCAAAACCCCACATCTCTCAAGACTTACTGTCGAGCACCTATCATCCCTCATAAAAGTTGCAGCTGCACAAGATTTCAAGCCTGTTATCGATGAACGGGTTACTAAAAAAAAATGCCAAGTGTCGGGACAAAAGAAATAGATCTCACACTGTAAGACTCCTATATAAGGACCTAGCTAAGAGGCTGACTCTTAATTGTACACTGTTGTATGGAGATTGTATGGAAATTAATTGCTTTTCTTTAAACTAAGTGTTACATTTTTTAAAGTTTTCAGTATTGGAAAGAAAGCTACAGTAACTTTGTATAATAGTATTTGTTACAGTGCGGCCCGCTGATGCACATATGGCAGACGAAGCGGCCCACCAATGGTAGTGAGTTTGACATGCCTGTCTTAAGCAATACTGTATGACTCGTTCATGAAGCACATTCATGAAATACAGCAAAAAAGTAAAAATATTAATAAAATATCACAAATAACAGCAGACATGCACTCATACACCAAATGCTTTTACCCTATGTTCAAATACCATGTACTTATTTTTAATATAAAGATTCTAATCTTAATCTGACAGCCATGGTAAAAGCCAAACTGCAGGTCTATCTTTTAGATGTGAAAGATGGCACTGAATATAATGCTGTATATGCAAGCTGTTCGGCAGGTGCAGGAATTTTTCCCAGAAGCACCAATCCCAAGAAATAAAAATCCACTGAAATATTGGAGCAACAACTGCAGTAGCCCCATGTAGTAGCATGGACAGCGAGAGATTATTCATGTGATCAATGGACAAGAGAAACATAATTTCCTGCTAAAAATTAGAATAGAATGATAAACCTCCAGAAAAAGGTTACTGATGTTATTTATTGTAAGCTTTTCCATTTTTAAACTTTTCATTCTTTGAATTGTGTTTAGATTTATTCCATCAAAAATAAAGAAAAAATGATTATGTATTTAATACAGTAGCTTCTAAAACCAAGGTTTAGAAAGCCAGCTAAATGTGGTTGAGTAGAAGCCATTTACTTTAATTATCTATACTTATAAAAGGCAAAGCCCTCACTGACTGACTGACTCACTCACTCACTCACTGACTGACTCACTGACTCATCACTAATTCTCCAACTTCCCGTGTAGGTAGAAGGCTGAAATTTGGCAGGTTCATTCCTTACAGCTTACTTACAAAAGTTAAGCAGGTTTCATTTCGAAATTCTACGTGTAATGGTCATAACTGGAACCTATTTTTGTCCATATACTGTAATAAACTGCAGGTCGATGGCGGTGGGAGGCGTATTTGCGTGTCGCATCATCACGCCTCCTACGTAAGTACGTAGAGAACAAAGAAGAGCTCCAAAGAGCGCTGAACAAAAAACGCATTTCACAATTGAGAAGGCAGTGAAAGATTATGAAGCGAGTGACGCATACAAGCATATTCTTAAGTGCAGCTACTGCGGAAATAAAGCACGGTGTGAACAGTAAGTTTAAATAAAGTTTATAGACACGCTCCCGCTGCCGTTTGTCATGCCAACGACGAATACGGTATTCGCGAGATACAAGTTTAATGAGAAGACACGAGGTATAAACGAGACTTTGGATCACTTTGTAACGGAGTTAAAATTGCTGTAGCAAGAAAATTTTAAGTGGCGGGTCTTAGCTAACATTAAATAAAGGCGTGGACATCGCACGAGATAGCACGAGCACAGCTGAGAAGCTTCAATGCATGTACTCTGAGCGGCTCACGTCAACTGACTTTGCAGGACTGGAAAAGATTAAATTAAGTTCATACACACGCTACCGCTAAATATTCGCAGGCAAATCTACAACTTAATACCGGAAATGCCTGTTGAACATCTTATATTCACGAGTACCGATTTGGGTGGTAAACACTTCAATTAATGAAATCTGTTATCTTTACAACAGTCGACAAACATGGAATATATGGAAACATGGAAGACAACACATCCTCCAAATACGAACCTGCTTGAAAGAAATAATGATAATCAAATCCTTGATGACAGCATCACTCATAACGGTCACAAAACTATTACATTGACAATCATGTTACGTTATTTTTAAAATGTTTCCTTTTCTTAGCACAAGAACAGCTGAGAAGCTTTGATGCATGTACTCCATAACACGTTGAAAACAATAACGTATTTAATCACAGTTTGCATTCCAAGCAAAGGGGAACTTTTATAAATGCATGATTTCCTGCTACATCGATTACATTGATGCACATATCAGAGCTACAAAAATGTAAAAGTCGGAAGAAAGCACGTTGCTAGGACTGATCGGAGGCAAATTTAATTTCAAAAGACTACCCAATGGAAGCCTTGATAAAAGCGTGGTTTTGTGCAAACTGTGCAAAAAGGAGTTTGCATACCACCGAAGCACTTCAACCTTACGGTACCCATCTAAATGCAAAACATGTTACAGCAAGCACAGAAACTGTGTATGCTGTTAGAACTAGCAGTACGAGTTTGAGTACCAACAAAAGGTGTCGGCAGCCCAAACCTGATGAAATGACTAGCTTCAGAACCAAAATTAGTAAGTCAACATCAGTGAAACTTACAAATTCTCTCACAAAATGGATTTCTTTGGACTGTAGACCACTAACAGTGGTGGAAGATAGGGGGTTAGAAAATGTGCTACAGTTTGTGTCAGGTGATCCAACTTTCCAACTGCCATGCCGAAAGACCATTTCAAGTAAAATTCAACAGCTTTATAACACAGAAAAACAAGCAAAATTAGATGCATTACAGAAAGTGGACTTTGTGGCTCTTACTGGGGATCATTGGACTTCCGTGACCGTTAGTAATTCTAATTACAGCTAATTACAAAATGTTCAATGATCACACTGTTTTAGCCTAATGTACAAAATAATTTTGGCGAAGGTTACTCAAAATTTAAACGTGAAGCTAGTCAAATTACCTTTTATGTTTTTGCCTTATTTTTTTACGAAGAAAAACTGCACTTTATGTTGAAATTTTTGCTATTATTGTTTAAAGACAATACTATTCTGAAAATGTACTTAAAGTACTTAAAATACCACTTTATTTTTAAGTCTGCCCAATTTTAGCCAGGGATGATATTTTTGTTTCTGTTTTGAATTCAAATGCAGTGTAGGTAGAAGGCTGACCCCATCTTTATGAAATTTTGTAGGCGGCTTCCCTACGCTAACCGAAACCGATGTACATTCTTATTTTGATGGTATGACGCCACTGTCGGCCGCCATATTGAACTTTCCAATGTCACTAATTCTCCAGCTTCCCGTGTAGGTAGAAGGCTGACCCCATCTTCACGAAATTTGGTAGGCGGCTTCCCTGAGTTAACCTAAACTGATGTACGTACTTATTTCGGTGGTATGATGCCACTGACGGCCGCCATATTGAACTTTTCAATGGCCTTTTTCTTACTTATGGGCCCATCTTCTAGAAATTTGGTACGTGAGTTCCCAACGCTAACTGAATCCTACTTACGTACATATATACATCCATAGCCTGCAGCTCTGTCGCCGTGTGAGGCGGTGTTGGGTCCCCCATCCCCACAGGTGGGACAGGTTCAAGGTGTGGACTGATGACGGTACAGGAGATAATTATACTACACAGGAGCACTAGAAGAGTGAAATGCTTAAGCCCTTCACCTATGGTTCTGCATGTGAGTTGATGGCTGCCGCTGAATTGTTCGGTTGTCACTTTCAAGTGTACCGAAATGGCCAAATATTTTACACCTTTTGACAACCGCTAATGCCTCTTAAACATCTTAGATTCACAGGTGACGATTTCAGTAGTAGACACTTTGATGTTTATGAATGTTGAAACTCTCAAAAGCTGGATGTGAAGTTATCGATGAAACCGGGTTGTATGCTTACAACGCTTGACAGATGCCGAATGTCACTTAAACACAAGTCCTGCAAATACTAAAGTAATTGAAACAAACCATGAAACTCAAACCGATTATGACAGCAGCAATCCAAGCTGTGAGATTTGAGACAAGATTACTGTACGTTGCATGCTCAAGAGTAAACTCAGCGCACAGCTTGGTCATATTACAACCAGAGGGCTGAACTTACAATGTGGTATACAAAGAGATCCTTAACAAATAATTATTGGTATATTTTCCCTCAGTTTAAAAAGGTTTAATTTTCTTCTTAATTTTAAGGCAGTACTTCGCCTGCTGCGAAGCTCGGGTATTTTGCTAGTGTATATATATATACATATATACACACACACACACATATATACATATGTATGCATATATATATGTATATATATATATGTGGATGTGTATATATATATATATATATATATATATATATATGTATACATCTATATATATGTGGATGTGTGTGTATATATGTGTATGTATATATATATATGTGTATATATGTATATATATATTTACTGTATATCTATGTACAGTATATGTATATACTAGCAAAATACCAGCGCTTCGCAGCGGAGAAGTAGTGTGTTAAAGAAGTTATGAAAAAGAAAAGGAAACATTTTAAAAAAAAGTAACATGATTGTCAATGTAAGTGTTTTGTTACTGTTATGAGTGTTGCTGTCATATATATATATATATATATATATATATATATATATATATATATATATATATATATAGCAAAATACCAGCTTAGCAGAGATGTGTGTTTAAAGAAGTTATGAAAAAGAAAAGGAAACATTTTAAAAATAACGTAACATGACTGTCAAAGTAATTGTTTTGTGTATTTGGCGGCAGTGTCACAAAGTTGTTTTCGTCTAGCTGCATCAGAAAATGTACCACGATGTCTGACACGTCTCCTTTTTACTGTTTTCTCACAGCTTGGATTGCTGCTGTCATAATGGGTTTGAGTCTACATATATATATATATATACATATATATATATATATATATATATATATATATATATAAACAAAGTACATATATATATATATACACAAAGTACATATATATATATATACATATATATACACATACATATCTTCATATCTATATACATATATACATACCTATCTACATCATATATACACACACATACATACTTACATACACACACACAAATTATATATATGTGTGTGTGCGTGTATGTATGTATGTATGTATGTGTGTGTGTGTATATATATATATACAATGTAGATAGGTGTGTGTGTGTGTGTGTGTATATATATATATATATATATATATATATATATATATACACATACATACAAACATACACGCAGGTATATATATGTATATATATATATGTATGTGTCTATATGTGTGTGTATAGCTTTGGTCACTGAGTGCAAGGGAAAAATAATAAAATGTAGTCTATAAGTTATTAAACAGTAAAACATTAACGTTTTAAGAAGTACAGGTACATTGAGCGCTACTGGAGTGGTTGCGGGTAAACTACATTTTAAAGACGGTATAACAGAACAGGTAAGTAGTACTAACAGCAGCTAAAATGTATATAGATCATCTCTCGGTAGTTGATCCCTTTTGAAAGGCGCTACACGATGGCTTTGGTATAGAAATTACATTTTCTATGTGAACGTCCAAATTTCTGCCTCTGGTAATGTGCCTTACCGGCATTACCAGCAGTTAAAGAAAATTAGTTTTGTGTCCTCTGCAGTGTTAAGAGAGAAAGGCTTTGGTTTGGGATAAAAGGAAAAAAGGTGTAAAGAAAGGAAACTTGCCTTTTTCTTTTATATAGTATAGAGAGATGTTAAGCTGGCGATATGAGCCTTTTGGGGACAGTCGCGGTGGGTCTTGTGTAGACTGGTGAGACGTCCCTGCCATTAATCGGCTGTGATGGTACTGTCAGTCCTCCATTCCTGTGCATGTCTTCATAATCCGAGCTGACGACCTCATAATCGTATATGTGCAAAAGAAAGTGTGAATCGTCTTAATATTATAATAATATAGTTTGCCGCAGTGTAGAAAAGGAGTCCCGTGTTTGCACTTGTCTGGGCTATAGCTCAAATTAAAAGTGCTCACTTTGACTTAAGGCAGAAGCGCAGTCAGCGTCTCAAAGGCCTGCACAGCTATGCGCGCGCACCGGCTGCTCGACTTTCGCTGGGCAGGAGACTCCATTTTTTGCAGACTCGTTCACATGATCAAAAGTCTCAGCGCTCTTTGGAGGTCATTCATATATATATATATATATATATATATATATATATATATATATATATATATATATATATATATATATAGCAAAATACCCGCGCCTTGCAGCGGAGAAGTAGTGTGTTAAAGAAGTAATGAAAAAGAAAAGGAAACATTTTAATAATAACATAACATGATTGACATTGTCATGAATGTTGCTGTCATATATATGCCTGCCTGAATAAGTCACCCTCGCTTCGCTACTTTTTTACCGTTCAATTAATCATGGATAGTGGCAGAAAAATTATAAAATGGAAGGAGGATTACACTGAGTATGGCTTTACCAAAACAATTATTGATGGCGAATCGATTATTCATAAAGCTTGAATTGGTGATCTGTTTTTCTGTGTTAACCTCATATTTTTTCATACTTCTTCTCAAACCAAGGGTTGCGAGGGAAAAATGAATCGAGAAGAAAAGGAAACATTTTAAAAATAACGTAACACGATTGTCAATGTAACCTTTTGTAAGTAGTACCTGGAGGATTCAGTGTGGAGAAACTCTAGAGACAGCGTGTGTATTAACTTGTGGATTTTTCTGTGAGTATTTGGTGGCAGTGTGACGAAGTTGCGTCGGAAGACGGTGTTAGCCGCGGAGCTCAGCTCAGAGCGAAATGAGGTGAATGGGAGGGGAGATGATGACGTCACTCCTCCACCCGCCTTAATTGTCAATCCCCCCACAAACACAGTCTCTCGGAATTTGCATAAGCACAGCCTTTGACCAGCAATTTGAACTTAGTTAGAAATTGATCAAAACTGTTGTTTATACCCTGCGTCCTCTCATTAAACTTGTATCCCGCATTAGCCGTGGGCATGACAAACGCCAGCGGCAGCCTGTCTATGAACTTAATTTAAACTTTAGGTTTACACCATGCTTTGTTTCTGAAGTAGCTGCTGGCATGAATATGCTTGTACAGTATGTGTGACTCGCTCGCTTCTTATTGTTTCGCTGCCTTCTCAATTATATAATGCATGTTTTTTTCAGCGCTTTTTGGAGCTCTTCCTGGTTTTCTATGTAATGCGTTGACAGTCAATTCACATGATTACGTGAGAGGCGTGGTGATGTCACACGAAACTCTGCCCCCCACGGCCATCGAGCTCAACTCCATTACATTATATGGAGAAAAATAGCTTCCATTTATGACCATTACGCGTAGAATTTCGAAATAAAACCTGCCCAGCTTTTGTAAGTAAGCTGTAAGGAATGAGCCTGCCAAATTTCAGCCTTCTACCTACACGGGAAGTTAGAGAATTAGTGATGAGTCAGTGAGTCAGTCAGTGAGTCAGTCAGTCAGTCAGTGAGGGCTTTGCCTTTTATTAGTATAGATGTACAGTATATGTGTATATATGTATATGTATATATATACTGTATGTATATGTATATATGTATATATATAATGTATATATATGTGTGTATATGTATATATATGTTTATGTGTGTGTGTGTGTGTGTGTATGTGTATATATATATATATATATATACACAATCACACACGTGCACATGGGAGGCAGCTAAAGGGCTTGAGTGAAGGCAGTCCGGAAGCATGCTGGGATGTGACAGAGTCCCTTGACTCTTTTTCTCCCTTGCCTGTAGACCATTAGACCATGGATTCCACCTGGCTCTCTTGACATCACTTCCGGGGCCGAGCCAATTAAAGTCGACCTCACCAGCTCCGGCCCCTCTGATGTCACGTCCGGCTGTGATCCAATGATTGAAGACCACGTGCTCAATCCTTATGACCTCACTTCCTGTCTCCCCCTTTAAAAACCTGCCCCTTTTCCCTCAGACTTGTTTTGGACTCCGTTGTATGCACTTCAGTGCTGGTTATTTTGATAAAAACGACTTTTGCAGCCGGGATACCATATTACACGGGTGGCTACCCCAAACCTTTATCTGTTCAAGTCTTGTTTTTGTGACATTGGCTTAGTCGGCAGGATGGAGAAGTCCTGGAAGAGAAGGGGACAGGACCTGCAACACTTCCAGGTGGGAGCGTACCGGGGCCGAGTTTTCAGGCGGGGAGGGTGTCCCGTGTTTTGGAGTGGCCCGGTACAGGCTCTGCTCCCGGCATCCTCTACTATGCCACCTAGACAGGCCAGGGAGTGTTCGGGAGGGGCTCACAGACTTGGGCTGCAAACAGGGCTGTTTATGCTCTCTCGGAGGACAGCGTCTGCCTCCCTGTAAAGCCAGAGCCCCGATTTCCACCTAGGGGTTCCCCAGACTGGCAGGTGAGTATCCTAAAAAACTGGCGGTTCGACCAAGAGCGGCCGACCCCTCAACAAGCATGGTCCCTATGGGCAAAGGTAGGGCGGTGGCTACGGCCACAAGAACTGAAGCCCTCTCAGATAATAGAGCAGGTGTCTTGCTACCTGCTCCTGGACACGCTACCCCGGGGCTTCACCCAGCCGGTCTGGGGTAGAGAATTTAAAAATATGGCAGAGCTCATAGAAAGACAAAGGATGGCCTCACAATCTGGGGGAGCTGAACCGTCCTTTAACCAAACTCAACCGGGGTATGTCCCAAAACCTAGCCCCCCCCCCCTCCCCCCGTACAACCCAGAGCTTGTGTCGGCGTGCCTGGGGCTACAGAAGCGCAAACTGCTTGAGAATAAGGTGGAATGCAGGTGGAGGGGGAGGAGGAGTTGGTGTGCTCTGATAAACCCGTTGGCGGTCCCACACACAGGCACGGTGATCGTTAACGGGTTCAAAACATCTGCTCTGTTCGACACCGGCAGCAACATTTCCATTGTTGCCTGCCGTTTTGTGCTACCGCGACAGTGGTTGAAACATAAGGCCAGTATAACCTGTGTCCACTGGGAATCACGCTGGTACAGGACCGCCATTTGTGTCATCAGCTACGGGGGATCAGTTCGGAAATTAACCATGGCAATCCTCTCTGAACCTCCACACCCGGTGATACTGGGGCAGGACTGTCCTGAAATTAAAAGCGGTGAGACACATACCACTCCCGGGATTACTTTGGGCCTCGTTATAGATGGGAATGAGCCGTCTCAGGCTGCCTCCACGCCGTGTAATCAGCCGGCAGAGAGAGACGAAGCGGCTTCCCTGAGTGACGTGGCAACCCCCGGGCCATCGCGATGCTGACACGTCATCCACCAACGCCGAGACGGAACGGGAGGAAACCACGCCCCTTGAGGTTGACGCTGACCCTCTCTTTTTGCTACGGTTACAATTTAGAGAGACGCCGGCTTCTTTTAGAAGGGAGCAATGGAATGACGACTCCCTGAAGTTTGTTAAAAATGCAGTGGTCCTTGTCAATGGCCAGTGCACTGATCAGTCGATGCCACAGGGACCTCACTTTGTCTTAGACAATGACCTTCTTTATCGTGTAGCAATGCATGATGGGCAGGAGAGAAAGCTACTGCTAATTCCGCGTACCTTCCGGCGGCAGGTCTGCGAGCTAGCACACGCCCACCACCTATGTGGCCACTTGGGCACTGAGAAAACTCTGGAGCGGATCAAGCTCCGTTTCTACTGGCCGGGAATCAATGAGGAGGTTCGTCGCTTTTGCGCTTCCTGCCCGGAGTGTCAACTGTGACAAATTCCCAGAAGGGACCGTGCTCCTCTCATTCCTATACCTTTAATTGACATTCCCTTCCACAGAATTGGGGTTGATTTGGTCGGACCCCTAGAGCCCTTAGCCTGAGGACACAAGTACATTTTAGTCCTCGTGGATTATGCTACAAAATACCCCAAAGCTGTTCCGTTGCGCTCAGCTACCTCTAAAGCCATCGCACGGGAATTACTATGGGTCTTTGCGCGCGTGGGGATCCCCAAGGAAGTCTTGACGGACCAGGGGACCCTTTTCACCTCGGAGACGTTCAAGGAGACTGCCAAGTTACTGAAAATAAAGCATTTAAAGACCTAGGTGTATCATCCTCAAACTGATGGATTAGTGGAGAGGTTTAATCAAACTCTCAAACAAAGGCTGCGTAAGGTGGTCAGTGAGGATGGAAGGAACTGGGATCAGTTCCTCCCCCTCATCCTTTTTGCCTATCGAGAAGTCCCACAAGCCTCCACGGGGTTCTCCCCTTTTGAATTACTGTATGGGCGACAACCTCGGGGCATATTAGATATTTTAAAAGAAGGATGGGAAGAAGAGGCTCTTCCCTCTACAAACATATTAGAGTATATCGCGCAGTTACTCGATAGATTTGGAAAGATTCGGCCTCTCCTTAAAAGTCACATGGAAGAGGCTCAAGCAGCACAGGCCTGTTACTACAACCGCGGCACGTCTCTTCGGGAGTTCCACCCGGGAGATCGGGTCATGGTCCTAGTGCCTACCTCCCACTCTAAGTTGCTTGCCCATTGGCAAGGCCCCTACGAAGTTAAGGAGAGGAAGGGACTGGTCGACTATTTGGTGAGTCAACCCAATCGTCGGCCAAAGGAGCGGGTTTATCGTGTGAACCTGCTTTAACCGTGGAAGGACAGGGACCCCGCTCCCTCCTCCGGCCAGCCCCACTCACTCTTCGCTCACACACACAACCTTAACTTCGGTACGGACTTAAGTCCCAGACAGTCAGTGAAAATCCCGGAAGGACCTCTCTGGTTGAGCACAACATTGTGACAGAGCCCGGGGTTATTGTCCGAAAAAGCCCGTATCGTCTTCCCAAGGCAAAAAAGGCTGAAGTGGAGCTTGAGATCAAGCGCATGCTGGAACTAGGTGTGATTGAGGAAAGTTATAGTCCCTGGTTCAGTCCCATTGTGCTCGTCAGTAAGCCTGACGGGAGTTGGAGGTCCTGCAATGACTTCCGTCAGCTTAATCAAGTCTCCCAATTTGATGCCTATCCAATGCCACGCGTGAACGACCTCCTCGAGAGGCTTGGACAGGCTCGATATCTGACCACACTTGACATGACAAAAGGATACTGGCAGGTACCTTTAACAGACTCCGCGAAGGAGAAAACCGCGTTTAGTACCCCTAGCGGACACTGGCAGTATCGTGTCCTTCCATTTGTGTTACACGGGGCTCCCGCAACCTTCCAGCGTCTGGTGGACAAAGTGCTCCGGCCTCATAACTCACACAGTGCTGCCTACCTGGATGTCGTGGTCATCTATTCCAGCACATGGAGGGAACACCTACAGCATGTCCGAGCGGTATTGCAGACACTTGGTGAGGCTGGGCTCCGGATTAATCCCAAGAAATGCTTCTTTGGATTAAGCGAGGCCAAATATTTAGGCTATCTGGTGGGTCGGGGTAAGAAGAGGACCCCGAACATTGTGGTATGGACTGAGAAGACAGGCACTGCATTTGGTGACTTAAAGCAGGCCCTTACGTCCGCACCTATTTTGATGGCACCTAACTTTTCTTTGCCTTTCATCCTCCAGACGGAAGCTTCAGACACAAACCTGGGCGCCGTGCTGAGCCAAAGTGTCGATAGTGTGGAACACCCCATCATGTTCCTTAGCCGGAAACTGTTGGACCGGGAGACCAGGTATGCAGAGGTGGAAAGGGAGGCTTTGGCGATTAAATGGGTGATTACTCAGCTTAGGTACTACCTATTGGGCCGGGAATTCACCCTTGTCACGGACCATGCACCTCTACAGTGGATGGCCCTGCACAAGGAGTCAAATCCGCGGGTCACCCGGTGGTTTCTTGACCTACAGCCGTATAAGTTTTTGCTCGTTCATCGTCGGGGCGCTCTCCATGCCAACGCTGATGCTCTTTCTTGGGTTCACAACCTCTCGGTTAGGGTCACCCGACCCGACGGGTCTCGGCTAAGGGGTGGTCTTGTCACACACATGCGCATGGGAGGCAGCTAAAGGGCTTCAGTGAAGGCAGTTCGGAGGCATGCCGGGATGTGGCAGAGTGCACTGACTCTTTTTCTCCCTTGCCTGTAGACCATTCCCAGGGGATTCCACCTGTCTCTCTTGACATCACTTCCGGGACCGAGCCAATGGAAGTCGACCTCACCAGCTCCGGCTCCTCTGATGTCACTTCCGGCTGTGATCCAATGATTGAAGACCACATGCTCGATCCTTATGATCTCACTTCCTGTCTCCCTCTTTAAAAACCTGCCCCTTTTCCCTTTTCCCTCAGTCTTGTTTTGAACTCCGTTGTATGCACTTCAGTGCTGGTTATTTTGATAAAATTAAAATTTTGCAGCCGGGATACCATATTACACAGGTGGCTGCCCCAAACCTTTATCTGTTCATGTCTCGTTTTTGTGACAATATATGCCAGCAACACTCATGACAATGACAAAACAATTACATTGACAATCATGTTACGTTATTTTCAAAATGTTTCCTTTTCATTTTCATTACTTCTTTAACACACTACTTCTTCGCTACGAAGCGCGGGTATTTTGCTAGTTGTAAATAATTTGCAAAAGTTATTGTTTTTCCTAAGTGGTATTGCTTATTCCACCGTCATTGTATCATTTTACCCATTTTCATTTTTGCAATAATTGTTGAATTTGTTCCATCAAAAAGAAAGGGAAATGTGTTATTTAAAGAAATAACCTGCAAAACTGTTTCCTATATAACCAACAGGTAGTTATTCTTGATAGTACTTTAAAATTTGAGGTGCATATCTATACTAATAAAAGGCAAAGCCCTCACTGACTGACTGACTGACTGTTCACTAATTCTCCAACTTCCTATGTAGGTAGAAGGCTGAAATTTGGCAGGCTCATTCCTTACAGCTTACTTACAAAGGTTAGGCAGGTTTCATTTTGAAATTCTACGCATAACAGTCATAACTGGAACCTACTTATGTACATATATACGGCTATAACCGT
Organism: Polypterus senegalus; assembly: GCF_016835505.1. Taxonomy (NCBI): domain Eukaryota; kingdom Metazoa; phylum Chordata; class Cladistia; order Polypteriformes; family Polypteridae; genus Polypterus; species Polypterus senegalus. Next base: position 80,368,015 of record NC_053160.1, on the reverse strand, counting down.
ATGCAGCTCGGTCGCCGTGTGAGGCGGAGTTGCATCCCTCATTGTCATGCCTCCCACGCAATGTGCCTGCCCAAAGAAGGCCATCCGTCAGCAGCTATCCAATAGACACGCTGCCGCAAAATATTCGCGGGTGAAGGACTGTGCATATGCAAACGAAGATGAGATGGTCAGGGGTAGACTAGTGTTTGGCAGAAACTCAGCGAAAGTGCGAGAGAAACTTTTAAGTGCCGGGTCTTAGCTAACATTAAATAAAGCCATGGACATCGCAAGATCGCACGACATAGCACAAGCACAGCTGAGAACCTTCAATGCATGTACTCCGAGCAGCTCACATGAACTGACTTTGCAGAACTGGGAAAGGTAAACCCGTGCATGCAGTGTGTGATGTCTCAGATAAAAAGGAAGATGAGCTGTTTATTGATGCTGTAAGAAAGGAACAACCCTCTGAATCTGAACAAGCCTTTGTAGACATATCAATAGGAAAGCAAGGTGTAAAGATTAAGTTTAAATTAAGTTCATAGACACGCTAACGCTAAATATTCGCAGGCAAATCCAGAACTTAATACCGGGAATGCCTGTTAAACATCTTAGATTCACGAGTACTGATTTGGGTAGTGAACACTTCAACGAATGAAACTTGTTATCTTTACAACGGTTGACAAACACGGAATATAACTTGAACACAACATATTCTCCAAATACAAACCTGATTGAAAGAAATAATGATAATCAAATCCTTGATGACAGCAACACTCATAACAGTGACAAAGCAATTACATTGACAATCATGTTAAGTTATTTTTAAAATGTTTCCTTTTCTTTTTTTTTTATAACTTTTTTAACACACTACTTCTCCGCTGCGAAGCGCAGGTATTTTGCTAGTTAATAATATTACTCAGTTGGCATATTTCCATCTACATAATATCAGCTGTTTACACCCATCTTTTTCAGTTACTAGCACTGCCGTTCTTATACATGCTCTGGTTACATCTTGTATTGATTATTGGAATTCTGTCCCTTCTGGTCTTCCCCACAAACTCCTTTACAAACTTCAATTGGTTCAGAATGCTGCTGCTCATATTATTACCAGAATACATTACTTCGGTCCTGCAGCAGCTTCACTGGCTCCCTGTTAAATATCACATTGATTTTAAGATTCTGCTTATTACTTGTCGGCGGCACAATGGTGCAGTGGTAGTGCTGCTGCCTCACAGTTAGAAGATCCGAGTTTGCTTCCCAGGTCCTCCCTTCGTGGAATTTGCATGTTCTTCCCGTGTCTGCGTGGGTTTCCTCCGGGTACTCCGGTTTCCCCACAGTCCAAAGACATGCAGGTTAGGTGAATTGGTGATTCTAAATTGTTCCTAGTGTGTGCTTGGTGAGTGGGGAGTGTGTGTGTGTGTGTACCCTGCGGTGGGCTGACGCCCTGGCCGGGGCTTGTTTCCTGCCTTGTGCCCTGTGCTGGCTGGGATTGGCTCCAGCAGACCCCCATGACCCTGTAGTTAGGATATAGAGGGTTGGATAACGGATGGATCCTTATTACTTACTAGACCCTTCATAATCTGGCACCTCCTTATCTTTCTGATCATCTTCATATCTCATTCCTTTCCATATCCTTAGGCCCTTTTCCTTTATCAGTCTTATTATACCTCCTGTTCGCTCCATGGGGTTTAGAGCTTTCATTCAAGCAACCCCTCATATCTGGAACTCTCTCCCACAAGATATTCATAATATCGATTCTCTTCCTACCTTTAAATGTCACCTTAAAACATATCATTTTAAGCTGGCATATTCTGTTTGATATGAATTTTAATTGATTAATGTAAACTCAGTTTTATTATTGTAATTATTCTGGATTTATTGTACTGTAATATTTTATATTGTGACTTTTGTTATTAATGTGTTCTGTAAGGTGTCCTTGAGTGCCTTGAAAGACACCTATAAATAAAAAAATTCTTATTATTTGTTTACATTTTGTATTGGCACAAATAAAATGTCTTGAATTGAAATGCACTACACATTAACTGCTGCTAAATGAAATTCAATATGTTTGCTTTGATTTTAGTTATGTCACACGATCTATAAACAGGAATTAAAATGCATTTTAACCTTGATGTGAAACATGCATGGTGTAATAAAAAGCAATGAATCATTTGCTTGATATGTTTTTAGTGTTAAAACCATGCCAAAATTAAATGTGCTACGTGCATATACGTTACATTTTAATCTAGTTAACACGTTGGATAATCTTCCATACTAGAGAACCGTTTGATCTCAGCTCTAGTTTTTTGTCAAGAGTTAAGATAGTGTATTCTCAACAAAAAGTTTGAGTGTAAAATGGGTACAAATCTTTTGTGACTAACTTTCAGCTTGCAACTCCTGCTTTTGTTACAACAGTGATTCTTTCTAGTGCCTATAGAAACTTGAAGCCTGACATAAAAAATAACATTTATGATCCTGTGGTTAAACAATACATAAATAAAAAGTTTCTAATTTATTCTTAAAAATTCTCCAATACTATAAAAATAATGTGCAAAAAATAAACATTTAAATGCATCTCTATGTAAGAAAAGAAAGCCTATTAAAGCCTTAGAAAACCAAAATTCATCTACGGATCTCCCATGGTTGACTACTGAAGGTGTAATATGGTGCAGTTTCAGAATGTTTTCAAAATATATTTCCATTACTCCACTGCCAATGGGCAGTTTCTTTAAGGATCTAAATATGCCATATTAGAAAAATTTGTCAAACCAATTAAAGTGGCAATAAATCCATTTTAACATTGAATGCAGACATCAATATTTTGCAATTACTGCATGCCTAGCTGGCTGTTACAAACTGTTCTATAGCTTTTAGAGTAAGTCATTAAAGTTGCACAAGTTCTGATATTTGCTTATCAAAACTGAAAAGTCTTTTCCATGCCCTAACAGGACTAAGTCCAAGTTTTACTGACAGTAGCATAGATCTTGTTATTTTTTAAGAGCTTGTCAAAAAAAATGCTTGGTCAGACCAAGTAAATACACAAGGAGTATGGATTAATACTCCAAGTTCACAGAGTCAGAAAAAAAGAAGTAAATCAAGGAAGATAATTCAATCTAAACAATTATACTAAAGTCTGTAGGTAAGTTTTTCCTTTATTTTCACAAAGTCTGGACACTGTTTAATCCGTACAGCCATCTTATATAACCAGGCTGCCATGATGTCATGGGTCATGTGACAAGACTCACATGCGACATAATGGCAGCGCCTATGAAAAATAAAAACACATAATGGTGTCTCTCATTCAAGTAAAATATAAATCTACATGTGCAGTCACGACAACCTTTAATGCTAAGACATATTGCTCTAAAAAAATCATAACCCCCATTTAGCAACTAGGAATGCACAAGGAGCTACAAAAATGTCACATTATGGAAGATATGTAGGAAGGATTTAATTTTTTTAAATTTATTTCATTTGATTTGATTGGAGAACTTTATGATTCAAAGGTCCTATAACTTTAACACCAGGAAATTGGTAAACCAATAAATTTCCTGGTAAAAAATTGTTTTACTAAAGAAACTGTTGGAATGAATTCATGCCAAATGAAACTATGTCCGTTGTGATATTGATACACTTAATTAATAAATTTTAATTATTTAAAAGTACATTTAATTTACTGATGTCCAATATTAAAATTTCATGTGAAGCTTTGTAGTCCTAGAATAAGGATGTATTTTGTGATTTCTTATCACAACAAAAAGGTTACAGGTGTCCACAAAAAATACAAAAAGGCCAGACCTTCTCTAATAACAGGTCTGGGCCCCTGGATTATGCCTTTTCCTAGGCAGCTTAGCTCCAACTGAAAAAAAGTAGGCTTTTGCCTGCATATGCCCAGAAAAGGGGCTGAGGCTGTTGAGTTAAAAAATGTTAAAAAGATAAACCATTAAACATTCAAACCAAGACTGAAAAAAATCTGTGTTTAACACTAGAATCCCTGAAGTTTATCAAAATATTCGTAATACCAGGCCACCTTAAATTCCCTCACACCTCCTCATTATCATCTTTATTTTGTAAATGTGTCAATCAGCACAAGCAGCAGGCAGCTTGCTCACTCATCCCCCACTGAGGTAGCTGAAGTCACTGTATCTTGGAATGAGGTGTCTGGAATTGTATAGGGTAAATAATATACCGTTATTTGGAATACATACACTTCATGTGTGTTCTATGTCTACAGCAATCTGTGTAAACTTAGAATGACAGGAAATGTGATGCAAGAATACATGACTCGAACAGAAGCTTTTTTATGTTATAGTAATAATTGACAAAATGTTGATGTGAAGTGTATAATGTGTGAGGACTGAAGTCCAAATATCCAATAAACACTTTCACAAAGGTATAACAAAATAAGTGCACTTTTATTCAAGAATATATCCAAAGAAAAAGAAATTGTTCAATTTACATGTTACTGGCAATGTGTAAAAACTGAAGCCCAACTATCAATCAAAACGAGGTAGACACGCTGCTTGGCTGGTGCAGAGTTAAGGACTGCTGCCTCACAATGAAGAGGTTGTGGGTTCAATCCTGGGTCTTCCTCGTACTTACCATTTTGAATAGAGAGCTGCTATTACTATTAATATGATATAATAAAAACACATTAGATTTGAGTCTGTAACAGCTGGTGTAAATGTATGGTACTTGTAAAAGTTATCGTTGAAGGGATAAAAGCAGAAAAACAAACACAGCTCAATCATTTCTTCTTGGTATCTTGTTGAGTGTAGTGTCTATGGTGGATGTTACTTTTCCTTGCACACGGACATTCACATCAGCATGTCATTTGAATGGATTTTTATTGAAGACTAAAATATAAAATAAAAAAATTGTTTAAATTAAGTTTTATTCAGGAATAAAACATGAATAAAAATCATTCAAATTGTTTTCAAGAATCCAAGAATAAAACTGAATCAAAACAATAGTTCAAATGCAGTTATATTCAAGAATAAAAGTGATTTAACAAATGGTTCGAATTCAGCTTTATTCAAGAATCCAAGCATCAAACCGAACAAAAAAAAAATTTTTTAAATGATATGTTGATATTATGAATGTCTGTGTGTGAGGAACAGTAACATATTTTACAAGTACCTTAAATTTACACTGGATGTTACAGACTCGCATCAAATGTATGTTTTTGTTGTATGATAATAATAATAGCAGCTCACCACTCAACATGCTAAATACAGACAGGACACGGGATCTGAACCTATCACAATGCCACTGCTAAACAGTTGTTTACTCATTGTGCCATCTACACAGATGTATAACAGAGCAGCATTACCACTGTGACAACTGGTTGAAAATGAAACGTGCAAACACACGTATGTAAAAGTCTTTTACTTTGTACCGACTGATAATTAAGCTTCAGCAACATGTCAATTGAGCAGTCTCTTCTTCTTCGGTTTTACTCTTGAGTAAAAGCATACTTATTTAGTTACACCTTTTGTGAAAGTGTTGTTTGGATATTTAGGCTTCCCACATCCTACCTTTCACGTCAAAATTATGCCGTTATTATTATAACATATGAAAACATTTTCTGTTTTAGCCGTGTGTTCAGCATTTCTTGCCTTGCATTTCTGCTGTCATTCTATATTTATGCAGATTGTTGTAGACACGGAACACACGTGAAATATACAGTATGTATTTAAATCAATATATTTCATGACCTATATAATTCCTTACAAAGTCATCCCCACATAAACAATTTCATTTTTTTATAATTTTATTAATTTTATTGAAATCACACAACATTCCATACAAATATATCAATTTTTACAAAAATAGGATCTAAAACAAATCACTCCCACCCCTGAGAAAGAGAGCATGGCCAGCAGAGTAAAACTTAAAGCTAGTAAAAATAAGTACATAGATGAATTATTAAGTGAATTAATATAAATGGAGAAGAAAAAGAAAAGGGGAGAGAATCTGCTTCCTCAGTGCTTTAAAAGCTTATACTAAAATGTTATTGATTAGATCCTGGCAGGTTTTGAAAAAGTTCTTACAGATCCTCTAAGCGAGAATTAGATTTTTTCTAATTTCAAATAGTATATAACATCAGTTACCCGCTGACTTAGACTTATCTTGCTCAACTGGAAGAATCTTAACTCACCTATTCTATGTGCCAATAGTGTAGTAAAGGCAATTATAGTTTTTGTCCTTGTCCACTTTAAGCCCATCTGGCAGTACACCAAACACAGCTGTTAATGGGTTTGGAGCGATTGGAACCCCAAGGCTGTCTGATAGGCATTTAAAAAGTTTGGTCCAGAATGATGTTAATTTGGTGCAGGCCCAAAACATGTGACCCAGTGGGGCTTTAAATTGATTGCAGCATTCGCAGGTTGGATCTTGCCCTGGAAACATTTTGGACAATTTTAAACAAGACAGATGTGCTCGATATATAATTTTGAGTTGAATAATTGTATGCTTTGCACATACGGAGCTCAAGTGAATTCTCTGCATTGCTACCTTCCACTCCTTTTCTGAGATATTGATTGAGAGATCCTTTTCCCACTGTCCTCTTGGATTATTGAAAAGGAGGGACTGTAAAATGGTTTTATATATTGCAGAAATGCTGTCTGAGTCCATGAGACTGAGCAATATGTTTTCCGGTATAGATAGGTGGGAGGTGAGAAAAATTGGGCAGGTTCTGTTTAACAAAGTTCCTAATTTGAAGGTAGTGAAAGAAATGTGTTACTGGAACGTTAAATTTGGAAAGTAATTGTTTGTAGGATACAAATACGTTGTCTATGTACAGATCACTATGTGATTTAATCCCAAATGTTTTCCAGATATTAAAAACTGCATATGTTTACAAGGGTGGAAAAAGGTGGTTCTCGTGCAGAGGTGCCACAGATAAAAGCTTCTCTATCTTAAAATACTTCCTACACTAGTTCCATATTCTGATTGAGTGAAGCACAATTAGGTTGTTAGTATATTGGCGATAACTTGCATTTATTGGGGTACAAAGCTGGGAATATAAAGAAGTATTGCAGTATCTTATTTCTATTGCAGACCAAGCCTGTGTATGTTCATTTATTTGTGTCCATGTCCAGGTTTTTATAGTCTGTATGTTTGCTGCTGACAAAGCGAAATCGTCAGAGCAGAAGATGCACCAAAGTCTTCACCTGAAATGAAGGCTCTAGGAGTCAGACGATAGGCAAACAGAGTAATTAGATTTATTGCAATAAACAATAACATGGTTATATAATTATCTTCTTATCGTCTTATCAAATATCATTTGTGAATTTGTGTGAAATTCCCCTTGGGATTAATAAAGTATCTATCTATCTATCTATCTAGTCTGTAAACCAAGAATCAGTGCCTTAAATGAAAAGGTAGAGCTCTAAATCCAAATTCAGCAAACAAAATCTAAAATGAAATTCAAGAAATGAAATAATGCTGAAGCTGAAGAGAGAATTACAGCTTCTCCTTAAATACCTACTGAAGCAGACCCCTGCTGCATCATTTGGTGGCCCTGCCTCCTTGGGTTCAACATTAAAAAGCAAGAACAAAAACAAAAAAACATTACATAGAAATTTAACATAAGACAAAAAAATATCACAACAATAAATAACCCCATACCAAATTAACAAAATATATATAAAAAAAATAATATGTACACTGTAAAAAATTGCCAGAATTTACAGGAGTTAACTGTAATTTTTCACAATAAAATACTGTATTCAGAAAAGTATTGTGTAATCATAGCAAAATAAGATGTCTTCTGTCACAAGACATCAAGTTACTGTTAAATTGTACTTGAACTAGACCGTGCTGCATTGTGGGATATCACATTGGCAGGTAGTGGAATAAGTAAGAGTACTTCAGCATGTTTTAATCGTAAAAACTGTCATTAACTTAACATTTATTGGCTTTTCACATCATAATTATAACACTCTGTTTTGATGTGCTAATAAGGGAATTATACTGTCACTTAAAATATTTACTCTTGAAGTGTATTACATACATATACAGCTGTATACTGTATGCCTTCCGTTTGTGCTTTCTCATATCATTTGAGCATGTGCTGTTTCATTTAATTTCAGTTTGTTAAATTTTTACAAACCACTTTAAATCATGCTTTTTCATATATATTTTTTTAAATTCTAGTATTTTTATACAGATTTAATCAGTGCTTTTTCATGTAGCTTAAGTTATAGGATTTTCAAACCATTTCAGTTTGTGTATTTTCATACCATTTCACTTTGTAATTTTTCATTCAGTTTCAGCTTGTGTATTTTCATATTGTTTTAACCTGTGCCTTATCTCATAGCTTCAGTTCTGTATTTTCATATCATTCTAATGTGAGCTTTTTCATGGAGTTTTAGTTCATGCCTTTTTAAACAGTTTTAATTTGTGCATTTTGATATAGCATTAGTTTGTGTGTTTTTATTTTAAGCTGTAATGAAAGGCATCAGCACATATACACTGCATAGATGTATGCATGGTAATAATTGACATACATACTTAATTTTTGGTGAATGACACAGGCAAAAATAATACATAACAGAAAATGCATTGATTTAAGCAGGGTTAATGATAATTTGACTTTAAATTAGTTGCGTTTAACAGGATCTTACTGGTTTAACATTAGAGATTTATATTTTGAATTTTTTTTTGGTTACATATTGTTGGTTTTTGGGTTTTTTTTTGTGTTTACATTTTCCCTTGGGATACTAACCATATTGCATTTTTCAAATTTAAGTCATTGTTAGCTGGTCTGTGTTAGAAGAGGCAGACTTGCCAAAATGTCAGAGTTACTGGTGAATGTCCCAATTTTTCAACTCTTCCAGCTATTAAATAGATTCGCCATTTAATTTACAATGTTCCATTGTAAATTTAGTAGGTGCCAGCATGTGTATAATAATGTTAATCACTTTTTTCAGTACACAGAGTTGCATAGTAACACTTTCAAATAGCAGTATCAGTGTAGTGCACCTATATGTTCTCAGATGTACCGTAAAGCCAGTTTTCTGAAAATACACATATAATAGAAACTATAAGAAAGCAGTATCTTCTGTGCACCACCACAAGCAATTTGTTATGTGAATTTAAGTGTGATGATTTAATCTCTCTCATAAAGTATTTAAAAGCACACATAAAACAAGGATTGGAAATCAAATGCACCTTCAGAGATTGTGAGAACATTTTTACAGTTGAGTCCAGTTTAGTCATATATATTTCAAGGAAATAGAGAGGTTTAGATGACCTAGATGATTCAATTCTAGATACATCTGTTCCCATGGATCCTTTTGGTTTTCCTAGTCAGGCAGATTCAGATATTTTTTATGACGATGATTGTGAACCAGAAAGGCTTCAAGCTTGTGCATAAAACCCTGTTTTTACAAAACATTACACTTCCTTATCTGAAATTTCACGGTAAGATATTGTCACCGACAAGTACCATACAAATAATTATTGAGGACTTTCAAAATGCCCATGCTATTGAATTTTCACATTTACTTAAGAGTCTGAGTGAGAAATTGAAGGAACCTGGAGTCCCAGAGGCCACTCTAACTGACATAATTGAAGAAATTAACAGAGGGGATCTACTTAAGATAGGGCGGCACCGTGGTACAGTGGGTAGTGCTGCCGCCTTTTAGTTAGGAGACCCGGATTCGCTTCCTGGGTCCTCCCTTGTGGAGTTTGAATGTTCTCCCTGTGTCTGCGTGGGTTTTCCAATGACATGCAGGTTAGGTGCATTGGCAATTCTAAATTGTCCCTAGTGTGTGCTTGGGGTGTGTGTGCCCTGCCCGGGGTTTGTTTCCTACCTTGTGCCCTGTGTTGGCTGGGATTGGCTCCAGCAAATCCCCGTGACCCTGTAGTTAGGATATAGTGGGTTGGATAATGGATGGATGCATTGATCTACTTAAGATGTATAACAAGGAACTTTTGAGCACAGACCAAAAGAGAAAAACTGTTTGTAAAAAGAATTTCTACTATGTTGAGCCTGTACCCTTGTCCCTAGTTACTGATGAGTGCTTTGCCCAGTATATGCCAATATAAGAGACTTTGCTTCAACTGTTCAAAAGTGTGTCTGTAAGTGAAGAGTATGCTTTAATATACTGTCAGCTGTCTGCTGAAAATGTCAATCAGGATGTTGAGGATGGTGAAGGAGTTTGAAGTAATCCACTGTTGAAAACAGAACCTTCTTCTATCGGTTTGATTTTATATCACAATGCCAATGAAACAATGAAAATGTAAACACACTTGGTTCAGAAAGAAAAAAACATAAAGCTTATGTTATGTTTTATGCTTTTAAAGGGAAAATAACTTAAAATGAGTGACCAGAATTTTTTAACCTTTGATCAAGGGCCTCATATTTCTAGAAGAGCAAAGTATTTTGATAAGTGATGACAAATTTGTTAAAGGCACTCTGATTGCCATTTCAGGAGACAACTTGGGATCCCACTGTATTGGAGATTTTTTTTAGAAAGCTTCAGTCGGGCTGATCATTTTTGTCACTATTGTCAAATAGATGAAGTGAAATTTATTAAAGAAGTAACTATACTTATGTGGTGCTGTGAGAACATTACAATCATGTTAGACATATATAAATAAAAGACCTGTGTGTGTGTGTGTGGAGCAGTACTAATGCTCAACTACAGCCACTAGATGGCATATGCATGCACTTTATAATTATTTCAGCATTCATGCTAATGACACAGACAAAGAGGCACAACATTGAAACAAAGTAATTGTCGCAGCTCAAAAAACATTGTCTATCTGGACGTATTTTCTTGAGACAAAGATTAATTGGACTCATACGCCAGTGATACTGTTAAGATATGGTATTGCCAGTGTCTTTTTAGAAAGCTATTGGGGCAGTAAGCATAAGGTGGGTCCACATCCACTGCACTGGGTAACTCTTAAGAGATAGTTGATGCCTCTCCAAGTTCATGAATACAGTAAAACTGCTAGGGCATCTACTGGTTGTTTTTTGTCCCTAAGACCACACACAGCTAGTAAATGTCATATTCAGGATTTAGACCCTGCTGTGTCAGGTATCAATTGTAACTCTCCCTTTAACCGACATTCTTATTTCCATGTTTGCCAGCCTGGGATCCCACCATGTCTAGGCCATGACTTATTTGAAGGTATTGTGTCTTATGATCTTACTTTGTTTTGTTTGTCATTTAATTAATGAGAAGCACTTTATTTACAATGTTTGCAATTAAACAGATGTAAGAACTAATTCAAATATCAAGGAAGTAAAGCCAATGACAAACCTGTAAATGTTTTCCCTGGTGGTGAATGAATAAATGGACTTCGCAGTTCAAAAATTGGTGTTTTCTTAGGTTGTTACCTCTCTTGGTAGGTGACCAAATTCAAGATCCATGTGAAAATGAGGTATGGCAGTTCCTTTTACAATTAAGAGAGGTAGTGGAGCTTGTCTGTGTGCCAGCTATCGCAGCAGGAGATGTAGCATATCTCAAAGTCATGTATAAAAAATGTGACTGTAAATTTACAATAAATTACTGGCTACTAGTTGCATTATTTTCACAGTATTTTACTGTATCATATTACAGCATTTTATAATGAAATGGTCAACACAATTACTGTGCTGTAGCAGTATGTTGCTGTTGAATTGTAGTAATTAACCATATCCAATTTATATTAATCTCCTGTATTTGTAAATACCAACTGTAATAGTAGTGAAACTCAGTAGCCAGTAATTCACTGTGAGTTTACAGTTGGAATAACAATATTAAATACTGCAAAGGACATTAAAATAACCTGGATTGTCCACCCTATTCACCTGATTTCCCCAAAATAACTTAAAGTCAAATTTTGATGGTCCCTACAGTCCCCCTGTCCACCTCACTACTTGTTCACTTGTTCCTTGTGTCTTTGGTTTTCTGTGTGAATAACAACTTTCTAATATTTGTACAAAATGTACATGTTTCCATCAGTGTCCATCTGGCCAGGATTTAACTTGTATTAGTCATTATAAAGCTAAACAAAAAATCAAAATAAAAACACTCTCCATTTTACATATTTATTCAACAGTGTTTTTTTCAAAAGTAAATGCACAGAATACCTCAAATACCCACTTTTAAGTTAAAATATATGCCTTAGCAGGCAATACAACTTATTTATTTTAAATTGCAAAAAACAAAATGATCCAAACCTCATGTACAGTATATGTAAAATAAACAAAAAACATTTTTTACTGTATATATGAATCAGATATCATCTGGAGCAGACAAACTCTCACATACTACATCACCAATTAGTATGTACAAACACAGTAGTAGTTAGGTATAACAGTATTATTTGTAAATTTGCTGCCTTCTCCAGATATACAGACATCTGAAAGGTCAAATGCAGAAAAATCAATCAATAATTCTGAAAGCTTATCATCTTTTAAAAAATATATTTTAAGAAATTAAATTCAACAAGGGTGGCATGGTGGCGCAGTGGGTAGCGCAGCTGCCTCGCAGTTAGGAGACCCAGGTCCTCCCTGCATGGAGTTTGCATGTTCTCCCTGTGTCTGTGTGGGTTTCCTCCCACAGTCCAAAGACATGCAGGTTAGGTGCATTGGCGATCCTAAATTGTTCCTAGTGTGTGCTTGGTGTGTGTGTGTGCGCCCTGCGGTGGGATGGTGCCCTGCCCGGGGTTAGTTTCCTGCCTTGTGCCCTGTGTTGGCTGGGACTGGCACCAGCAGACCCTCGTGACCCTGTAGCGGGTTGGATAATGGATGGATGGAAACTTAATTGATGCCTTTGCAGGTTATGTGTGTATTGGCATATTCTAAATTGTCCCTAGAGTGTGCTTGGTGTGTGGGTGTGTGTGTGCATGCCCTGCGGTGGGCTGGCACCCTGCCCGGGGTTTGTTTCCTGCCTTGCGCCCTATGTTGGCTGGGATTGGCTCCTGCAGACCCCTGTGACCCTGTAGTTAGGATATAGCGGGTTGGATAATGAATGGATAAATTCAACAATATGAAGACATTGAACTTTAGTGTTTAACATTTTAATAATAATGTTAAAAAACAAAAATATACCTACAAAACACTCTTTTAACATTTTTAAAGACTGCAAAACAGAAATTAAAACTCAAGCAAAATGGGACAAAAACACTTTAAATGTATTTTAAGTTATTTGGAGTCCTGTCAGAAAATAATGTCTACATCGACATCCATTCAAAACCAGTATGTTTCCATAGAAGTGTACAAACTTGTTGTTTGATGTGTCCATGTTTTTTTTTTCTCCATAAGAGGTTCAGCTTTCTCTGTGCTCCACCCATCCCTTCCTTTGAGAAGATTTTTAGTAATTGCATTTTGATGTCATCTAAAGATGCCTCAGTTTCTCCAGTGGGCAGTTGTTTGATATGTCTGTGTTTATTTTATTTTATTTTTACTTGGAGCCCATCTCTGGGTTAATACCCGAGAAACACCTGTAAACAAGATGCAGAAGCTATCACTTTTATGTTACCTTTTTGCGCTGTTTTTCAAAAGACATTAAATGCTATTCCTTTCTACCTGAACATTAAATCCTAACACTCCCCCAAACTCTAGAGAAGAGAACACAAGGTTTCTATGCCATTTTAACACACATTGTGATGGTTTACTATTATCACTTTTACCCATACTGCTTTAACATGTGTTATCGACAGTATTGGTGTGTTAGTTAGTTAGTCTCCAATGTGGATGCGACATCTTCAGGATACTGCTTGTTAAAAGTTGTAATAACTTGAAATGATTTCTGCAATACCATTGGTGATGTCATTATGTGGTCCCATGACTACTTGTCCTTCAGTCGACAACAGGCTTATAGGCTTCAAGATATCATCTAAAATAAACAAACATATTCATCATGTACTTGTGCAGAGAAGTGCAATTCTTAATGAACAACAGTGTGAAAGAAGTGGGTAGGTAACACAGGGTCTTAGATTACAACTATTAAAGTAATAGAAATAATTACATTATATTAAACTTAAAAGCAGAAAGGAGTCATACTGTTCTGCCTGTCTTTGCAATGTAAAGGACAGCTGGACAGATCTTTCAAAACATATAAGAGAAGCTAATACAGGTATGGATATTACTATATTTGGCTATTAAACATAATATGTTGTGGTACATGATATATTTAAAAACATAAAATGCAATAGCTACTACATTTCCAACCATTTCATGTAATAACTATTTAGAAAGACTAAGAGGATAACTACAGTATTCGCTCCAACTGTAAAGCATTCCGATTTCCGCATAAAATTTGTACATTTTTCAAAAACTGTCAAATCTTACTCAAAATAAAACTCTTTGGTTATCAAAAATCTAATCTAAAATTACCAACCAACTAGTGGACTTTTCCTGTCAGCTACCAGGCTGCAACTGATGAATTGGTTACAGTTATTTAAAATTATTTAAAATGGTCAGGCTGAGTAAACCTGAGGCTGAGGATAGAGATAGCTCTATCCTCTAAAGTGGGAAAAGGAAAGGCCATTCCTTCTGAACTTGTGCAATAGGTGGTGCAGGCACCTGGCACTGGAGGATGTAGGTCTTCTCCATAAGAAGATCAGCTTTCTCTGCTCCACCCATTCCTTCCTTTGAAAAGATTTTTTAGTGATTGCTTTTTGATGTCATCTAATGATGCCTCAGTTTCTACAGTGGGCAGTTCTACAGGATACTGTCTCACACATCCATATTGATCTACATGGCCTTTTGCCTCCTTTGCCACCTTAGCGTGGGAGCTTCTTCTTTTTCTGTTTGTGTACTCCACTCTTGTTTTAATTTGCTGAAGACGAGAGTGGCAGCCCTCTTCAGTCTTGTCTCCTTTTTTTCTCAACATCTGAAAAACTTTTTGGGTACTCCTTTATAATTCCTTAAACTACGCTCTGAGACATTACTGTAGTAGGGTTAAGATCATGTTCAACCATCTGATCCACCACTGCTTTCCCCATATCTTGCCTGTCCCCGGCTGATGGTCTAGATTGATTTGCCACTGATTTTTGAATTGCTGCTAGCATCCTATTCCAGTTGTCCTTGAAGTCTGCATACCATGCTCTGCCAGAATGTGGGAATGAAAAAACAAAGGAGTTTGGCATGCTTGAGGAGTTAGACAACAGGATGAGTGGAGTGCTCAAGGGGCTTGGTGAGAGGGATGAAGAGGCAGCAGTATCCAGGTCAGTTTGAACTGTTATAAGTCCTAGAAATAATAGCACAAAAATTCAGAGGAAGAAAGTCAGAAAAGCAGTACACTAACTTAATTTATGATAAATTAGATTCCATCCAGTTCAAAGCACTATATTGTTAGCCACACGAAAGAGATGGAGGGATGGACAGGAGTAAGTTAAAATCATACTTGTATGCTTTTAGGTCACTGATATCACCCTTCAATACCTTTGAACGTCAGTGTTATTTATTCAGTTTACCCATGGCAGGTACCAAAATATATATTTACCTTCATTTTTAATGCTGTTTAACAGTTTTTGACTCTGGATTGGCCTAATGTATTTCTCCAGATCCTTCTCTTGTACAAAAGCAAGGTCTTCCCTGCTTTCCACACCAAGCTCTTCTAATCAGTTGAGAGGAGATATTAGGAATTTACTTGAGAGGATTGGTAAGACAGACAACACTGCTTCCCTTATGTCTTGACTCGTTTTCTATGAGAGAGTTTGGGGCAGAGAGTCAAACAACCAATTAATTCATAATATCTCCTGCTTGTTTGTTTATTATCACTAACTAGCAGAATACCCGCGCTTCGCAGCGGAGAAGTAGTGTGTTAAAGAAGTTATGAAAAAGAAAAGGAAACATTTTAAAAATAACGTAAGATGATTGTTAATGTAATTGTTTTGTCATTGATATGAGTGTTGTTGTCATATCTATCTATCTATATATATATATATATATATATATATATATACTCAGCAAAAAAAGAAACGTCCCTTTTCAGGACTGTGTATTTCAACAATAATGTTTTAAAAATCCAAATAACTTTACAGATCTTCATTGTAAAGGGTTTAAACAATGTTTTCCATGCATGTTCAATTAACCATAATCAATTAATTAACATGCACCTGTGGAATGGTCGTTAAGACCTTAACAGCTTACAGAAAGTAGGCATTTAAGGTCACAGTTCTAAAAACGCAGGACACTAAAGAGACTTGTCTACCGACTGTGAAAAACACCCAAAGAAAGATGCCCAGGGTCCCTGCTCATCTGCGTAAACGTGCATTAGGCATGCTGCAGGGAGGCATGAGGACTGCTGATGTGGCTAGGGCAATAAATTGCCATGTCCACACTGTGAGACGCCTAAGACAGCGCTACAGGGAGACAGGAAGGACAGCTGATCATCCTCGCAGTGGAAGACCACGTGTAACAACACCTGCACAGGATCGGCACATCCGAATATCACACCTGCGTGACAGGTACAGGATGGCCACAACAACTGCCCAAGTTACACCAGGAACACACAATCCTTCCATCAGTGCTCAGACTGTCCGCAATAGGCTGAGAGAGGCTGGACTGAGGGCTTGTAGGCCTGTTGTAAGGCAGGTCCTTACCAGACATCACCAGCAACAACGCCGCCTATGGGCACAAACCCACCTTTGCTGGACCAGACAGGAGTGGCAAAAAGTGCTCTTCACTGATGAGTCACGGTTTTGCCTCACCAGGGGTGATGGACGGATTCGTGTTTATCGTTGATGGAATTGAGCACATCTATAACCTGTTGGATCGCAGGGTGAGGGCTAGGGCCATTCCCCCTAGAAATGTCCAGGAACTTGCAGGTGCCTTGGTGGAAGAGTGGGGTAACATCTCACAGCAAGAACTGACAAATCTGGTCCAGTCCATGAGGAGGAGATGCACTGCAGTACTTCAAGCAGCTGGTGGCCACACCAGATACTGACTGGTACTTTTGATTTTGAGCCTCCCTTCATTCAGGGACACATTGTGAAACATTTTTAGTTTATGTCTTATGGTGTTGACTCTTTTAGTGTTCATACAAATATTTACACATTAAGTTTACTGAAAGTAAAAACAGTTGAAAGTCAGAGGACGTTTCTTTTTGCTGAGTATATATATATATATATATATATATATACTGTATATATATACATATATATATACACACATACATATGTATATACATATATAT
Organism: Polypterus senegalus; assembly: GCF_016835505.1. Lineage (NCBI taxonomy): Eukaryota > Metazoa > Chordata > Cladistia > Polypteriformes > Polypteridae > Polypterus > Polypterus senegalus. Next base: position 80,350,889 of record NC_053160.1, on the reverse strand, counting down.
ACATATACATATAAATATATATATATATATACATAAATATTATACATATATATATATACACACACACACACACACACACATATATATACATTGTGGTCCCGACGCCCAGGAGGACCGGAGGAGGGCTTGTGCCTCCTCCAGACCGCGAGGGGGCGTCCGTCCTGGTTATGTTGGGGGCCTTGGGTACAGGACTTGGAAGCCCAGCCCTGTAGGGACCTGTGGCCACCGCAGGCGGCGCCCCGGTGCCAGGATATCCCGTGTGGTACCCGGTGGGGCTGGAGCCCAGCCGGGACGCCCACGAGGACCGGAGGAGGGCTTGTGCCTCCTCCAGACTGCAAGGGGGCGATCGCCCTGGTTGTATTGGGGGCCACGGGTAGAGGGCTTGGAAGTCCAGCCCTGTAGGGCCATCGCCAGGTGGCGCCCCAATGCCTGCATATCCCTGGAGCCCAGCGCTTCCGCCACACCAGGAAGTGCTGGGGGGAAGACGACAGGGGACACCCAGACGGCTTCCGGGTGCGCAGCCGGCACATCTGCCACACTGGGGTGTGGCTATGACTGATTGCCGGGAAGCAGCTGGAGCCCATCTGGGTTCTCATATAGGGGGCCGTCTCCCTCCAGTCGGGGGTGGATGTCGGGTGGAAGAGGACAAAGCTGGAGAGAAGACGGGAGGCGGCCAGGAGAAAGGCCTGGACAGTTGGGGGAACGGTGCGAGAGGCACTGGGGGTGCACGTGAGCACAATTTGTATATATTACTGTAAATAAACGGTGTGTGGTGGAACTATGTTGTCCGTCTGCCTGTGTTTAGGTCCCAGTTCACAACATATATATATATATACATATCTACATATATACTGTATATACACATATATATACAAATCTACATATATATATATATTAGGGGTGGGACTCAATTAAAAAAATTAATCCAATTAATTAGAGGCTGTGTAAGAATTAATCTTGATTAATTGTATGTAATCACACACGTAAATTTGCCCCAAATCGCAAATGTTTTTTTTAATTTAAAAGGGTTTTAGTGGGCGACAGAATCAAATAATAGACATGGACATGAATATTGTAAAGTCAAGCTGTTTTAATTTCTGAAACAAAAAATGCTTTTAAACTGCATTTGAATTAAAAACAAACAAAAATATCATCCCTGGTTAAAATTGGGCAGACTTAAAAATAAAGTGGTATTTTAATTACTATAAGTACATTTTCAGAATGGTATTGTCTTTAAATAATAATAACCAAAATTTCAACATAAAGTGCAGTTTTTCTTCTTAAAAAAATAAGTCAGAAACATAAAAGGTAATTTGACCAACTTAATGTTTAAACTCTGAGTAACCTTAGCCAAAATTATTTTGTACAATAGGCTAAAACAGTGTGATCATTGAACATTTTGTAATTAGATGTAATTAGAATTACTAACAGTCACGGAAGTCCAATGATCCCCAGTAAGAGCCACAAAGTCCGCTTTCTGTAATGCAACTAATTTTGCTTGCTTTTCAGTGTGCAGAAAACCATGCTTTTATCAAGGCTTCACTCAGGTAGTCTTTTGAAATGAAATTTCCCTCCAATCAGTCCTAGAAATGCGCTTTATTCCGACTGTAACATTTTTGTAGCTGTGATGTGTGCATCAGTGCAATCGATGTACCAGGAAATCATGCATTGACAAAAGTTCCCCTTTGCTTGGAATTGAAAGTGTGATTAAATGCGTTATTTTTAACGTGTTATGGAGTACATGCATCGAAGCTTCTCAGCTGTGCTTGTGCTAAGAAAAGGAAACATTTTAAAAATAATGTAACATGATTCTGTGTTAACCGCATATTTTTTCATATGTCCCAAACCAAGGAGATGCGAGGGTAAAATGAATCAGGAAGAGCGCATACATACTCAGTACATCCCCTCTCGGGAATCGAACCTCGGATGTCAGCGCTAGAGGCAAAGCCTCTACAATTGCGCCACAGCATGTGGCTTGTCTATTTGAGAGTATGTAGATCGGGGTATATATATATATATACATTCGCAGCGGAGAAGTAGTATGTTAAAGAAGTTATGAAAAAGAAAAGGGAACATTTTAAAAATAACATAACATCATTGTCAATATACAGTAATTGTTTTTTTGAGTGTTATTGAGTGTTGCTGTCATCAAGGATTTGATTATCATTATTTCTTTCAGTCAGGGTCGTATTTGTACGATGTGTTGTGTTCAAGTTACATTCCGTGTTTGTCAATCGTTGTAAAGATAAGAGGTTTCATTCATCGATTCGTTTCTTACTGTATCAATAAACAGCTCGTCTTCCTCTTTATCTGAGATGTGACACACTGCATGCACGTTTTTTTACACTGTCTTCCTTTAGCGGGACATTGACTTTTTCCACCGTGTGCTTTGTTTCCGCAGTAGCTGCACTTATGAATATGTTTGTATGTGTCACACGCTTCATATTTTTTTGCTGCCTTTTCAATTGTGTAATTCGGTTTTTGTTCAGCACTCTTGCTGGAACTGTTGCTTTTTGTCTGTGCACTGCGTCAGTTCACGTGAGCCGATTGTTGTTCTTGCATCGAAGGTTCCCAGCTGTGCTGGTGCCATCTCGTGTGATGTCCACGGTTGTGTGTAATGTTAGCTTAAACCCGGCACTTAAAAGTTTCACTCGCAGTTTCGCTGAGTTTGTGCCAAACACCACCCTGACCATCTCATCTTCCTCTGCATAAGCACAGTCCTTCAACCGTGAATATTTAGCGGCAGTGTTTCTATTGGATTGCCGCTGACGGACGGCCTTATATGGGCAGGCACTAAATTACAAACGCCAGCGGCAGCCTGTCTATGAACTTAATTTAAACTTTAGGTTTACACTGTGCTTTGTTTCCGAAGTAGCAGCACTCATGAATATGGTTGTATATGTCAGTCGCTCGCTTCTTATTGTTTCGCTACCTTCTCAATTATATAATGAATGTTTTCTTCAGCGCTTTTTTGAGCTCTTCCTGGTTTTCTACGTACTGCGTTGATAGTCAGTTCACGTGATTACATGGGAGGCGTGATAAACACATGAAACTCCGCCCCCCAAGGCCATCCGGCTCAACTCCATTACAGTATATGGAGAAAAATACCTTCCAGTTATGACCCTTACGCGTAGAATTTCGAAATGAAACCTGCTTAACTTTTGTAAGTAAGCTGTAAGGAATGAGCCTGCCCAATTTCAGCCTTCTACCTACACGGGAAGTTGGAGAATTAGTGATGAGTCAGTGAGTGAGTCAGTGAGTGAGTGAGTGAGTGAGTGAGTGAGGGCTTTGCCTTTTATTAGTATAGATGCTTTATTTGCTACAATTTTATGTCTATATGATTTTTTGCTTTAAAACGGCACTAGTGAGTACTCCAAGAAGTGCAAGCATTTGCAAACTGTGTACTATTTCTATCTCAGTTTGATTTCAATTACATTAGAAAGTTTAACTCTTCATTTATGCAGGAATCTTCAAAGGCAATTCTTGAATTATATAATTACCTTTCACAATACAAAGATGTTACTTAAAAGACAAAGACCTATCTACATGTGTATGTGTTCATCACAGAACCTTACGGAATCTTTCTATTCCATTATTCATCTGCTCTTTCTACATCAATCACCTTACAACTCAAACAACTTCTAAAAAAGAATGATGATGAGCAAATAATAATGGGTTACACACATTATAAGTTGGAAGTGGGTAGTAGACAAGTAAATTATCTTGTTTTATACAAACATAATCATCTTGGATTACTCCTGATTTGCAAAAGACACCTACAACTTCACAAAGGTATGCAGAATAATCTTCCCAACGTAAAGTTCTTCATCACTGCCTCCAAGCAAAACAAACATCCTTTTTCTATATGCTGTGACGTTCACAGTCACTTCATTATGTGCCACTGTAGACTGTGACTCAAAAATAAAACTAGCAACAGATGCTCTGATTTTGTCATTATAATCGTTCACATAAAACTCAGTACTACTTGTACAAGTGGAGGGAACAGGCTGCCTGTACTCAATTAAGTTAGCCTGAAGAAGCTGCTGTCTTTCTGCCGGTGTTTTACAAAGGTTTTTAAAGTTGTGTAGTTTTCTGGTACATGTTTTGAAAAATGTGTGCTTTTGTTCAAATCTTAATGTCCAATAGCGAATAAGCGAACCAAAGTGGAGTATGAGTTCAGAAAAATGGCATGTTTAATGATGCTTAGGTTTTAAAGGTTGATGATTGGAAAGCTTTTTCATACTATCAGAATTGTATTTAAATAAAAACAAAAAGCCTAAATAAACAAACAATAAACTTGAATCATAAAACTAGAGTAGTCATTGATACATTTATTTGGAGAAAAGATGGAGGAAATCTTAGTTCAAGAAACTATGCATATGTCAAAACTAGAAGTCAAAAACAATCAAAACAACCCAAAACACCAACCAAAAAATCAAAGTAAAAAAAAAAAATATGCAAGAAATCAAGTACCAAAAGAAAAACTCTTCTTTCAGCCAGGATACCTCCCCTGTCTGGGGTTCAAATTCCTGTTTTTGTCTCTTTTGTGCAATCTTGATTCTTTTATTTTTATACATAAGTTTGTTATGTGCATCATTCATTTTTTACTTTGTTTATGCATGTAAACTGGGTTTGTGTTTTGTGAGTGGTCATCAAGAGGCAGAGCTACCTGCCAATCACTGCCTTAAACCCCTGAAGAGTTTCCCACAGTTCCTGATAGTTCATTAAGATTTGCTAGGGAGTTTGACGAGTGTTATGCTTATGTTTTACTATTTTGATTCTTTGGATTTTCTTTATCATTTTGTTCATTTTTTTTAATTTGCCATTGGATTGTATATAGGGACTTGTTTACTTTGAACTGCCATTGCTGGAAACTCTTAGCTTTGTGTGCTTTACATAGCTTCATATACTTGAAGAGCATTTTTATGATAGTAAGTCTTTTATATTAGTAAGATTCTATATGTCCTCTTTTGTATCTAGCAAGTGTTTTGATTGTATTTTCTTCTTCCATGGGAATTTTTGGAAATGTTCTTGGAACTCTAGTGTTTTAGGTCTCTCAGCCATAAAAGAAATCAAGATTGAACACAAAAAGGTAGTAATTTTAATTCAATTGGAGATATCAAAGAACGGCTTGCAAACTTCATAAGTCATTGCTACACTATCCAATACAATATGGGATTGATATAGTTGTAACCTTTGGCAAAGTAAAATGGTGCTGAGATTAACTTTTTAATAACATTTCCAATCAATAAATTAATGTCAGAAATGTATTCTCCATGTATGAAAACATATGTAACATGATTTAAAAACATAGGTGATTTAGGAAGCATTATATTATATATAGTGTGCTGGGGTGGTAGCATAAAGATGAAAGACGCTTCACGCCTGGACAAACTTGTTAAGAAGGCAGGCTGTATTGTAGGAGTAAAGTTGGACAGTTTAACATCTGTGGCAGAGCGACGGGCACTAAGCAAACTCCTGTCAATCATGAATAATCCACTGCATCCACTTAACAGTGTCATCTCCAGGCAGAGGAGTAGCTTCAGTGACAGACTTTTGTCACTGTCCTGCTCCACTGACAGACTGAGGAGATCGTTCCTCCCCCACACTATGCGACTCTTCAATTCCACCCATAATAAAATTATTTACATTTTTTTCATTTTTTTTCATTTTTATTACTATTTAATTTAATATTGTTCCTTTGTATCAGTATACTGCTGCTGGATTATGTGAATTTCCCCTTGGGATTAATAAAGTATCTATCTATCTATCTATTACATGTAAATCATGACAGACACATTGATTTCACAGTTCTCCACATCATCACAGTATTTTTGAGAAACTGCCTCATTTGTTCTTCTCACTCTTTGGGAATATAATCAAATATATATACCTCAATATAAATTCCTAATAGATCTGCAAAAGTAATTTTCAAAAATGATTGAAATGCAACTGTTGGATTTTCTATCACAAATGGTTTGTATAAACACCAAGTGTCATTTAACTTCTAAAAATGTTGTTTTCTGTCTATTTCCTTTCCAAATTACAATAAAAAGTATTTATTAAAGATTTTTTAAAAAAGTAACAATAATTAAATTGGAAAACCTAATAAAATATTCTATAGATATGTATAACTAGGAACAGATAAACATTAACGTATACCAGAAAAGAACATTTTAAGCGGTAAAAATATTAATATAACTACCGCAAAGAAAAACTGACCACTTTTCTTTATATCTCTTTATGTTTGCTTCTTGCCTTGTTTTTGGTTTAAGAAAGTTTGAAAATACAACCCTAATTCCAAAATAGTTGGGATGCTGTGTAAAATATAAAAACAGAATGCAATGATGTGCAAATCTCATAAACCCATATTTTATGCACAATAAAGCATAGAAAACATACCATATGTTTAAACTAATAAAATGTACATTTTTAAGAAAAGAATAAGGTCATTTTGAATTTGATGGCAGCAACACATCTCAAAAAAGTCTAGACAGGGCCATGTTTATACCACTGTGTAGCATCACTTCTTCTTTTAACAACAGTCCATAAACATGTGGGAACTGAGGAGACCAGTTGCTGGAATTTTGGGAGAGAAATGTCCCATTTTTGTCTGATATAGGATTCTAGCTGATCAACAATCTTGGTTCTTGTTTGTCATATTTTTCGTTTCATGATGCTCCAAATATTTTCAAGTGGTGAAAGGGTCTGGACTGCAGACTATGAAGCCATGCTGTTCTAATAGATGCAGTATGCTGTTTAGCATTGTCTTGCTTAAATACATATACAAGGCCTTCCCTGAAAAAGATGTCATCTGGATGTTAGAATACAGTATGTTGCTCTAAAACCTATACCTTTCAGCATTAATGGTGCATTTCCAGATGTGCAAGCTGCCAATTCCATAGGCACTAATGCACCCCCATATCATCAGAGATGCAGGCTTTTGAATTGAGCACTAATAACAAGCCGGGTGGTCCCTCTCCTCTTCAGTCCAGAGAACATGGCATCCATGTTTTCCAAAACAAAATTCAAATTTTGATTTGTCTAACCACAGAACAGTTTTCCACTTTGCCTCAGACCATTTTAAATGAGCTTTGGCCCAGAGAATACGGTGGCGTTTCTGGATCTTGTTCATATATGGCTTCTTCTTTGCATGATAGAGCTTTAACCTGCATTTGTGGATGGCATGGCAAGCTGTGTTCACAGACAATGATTTCTGGGAGTGTCCCTGAACCATTGGAGTGATTTCCATGACAGAATCAGGCCTGTTTATAATGAAATGCATCGTGAGGTCCAGAAGATCACAGGCATCCAATATTGATTTTCGACCTTGTCCCTTGTATGCAGAGATTTCTCCAGATTGTTGACTCCTTTGATGATATTATATACTGTAGATGATGAGATATTCAAAGTGTTCGCAATTTTATGCTGAGAAACATTGCTGTGAAGTTGTTCCACAATTTGTAGATGCAATTTTTGCAGATTGGTGAACCCCTGCCCATCTTTAATTCTGAGAGACTCTGCATCTTTAAGATGCTCTTTTTATACCCGATCTTGTTTCCAATTAACCTAATTTGCTGCAAAATGTTTCTCCAGCTGTTTCTTTTCAGTATCACTTACTTTTCCAGCCTTTTGTTTCCTCCGTCCCAACTTTTTTGAGACATGTTGCTGCCATCAAATTAAAAATGACCTTGTTCTTTTCTTAAAATGGTAAATTTTCTCATTTAAAACATTTGATATGTATTCTGTGTTCTATTATGGATAAAATATGGGTTTAGAAAATTTGTATTTTGTTTTCATTTACATTTAACATAGCTTCCCAACTTTTTTGGAATTTGGCTTGTAGATATATAGATGAAAATGCTTTGTAACCGAGTTTAATCTAGCATATTATGAAAAAGAATTTGCTGGTTGGTGCATTTTGAATAGATTAAGAACAATTAATCGTGTGCTAGTCACCATAAGATAATTTTCCCCATGTTGCTAATCAATTTTTGGATTATAGTGAAATAAGCAGTTGCAGCCAAGAATCACTTGATGAAAAGAGAACTCAATTAAAATATTAAATTATTTCTGAATGAAGAATTCCCACATCACCTTTTAGCTGGATTTATGACCTAATTAAGTATCTTACATTCTATTGAGCGTTCATCCAAAGTGGTTTTGTTTTGTCTTTCTCACATTTCATCTTTTTTAGATATAGTTTTATTGCAATTTTAATATTCAAAAACTTTCTACTGCACTGGTGTCAGCAGCAAGCCTTTAAATTAACTGCTTCCTGTTTATATACACAGAAAATCTTCTCTTCAGATGATTTGCTGATCCCAATTACAAGCACCATGTCAGATTCAATAATTGCTTGAATATGGATTTCTATTTTTTTTTTTTATCATTTGATTTCTGCTGTTTTCATTTGAATCTCTTCCACTGCATTCCGGGAATGAAAATTGACAAAGTGACAATTTTTCATATATCTATACTAAATAAAAATCCCTCACTGACTGACTGACTGACTTACTCACTCACTCACTCATCGCTAATTCTTCAACTTCCCGTGTAGGTGGAAGGCTGAAATTTGGCAGGCTCATTCCTTACAGCTTACTTACAAAAGTTAGGCAGGTTTCATTTCGAAATTCTACACGTAACGGTCATAACTGGAACCTACTTTCGTCCATATATATGGCCATAGCCAGGTAATTGAGTGCCTGCCCATATAAGGTAAATATTCACGGGTGAAGAACTGTGCTTAGCATATTCATAAGTGCAGCTACTGCGGAAACCCTCTGATGCTGAACAAGCCTTTGTACACATATCAATAGGAAAGCAAGGTGTAAAGCTTAAGTTTAAATTACGTTCATAGACACGCTGCCACTAAATATTCACAGGCAAATCCACAACTTCATACCGGGAATGCCTATTAAACATCTTAGATTCATGATTTGGGTAGTGATCACTTCGATGAATGAAACCTGTTCAAAAAACGCATTACACAATTGAGAAGGCAGCAAAAGTATATGAAGCGAGTGACGCATACAAGCATTTTCATAAGTGCAGCTACTGAGGAAACAAAGCACGGTGTAAACCTTAAGTTTAAATTAAGTTCATAGACACGCTGCCGCTGGCATTTGTCATGCCTATGACGAATACGATATTTGCGAGATACAAGTTTAATGAGAAGACGCAGGGTGTAAACGAGACTTTTGATCACTTTGTAAGGGAGTTAAAATTGCTGTAATGGAGTTAAAATTGCTGGTGAAGGACTGTGCTTATGCAAATGAATAGGAAAGCAAGGTGTAAAGCTTAAGTTTAAATTAAGTTCATAGACACGCTGCCGCTGGCGTTTGTCATGCCTAAGATGAATACAATATTCGCGAGATACAATTTTACTGAGAGGACACAGGGTATAAACGAGACTTTTGGTCACTTTCTAACAGAGTTAAAATTGTTGGTGAAGGGCTCTGCTTATGCAAACGAAGATGAGATGGTCAGGGACAGAATAGTGTTTGGCACAAACTCTGCGAAAGTGTGAGAGAAACTTTTAAGTACCGGGTCTGATTTAAAATTAAATAAAGCCGTGGACATCGCAAGATCGCACAAGATATTCGCGAGATACAAGTTTAATGAGAAGACACAGGGTATAAAGCCGCAATGCTAAAGACCTGGTGAAGTCATGGAGAACATGGAAGGACAAGTTCAGATTATACACAGAACTTGCAATGCTGGAGGCAGAGGAAAACACTAAAGTCAGATTATTCCGTTATCTTATTGGAGAGAGCGGCAGAGAATTGTGTCAGGTGCTGACCGGTGATGTAAGACCTGATGAGTTAACCGTGAGCTTGATGATACGTAAATTTGATGAACATTACAACCTGAAAATAAACGAAACTGTAGAGAGGTTCAGATTTTTTTCAAGAAATCAGGCACAGACGTCACAGATCTGAGAGTGTTAGCAGGCACATGCAATTTCGGGGAGATTAAAAAGTTCCCTTATACGTGACCGAATTGTGTGCAGAACCAGTGATGCAAGTTTGCAACAAAGATTACTGAGAGAAGACAAACTGACTTTAGAGAGGTGCATACAAATATGCAGAGCCACAGAACTGTCGAAGGAAAACAGCAGAACAGTCACATGGGCTCCCCCATTCTATACTTCTCCCAGTGTGTCTCTCTAAACCCTCAGTGGGGGAACATTATCATAAGGCTTAACAATCTTATTGTTACACCTTCTACGTGCACCCAACCGTGCTTATTACGGAGTCTTCCTTGCTTTACCGCTGGCTGCTTCTTTCCATTCACCTTCCTAGCTCTTTATCTAAACAGTTTTCCTTCTCACTTTTCCGCTCCTTCGCTGTCTTCTCCCTTTCAGTTCAAAATACCTCCTTGCCTTTTTACAGTCAGTTCCCCTTACGTCACACCATGGTACGTTTAACACAGGTTAATACCGGGAATGATTGTTAAACATCTTACATTCACGAGTAGCGATTTTGGGTAGTGAACACTTCGATAAATGAAACCTGTTATCTTTACAACGGTTGACAAACATGTAACTTCAAAACAACACGTCCTCTAAATACGAACCTGATTGAAAGAAATAATGATAATCAAATCCTTGATGACAGCAACACTCATAACAGTGACAAAACAATTACATTGACAATCAGGTTATGTTATTTTTAAAATGTTTCCTTTTCTTTTTCATAACTTCTTTAACACACTACTTCTCTGCTGTGAAGCGCAGGTATTTTGCTAGTATATATATTTATATATATATATATATATATATATATATAGTGGGGTGGGAACACTGTTGTACAATGGCTGGCTCTTCTGAAAAGTGACAAATAATAATCAGTTTCATATACAACTGATTCCTAGCATGAATTTTAACATTTTGATTTTTTCTGACATTTCTTTGTGAGATTTTTGTTTGGTTTCATTAATTATCGTTATTTTTACTTTGACGCCTCTTGCTTGGTTTTCCAAACGATCATCACCATTTTGTTCATGACTTTTCATGGCCACAGCAGTCTTGTATTCGGTTGCCATGGTGGCTTAAGAAACATAGCAAAAGTTAGACCCCTTATATCAACAACAACAACAACAACATTTATTTATATAGCACATTTTCATACAAACAGTAGCTCAAAGTGCTTTACATATTAAAGAATAGAAAAATGAAAGACACAATTATAAAACAAAGTAAATCAACATTAACATCGAATAAGAGTAAGGTTCAATGGCCAGGGGACAGAAAAAACAAAAAAACTCCAGACGGCTGGAGAAAAATAAAATCTGTAGGGATTCCAGACCATGAGACCGCCCAGTCCCCTCTGGGCATTCTACCTAACATAAATGAAGCAGTCCTCTTTGGATTTAGGATTCTCACGGAAGGGCTTGATGATGATGATGGTCACGTAGACTTGTGCCTTTTAATCCATCCATCATTGTTGGAGCATCATGAAGCTTTGAGTAGGTGGAGGTGGCGCAGGCCACCACCACAAAGAAACCGGAAAAAGAAACAGAAAAGAGAGTAGGGTCAGTACCGATTTTAGAGCCACCATGAATAGTTATTTTGAGGAGATTGAACATATAGAGTATCAGGATTAAGTTAAATTAAGATTAAAATGAAGTTATAAAAGGCCATGTTAAAGTAATGTGTTTTCAGCAGTGTTTTAAAGTGCTCTACTGTATCAGCCTGGCGAATTCCTATTGGCAGGCTATTCCAGATTTTAGGTGCATAACAGCAGAAGGCCGCCTCACCACTTCTTTTAAGTTTTGTTCTTGGAATTCTAAGGAGACACTCATTTGAGGATCTGAGGTTACGATTTGGAATATAAGGTGTCAGACATTCCGATATATAAAATGGGGCGAGATTATTTAAGGCTTTATAAACCATAAGCAGAATTTTAAAGTCAATTCTGAATGACACAGGTAACCAGTGTAGTGACATTAAAACTGGAGAAATGTGTTCGGATTTTCTTTTCCTAGTTAGGATTCTAGCAGCTGCATTCTGCACTAGTTGCAAACGATTTATATCTTTTTTGGGTAGTCCAGAGAGGAGTGCATTACAGTAATCTAGTCGACTGAAAACAAACGCATGAACTAATTTCTCAGCATCTTTCAGTGATATAAGAGGTCTAACTTTACTTATGTTTCTTAAGTGAAAAATGCTGTCCTAATGATCTGATTAATATGTGATTTAAAATTCAGATTACAGTCAACAATCACCCCTAAGCTTTTTACCTCCGTCTTGACTTTTAATCCTAATGTATCCAGTTTATTTCTAATAGCCTCATTGTATCCATTATTGCTGATCACTAAAATTTCAGTTTTCTCTTTATTTAACTTGAGAAAATTACTATTCATCCATTCTGAGATACTAGTCAGACATTCTGTTAGTGAATCAATAGAATCAGGGTCATCAGGAGCTATTGATAAGTACAGCTGTGTGTCATCAGCATAGCTGTGGTAGCTCACGTTGTGCCCTGAGATAATCTGACCTAACGGAAGCATGTAGATTGAGAATAACAGCGGACCCAGGATAGAGCCTTGTGGAACACCATATTGGATATCATGTGTCTTCGAGTTGTAATTCCCACAACTAACAAAATATTTTCTCCCTGTCAGGTAGGATTCAAACCAATTTAAGACACTGCCAGAGAGGCCCACCCATTGACTAAGGCGATTTCTAAGAATGTTGTGATCAATGGTGTCAAATGCAGCACTCAGATCTAAGAGGATGAGAACAGATAAATGGCCTCTGTCTGCATTTACCCGCAAGTCATTTACTACTTTAACGAGTGCAGTTTCTGTGCTGTGATTTGTTCTAAAACCCAACTGAAATTTATCAAGAATAGCATGTTTATTTAGGTGGTCATTTAACTGCATAATGACTGCCTTCTCCAGAACTTTACTTAAGAAAGGCAGGTTAGAGATGGGTCTAAAATTTTCAAGAGCTGAGGGGTCGAGATTATGTTTCTTAAGTAGGGGTTTAACTACAGCAGTCTTAAGACAGTCTGGGAAGACCCCAGTATCTAGTGACGAATTTACTATGTCCAGAACATTATCAATTAGCACGCCTGATACTTCTTTGAAAAACCTTGTTGGTATCGGGTCAAGGACACAGGTGGAGAGTTTTAATTGAGAGATTATTTTCTTTAAATCAGGTAAATCTATCCTAGTGAAAGAGTTTAATTTGTTTATAACAGGATGCTGGGGTTTAGGAGGATCCTTAGTGTTGGAGGGATATACTATGTTATTTCTAATATCATTAATTAATTTTTTGATTGAACAAAGCAAAACAATTTATCATTGAAAGATGCTGAGAAATGAATTCACACTTTTGTTTTCAGTCAACTAGATTACTGTAATGCACTCCTCTCAGGACTACCCAAAAAAAGACATAAATCATTTGCAACGAGTGCATAATGCAGCTGCTAGAATCCTAACTACAAAAAGAAAATCCGAACACATTTCTCCAGTTTTGATGTCACTACACTGGTTACCTGTGTCTTTCAGAATTGACTTTAAAATTCTGCTTATGGTTTATAAAGCCTTAAATAATCTCGCTCCATCTTATATATCAGAATGTCTGACACCCTATATTCCAAATCGTAACCTTAGATCCTCAAATGAATGTCTCCTTACAATTCCAAAAGCTAAACTTAAAAGAAGTGGTGAGGCGGCCTTCTGCTGTTATGCACCTAAAATCTGGAATAGCCTGCCAATAGGAATTCACCAGGCTAATACAGTAGAGCACTTTAAAACACTGCTGAAAACATATTACTTTAATGTGGCCTTCTCATAACTTCACTTTAACTTAATCCTGATACTCTGTACATTCAATTCATCATAATAACTATTCAAGGTGGCTCTAAAATCCGTACTGACCCCTACTCTCTCTTCTGTTTCTTTTTCCGGTTTCTTTGTGGTGGCGGCCTGCGCCACCACCACCTACTCAAAGCATCATGATGCTCCAACATAATGGACTAAAAGCCAGAAGTCTACGTGACCATCATCATCAAGTCCTTCCGTGAGAACCCTAAATCCAAAGAGGACTGTTTCATTTATGTTAGGTAGATTGCCCAGAGGGGACTGGGCGGTCTCATGGTCTGGAATCCCTGCAGATTTTATTTTTTTCCTCCAGCCGTCTGGAGTTTTCTTTTGTTTTTTTCTGTCCACCCTGTCCATCGGACCTTACTCTTATTCTATGTTAATTAATGTTGACTTATTTTATTTTTTTACTGTGTCTTATTTTTATATTCTTCATTATGTAAAGCACTTTGAGCTGCATTTTATTGTATGAAAATGTGCTATATAAATAAATGTTGTTGTTGTTGTTGGCAACCATCACATAAAGCGATTCCTTTGTAGAATGTAGAGTACCATTACTATAAAAGATGGCAATGATTTCATTGGTATCCTTTGTTTCGATCGAAGAAAAAATTTAAACCAAAATTAGTTCAGTTTAGGAAAGTTATTTTGATATCACCCTTTCTTAGCATCTTTAACTCTGCCACCTCCAGCTTTGTCTTCTGGTTTCTGGTCAGTGCCACCATCTCCAACCCATATAACATAGCTGGTCTCATTACCACCCTGTAGACCTTCCCTTTCACTCTAGCTGATACCCATCTGTCACAAATTACTCCTGACACTCTTCTCCACCCATTCCATCCTGCCTGCACTTTCTTCACCTCTCTTCCACAATCGCCATTACTCTGTACTGTTGATCCCAAGTATTTAAACTCATCCACCTTCACCAACTCTATTCCCTGCATCCTCACCATTCCACTGACCTCCCTCTCATTTACACACATGCATTCTGTCTTGTTTGTACTGACCTTCATTCCTGTCATCACTAGAGCATATCTCCACCTCTCCAGGGTCTCCTCAACCTGCTCCCTACTATCGCTACAGATCACAGTGTCATCAGCAAACATCACAGTCCACGGGGACTCCTGTCTAATCTCGTCTGTCAACCTGTCCATCACCATTGCAAATAAGAAAGGGCTCAGAGCCAATCCCTGATGTAATCCCACCTCCAACTTGAATGCATCCGCAGACCTCACCACTGCCACACATCCCTTGTACATATCCTGTACAACTCATGTACTTCTCTGCCACTCCTCATACAATACCATAGCTCTTCTCGAGGCACCCTGTCATATACTTTCTCCAGGTCCACAAAGACGCAATGCAACTCCTTCTGGCCTTCTCTAAACTTCTCCATCAACATCCTTAGAGCAAACATTGCATCTGTAGTGCTCTTTCTTGGCATGAACACATACTGCTGCTCACTGATCATCACCTCACTTCTTAACCTAGCTTCCACCACTCTTTCCCATAACTTCATGCTGTGGCTCATCAATTTTATTCCCCGGTAGTTACTGCAGTCCTGCACATCCCCCTTATTCTTAAATATTAACACCAGTACACTTCTTCTTCACTCCTCAGGCATCCTCTCACTTTCCAAGATTCCATGAAACAAGCTGGTTAAAAACTCCACTGCCATCACCGAATTACACAAGGGTCAAATAATAACCTACACAAAAATAATCAGAATATGCAGACTTTAAACAGAGAATGACCAGGAAAGATTTCTTGGAAAAGCACATCAGTAATGTCAACTATATTGCCACTGTTCCACCCTGTGTAGATTACAGAATGCTCAAAGGTTAGACATGGTTACATCTGCTACAGATATATGTCATTCCTCCCCTATTAAGGGTGCATTACCTACTCGATGCCTAATCTGGGCTTTCATTTACAGGATACACATAGTGGTTATTTTATTAGTCCTGGACCAATGATGCAATAACTGGTATACAAAACAAAGACAGGATACACACTAGTAGAATGTGGGACACTGGGCTAGTACCATCAGAGGACACTACTTCCTTTAAAGTGAAATGCTCTCTACAGTTTATAGGTGACAGTTTCTTCAGGGTCCAGGAATTTACGTGGAACAGCAACATGTACCTTTAGGATACTAGAGGACAGTTAGTCTATCACCTAAGAGGTATGAGTGATACTCTATTAAATAGTGTGCCATAAGTAGGGGCCTCTATGGTTCTGAGTTGTTTAGAGTGACCAGGGGGTGGTAAGAGTCTTAACAGTAATGCTAAGGAAGGGCAGTAAGTGGCAATAAAGGGAACCCCATATATCAGATATATGGTTTCTATTGCATATCATTAGCTTTGATGATGTTGGGTGGAACAGGCTCTTTAAGTTGGTACTAAGATTCAGGGCTGCTGGGCACTTGAGACTACTAAAGTCAATACTAACTTAATGGCTCCAGGAGAACATAAGACATTTGACTAATGAGAGGAGACCATACAGTACATCAAGCCTGTTTGTTTAGCTAACAGCTAAAATGTCCCAATACTGTATCTCATCCAGATACTATAGTTATCAGACACTAATTATGGCTTTGGAGGTAACTAAGAAAACCTGGAATGGGTAAAGGGAGAAAAAAGACAAATGCCTCTTCTGGACAAACTTGTGTGGAGTTGGAAGGGAGGGTTTAGCAAGTTCTCAAATGGCAGGAGGATGAGAGACCAAAACGAAAAGAGAAAAGTAAGGACTGAGCTGACAAGTAGACAGCCATACTACCCTTTAGAGGAGGACAAAACGGATTAGTTAAACTTAGAGAAGCCATAAAGATTTTATTTATATGGTTGTTTTATTGTGTTTCAGTTCCATAATAGCCTTTTTTCTACATTTTGTTTATTAATTTAGTTCACAACTGCCTTCTATTGTCCACATTATAATGTTAAAGTATTTAGTTTACCTGCTAGGAAGAAATTTATGAAATATTAATTCTAATTATGTATAACAAAATCATTTCAGAATACTACCAAAGGATAATTTCAAAATATGAAAAATTAAGTAATGCTTCTGTCTTGATTTGAACATCAAGTCTATTTCTAAGATCCTTACTTTTTTCATTTCTTTGAACAACTTACTACTTATTCGTTTTGTAATGCTAGTAAGACATTGGTTTAGAAGACACAGAGGTTCGGAGTCATGAGGTACTATTAATGAATAAAAATGGGTGTGATGTTTCAACCATGTTTTTATTTTCAACGTACAGGTAGATGCATATCATGTAGCCATATATCATGGACCTCTGACATACAATGACCACAACTTACCAAGAATTTTCTACCTGCTCCACAACATTGGCTAGCAATTTACTGAGACTCGCTCAGTGGCTACACTGATTTATGAGAATATTATGGTGTATAGTGCCAAATGATACACTCAACACCAAGAGAACAAGAACAGTGTCAGATAGTCCTTTGCCAAGTTAAATGGCAACCTCTAATGGCACAACTTTTTCTTGCATTCTTCCAGGTGAAAGTTCATGCTTCATTATTTTTCCTTTCCTTTGTTTACTTACTGCATGTTTTGAGATCAGTTTGTCCTTTTCCCATATCATCTGAGCCATTAATGCTGTGCATTCTTGTGGAAAAGTAAGTTTATTCTAGACAGTTTAATTTAAAGTGGCTCAAATGTTGATTAAACTTAGTTGTGCAGAGTAGTTAAAATGTGTACTTGTCTGTAACTCTGTGACTTAGTGCATGTATTTAACTTTGTTTATAGACCATAGCGACAGGAATTAAAGTCCTTTCTGAGTTCAGCCTGTGTTTGGAGTGAATTTTTTCTTTATGTACCACCTGGAAGTGCTGAGGGGTTGAGGGTTTACAGCAGTAAAGTTATGCAACTGTGGAGTTAATAGTGGCACCTCCCACGGCCAGACATCTGATCATGTCTACTGCTTGACTTTATCTTGCACACATTTCTTGCAACAGCCTACCTTACTGAGGCCAGCCCTCACAAACAGAAATGTTTATGTCAGCCATAACCTGCAAATCATTACCTACTTTAACCAAAATAGTTTTTGTACTATGATTTGGTCTAAAGCCTAAAGCTAAACATAGGTATAAAATAATCATGTCAGAGGTGTCAAGGTTATTTTTCTTAAGTAGAGGTTTAACTACTGCACTCTTTAAAGAATCTGGGAGGAGACTGGTATCTAAAAAACAGGTATATTATTTCTAGCATATTATCAATTAGCAAATCAGAAACTTTTTTGAAAAGGCCTTTTAAGACTGGGTCAAGGACACTGGTGGATGGATTTTAGTTCTGTGAAGATCAGGTAAGCCTATTTTAGTAATGGAATTTTATTCGCTATAAAGAGGATGCTGAGGTTCAACAGGATTTGCTTTTGAGGGATGCATTATATATTATATCTAGCATTGTTTATTTTGTTTTTAAGAAAGAACCTCACCTTTTTATTTTGAAGCTTTCAGAAGCCATTCCATTGATGGAGCTGGGTTTAAAACAGTATTAATAGTTGAAAATAATACTCTGAAATTTTCCATATTATTATTTATAATTTTAGAAAAGTAGGACTGTCTCTCAAGTCAGACTACTGTATTGTATTTAATTGTATGATTAAATTATATTTGATATGTCAATAGACAAATATTTTAATTTTCCTCCATTTTTACTTAGACTAAGAACCAAATCCATTGAGTTAATATTAATGGTAAATTGTCTTTAGTCTGCTTAGCTTGAACGTGAATATAGCTTAAAATAGATAACAGAAGATTCAGATTAACCTCCTTTAAATTATAGGGAATGGGATGTTCATAATCTTAACTCTGTATGACAGTCTATAGCTCATAGATTGATGTTAGACAAATAGAAAGAAACATGAATGGTCAGACAGGCATTAAGGGCATATAGTATTCTGACTGCTGCATAGAATGTTGCATAGAATGTTACATAGAACATACATAGAAACCTTAAGAAATGTAACCTTTTTTGTGTGTATTATCAACCTTTTTCTCTATTTTTTATGTGAAATGTTTGGCTGAAGAAAATACTCGCTAACCTACAGCTTATCTTTTCAAAATGAAGTAAGTAAACAAAAGTATTATTTTGAGGTGCTGATTCAATTAACATTGCAGCATCATCACCACTGAGCCATATTGCACACAAAGTTAGAAAGCTTATTTTCCTTTCACTAATCAAATCATTTATGTATACAACTTAACTTAATAGTTAAAGGCCTAATATTAAGTAAAGCTACGTTGAGCCATATTAGGGCAATTTGAAATGGCAATTAAGTAATTTGTATTTATACTGATTCATCTGGACATTTTAGCTAATGTGTGATTCATTGCAATATCTATACTAATAAAAGGCAAAACCCTCACTGACTCACTCACTCACTCACTTATCACTAATTCTCCAACTTCCCGTGTAGGTAGAAGGCTGAAATTTGGCAGGCTTATTCCTTACAGCTTACTTACAAAACTTAAGCAGGTTTCATTTCAAAATTCTAAACGTAACGGTCATAACGGTCGACAACGTTTGCCATGTTGAACTTTCTTATTTATGGCCCCATCTTCACGAAATTTGGTAGGCGGCTTCCCTGCGCTAACCGAAACCGATGTACGTACTTATTTCGATGGTATGACGCCACTGTTGGCCGTCATATTGAACTTTCCAATGTCACTAATTTTCCAACTTTCCGTGTAGGTAGAAGGCTGACCCCATCTTCACGAAATTTGGTAGGTGGCTTCCCTGTGCTAACCAAAACTGATGTACGTACTTATTTCAGTGGTATGATGCCACTGTCGGCCGCCATATTGAAGTTTCCAATGTCACTAATTCTCCAAATTCCAGTGTAGGTAAAAGGCTGAAATTTGGCAGGCTCATTCCTTACAGTTTACTTACAAAAGTTAAGCAGGTTTCATTTCGAAATTCTACGCGTAACGGTTAACATCATCCGCCATGTTGAACTTTCTTATTCATGGCCTCATCTTCATGAAATTTGGTAGGCGGCTTTCCTGCGCTAACCAAAACCAATGTACGTACTTATTTCGGTGGTATGACGCCACTGTCAGCCGCCATATTGAACTTTCCAACATCACTAATTCTCCAACTTCCCGTGTAGGTAGAAGGCTGAAATTTGGTACTTATATTGGTGGCATGGCGCCACTGTCGGCCGCCATATTGAACTTTTCAACGGTCTTTGTTACTTATGGGCCCATCTTCAAGAAATTTGGTACACGGGTTCCCAACGCTAACTGAATCCTACTTACATACATATATATGGTCCATAGCCTACAGCTCGGTCACCGTGTGAGGCAGCGTTGGGTCCCCCATCCCAACGCCTCCCACGTTGTTGGCTGCCTGCCTATATAAGGCCGTCCATCGCTCCAGTCTCTTCCCTTCTTTGCTTGGCCATGGGATTCACGTCTCCCTGCTGATAACTACAGCCTTTTTATTTAATCCACGGCTTCCCCGCTGTTTTATTGTTCATTTATTACAATTATATTTATTATGTAGGTATTTTAGACTTACTTTACATTGTTCAAGTACCCATTTCCTTTATCATTTCAACCGTACCCCCATTAACATGTCTATCGATCACCATCGATCAAAGAACTGTCACTTACCGAGTGGTTTCCATGCCCGGAGACGGCATCTACCTTTTCCATTCTCTTAGTTACATATTGCACGGCCATATCGGGCTCACTCTTGAGGAACATTGTGTCTTATGTATTGAATGACTGGGACAGGTTCAAGGTGTGGACTGATGACGGTACAGGAGATAATTATTCTACACAGGAGCACTATAAGAATGAAATGCTGAAGCCCTTCACCTATGCATCTGCATGTGAGTTGATGGCTGCCGGTGAATTGTTCGGTTGTCGCTTTCAAGTGTACCGAAATGGCCAAATATTTTACACCTTTTGACAACCGCCAATGCTTCTTAAACATCTTAGATTGACAGGTGACGATTTCAGTAGTGGACACTTTGATGTTTTTGAATGTTTAAACTCTCAAAAGCTGGATGTAAAGTTATCGATGAAACATGTTGTATACTTACAACGCTTGACAGATGCCGAATGTCTCTTCAACACAAGTCCTACAAATACTGTTGTAATTGAAACAAACCATGAAACTCAAACCGATTATGACAGCAGAATTGAGATTTGAAACAAGATTACTGTTCACATGGCCAACTGTACGTTGCATGCTCAAGTGTAAGCTCGGCCACAGCTTGGTCATATTACAACTGGAGGGCCGAACTCACAAAGTGGTATACAAAGAGATCCTTACTAAACAATTATTCGTATATTTTCCCTTAGTTTAAAAAGGTTTAATTTTCTTCTTAATAAATATTTTAAGGCAGGTATTTTGCTAGTTATTAATATAGTGCACATCTTTAGGTAAACCCACTGCCAGTTTCTTATATTTTAATATCCATTCGTGGCTAACAATAGGTGTAAAGCTAGGTAGTCATGAACACCTTATTACCATTGAGATGTTTTTGGAGAGGACCCTTGCAAAGAAAACCAAAGAAAAACGCCTTCCCATTAAGATTCTAATCTAATTAGGTTATATATTGTTAAAAGAATCCAAAGAATGCTCTAATAAGAGCAATTATCTAAAAAGACTCATCATTTCACCTTTCTCTTGGATTCTTCTGATGTCTCAACTAATTTAAAGAAAAGTTGCATTTAGGAGAATTCAGTTGTTATACTTCTGTTCTTACTTTTAATTCAAAAGAGATTCTAAGTTATCCCTAAATTTTGTTTTCATTGATAAAAACTTCTCTGAATACATTACCACCATGGGAATCACTTTTCTTTTCAGTGGTCTATATTCCTTCGGAATCTTCTGGAATAACCTCTCTTGTGCAATGCAGAAAAGATTATATTACAGGCCTCCATGAAGTTGCTTTCATGTGTGTAGATTCTCTCAATCCTGAGTAATTATGATGTAATAATTCCTTTATGTTTATAATTTGACTGATAACTATTTTTATGTAGTAAGCAATGCGTGTCTGCTTGTTTAAAGAAGACCTTCATGCACAATCTGGGATCCCGTTCACAGCATCTCACCTGGGTATCTAGGAACTATATACTCTTGTAATTTTTTTGTTTATTTTAACCCTGATATTATAATGGAATCAATTTAATTTCTGAATGTACACCAAAAAAGTGTGTTCCCCATATTTCCAGATAGCCCAGATGTCATCCAAGAATCTCAAGTATTGTGTGTGCTAATAATTAATAATTATGTATCTCAATTTACCAGTTAGTCATTTATATGTTAGCGTAGGAAGACACACATTTCTTCTCCATGGCCGTACCCTTAATTTGTACATAATATTCACATTAAATTCGAAATCATTCCTTGACAGACTAAGCCAGAGAAAATAAAGAATGTCTTCACCCGGTCTTCTATCTTGAGGATTATCTGTTAGTCATTGTTCAATTGTCTTTAACCCAAAGTCATTATCAATATTTGTGTATAAATTGTCTTCATCTAAGGTAAACAAAAATGCTTGCTCCGATATTGTAATGCCCCTTGTTTTCTCCAAAAAGTGGTTTGTATCTTTTATTTAGGTGACGGTTTGTGAGCAGATTCAAGTAATAGGTAATGTATTCTGCAATAGCACTAGACTCACTAGGGCAATATGACACTATTGGTTGTCCCGGTGGTATCTTGTCTGGGAAAGACCAATCTTTACTGTCTTTATGTACCTTTGGTAAAATATAAAACCATCTGGTTCTATGTTGTTCTCAGTCCACCAGGTAAGCAAGTTGTTTCTGGTTGATTTTCTTTTTCTGTGTCATTTACTCCAGTCTCTTACCAATTAGTATTTTTGTTTCGAAATATATTGGAGACTTTAATTTCTTATAATATTCTGGATTATTCAGTTGCCTGTAAGTCTCCCAAAAATATTGTTCTCTGTTCCTGACTACTATCGTCAAACCCTTATCTGCACATTTGATAGGTATCTGATCGCTATTTTTCGAACCCTTTAAAGCCTGCCTCTTTTACCATTAAGTTATCCATCCACCTTGTCCTATTTTGATATCACTTCCGAAACTGGGACTTGGGCTAACACATTGCTGATACTGCCAGATTCCATCATGTTCATTGTTAGTATTAATAAGGATAAAGTTGACTCGGCTAGGATCCAAATGGCATGGAAACCTAAGTTTCCTGTCTATCTAGCAGGTGATATTTCTGTTCCCTGAGACAAGTGTGTCTTGCTATGAGCTACTAAATCTCTCTGTCCACTGTCCTGAGGTCATCACTGGCATATTTTCCCATTGTTTTGCATCCACTTGACTAAGTACTTTAGCTGCAGTTCTTTTCATCCTGTAATTTTACTATGGTTTAATTTTTATTAACAAGTATTGTTATTTTTTTCCTAATTGTGATATGTTTTAAATAAAGGAAGTCCATTCATTAGTAAAAATATATATGGTCACCTAAGGTGATAAGTTAACGGAGAGTCACAAGGTCAAAGAGCAAATATATTTTTACATAACAAACCAAAGTGTGAAGTGATTCAGTGTAATCACCGTTTTGATTCTCAAGGAAAAACCTCAAGAGAGGACCTCCCTACCAACATTACTGCAATTGAGTTGGAGATCATAATATGATATGTGAAGTATTGCAGAGCCTTACCCTTTTATCTGTATACACCACACATCACTAATTCATTTATGATAGCCAGTCCCTAGTGCACTGGTAGGCAGCACAAACTGCATTTAATATGTTTTATGACACACAGAAAGAGCTGTTATGTTGAAATGATAAATATGTACTTGAAAGCAAGTGCTGCCCTTATTACTAGGGCATGAAAATAACAGAAGCTGATGGAGTTTGCACTGAAGGTTGATATGTGTCATACTTAGAGCAATTTGCTAACTTATAAAAATCAGAGACAAAAATACGAGGCTCATTTAGCATGCACACTCAGCCAATTGTGAGCTGGAGTCATTTAAATGCTAATAGAGAAAGGCATCCCTTAGAGGCAATTCTCCATTCAGATGTAAAATAAAATACTTTTTGTGGATCTTCACACATCAATTGTAGAGGTATAGGTGAAATATAATTTTAAACCTAAATCATATCAAATCAGCACACATGTGACTTTAAATGGGACAAGTATGTGTTCCAATTATTTTGAGAACCGATATTCTTATACTGGCTTTTCTTCTCTGATATATAAATTATAGGTCAGGCAGTTTTGTCCATGTTTTTCCTTTGTCTCTTGTATGCATGTTTAACTTAAACACAGGAAGATCTACAGTTGTGCTTGAAAGTTTGTGAACTCTTTAGAATTTTCTACATTTCTGCATAAATATGACCTAAAACATCATCAGTTTTCACTCAAGTCCTAAAAGTAGATAAAGAGAAACCAGTTAAACAAATGAGACAAAAATATTATACTTGGTCATTTATTTATTAAGGAAAATGATTGAATGCAGGGCTGTGAAGGAAAACTCCAATGTCCATGATTTCCTCCTGGCATTCGGGGCACCTCCATGCTGCAGGGAGGGCTCCATCTGGCGGCCTGGAGGTATTGGCCAGGATGACTGGCAGGCCATATACCACAGCGGATAAGTCAGGACTTGATTTCACCATATAATTTCTGGTATTTTAGAATGTTGGTCATATAAGTCGAATGTGGAAATCTCATGCTATTGGTCCAAGAGATTATGATATGCTAATGCCCACCTGAGAGAGTAACCATGGAGCACACTGCCTTTTTTCTATGTGAGTGCAGCAATGCGCTGTATCAGCACGTGCTCCTAACCTCTTGCTCTCTCTCTATTGTGCATACGTGACCACATCGTAATACCCGAACTATTCCAAAGCAACATTTACACTGATTTGTGCTTTTTGTATATCACACCTTCATACACCTTTATCGTTAGAGCATCCCTTATCTATAATGGAGTGTTCGATCAGAAGAAAATATGAAGCTGGTTTTAAATCAAATGTTGTTGAAGTGACGAAAGAAATTGGTAACTGTGCTGCTGCAACAAAATTCAATGCATCTGAGAAAGTGATGCAAGATTGGAGGAGGCAAGACAATGTAAAAAAAAATTTAAGTGTTGCATTTTTGAACAGGCGTATGAAGTCGGGGTATGATTTTATGGTCGATTTTTATATGTGAGTATATACAGTACTTAATTTTTTTCTGTGAGTATATTGTCACACACGTGCACATGGGAGGCAGCTAAAGGGTCTGAATGAGATTAATTCCATGCCAGACCAGGGTGTGGCAAAGTAAACTAACTCTTTTTCCCAATTCTCTGCAGACCAGAACAGAAATACAATCTGCCCCTAATGTAGATATTTCCGGTCCCAGCCCCAGTGACATTACTTCCAGCCCCGGGCCCAATAACATCACTTCCGGTTCCAATCCCAGGGATGACGTCACTTCCTCCGCTCTCCTTTAAAGCTGCCATCTTTGTGCCAACAAGGCAGTTGTGGATTCGAACTTTTACAATTCTGTACCAAAAAAATTATCCATTGCAGCCAGGAACAATATACAGATGGCTGCCACAAACTTTTTTTTTGTGGCTCTTTGTTGTACTTATGAATATATATATATACAGTTATATGAAAAAATTTGTAAACCCTTCTTAGCCTGCATAAAAATTTACTCTACTTTTAACAAAAAAGATAGCAGTGGTATGTCTTTAATTTCCTAGGAACATCTGAGTACTGGGGTGTTTTCCGAACAAAGATTTTTAGTGAAGCAGTATTTAGTTGTATGAAATTAAATCAAATGAGAAAAACTGGCTGTGCAAAAATGTGGGTCTCCTTGTAATTTTGCTGATTTGAATGCATGTAACTGCTCAATACTGATTAATTGCAGCACCAAATTGGTTGGATTAGCTTGTTAAGCCTTAAACTTCATAGACAGGTGTGTCCAACCATGAGAAAAGGTATTTAAGGTAGTCAGTTGCAAGTTGTGCTTCCCTTTCATTCTCCTCTGAAGAGTGACATCATGGGATCCTCAAAGCAACTCTCAAAAGATCTGAAAATAAAGATTGTTAAGTATCATGGTTTAGGGGAAGGCTACAAAAAGCTATCTCAGAGATTTACACTGGTCAGTTTCAACTGTAAGGAATGTGATCAGGAAATGGAAGGCCACAGGCACAGTTTCTGTTAAACCCAGGTCTGGCAGGCCAAGAAAAATACAGGAGTGGCATATGTGCAGGATTGTGAGAATGGTTTCAGTCAACCCACATCGTTCTACAATTCAGTGCAATTTGCACAAAGAACATCTGTATGGCAGGGTGATGAGAAAGAAACCCTTTCTGCACTCACGCCACAAACTGAGTCGCTTATTGTATGCAAATGCTCATTTGCTCATAACAAAAAGCGCTTTGCATGGTGGAAGAAGTACACCGCATTCGAAGAAAAACACCTGCTACCTACTGTCAAATTTGGTGGAGGTTCCATCATGCTGTGGGGCTCTGTGGCTAGTTCAGGTACTGAGGCCCTTGTTAAAGTTCAGGGTCAGATGAATTCAACCCAATATAGATAGATAGATAATTTATTAATCCCCTAGGGGAAATGCACATACTCCAGCAGCAGCATACTGATATAAAACAATATTAAATTAAAGAGTGATAAAAATGCAGGTATAACAATCTATAATCCTGTATAATGTTAAAGTTTAACCCCCGGGGTGGAACTGAAGAGTCGCATTGTGTGGGGGAGGAACGATCTCCTCAGTCTGTCAGTGGAGCAGGACGGTGACAGCAATCTGTTGCTGAAGCTGCCCCTCTGTCTGGAGATGATACTGTTCAGTGGATGCAATGGATTCTCCATGATTGACAGGAGCCTGCACAGTGCCCGTCGCTCTGCCACAGATGTCAAACAGTCCAGCTTCATGCCTACAAGAGAGACTGCCTTCTTCACCAGTTTGTCCAGCCCAACACCTCGTACAACATCTGCAGCATCTTATTGCAGATGTTGAAGGACGCCAGACTTCTAAGAAAGTATAGTTGGCTCTGTCCTCTCTTGCACAGAGGATCAGTATTGGCAGTCCAGTCCAATTTATCATCCAGCTGCACTCCCAGGTATTTATAGATCTGTACCCTCTGCACACAGTCACCTCTGACGATCACGGGGTCTATGAGGGGCCTAGGCCTCCTAAAATCTGCTATCAGCTCCTTGGTTTTGCTGGTGTTCAGTTGTAGGTGGTTTGAGTCGCACCATTTAACAAAGTCCTTGATTAGGTTCCTGTACTCCTCCTCCTGCCCACTCCTGATGCAGCCCACAATAGCAGTTTCGTTAACAAACATTTGCACATACTGAGATCTGTCTGCAAGATAGTTCACGATCCATGCCACAAGGTATGAATCTACTCCCACCTCTGTCAGCTTGTCCCTGAGGAGCAGACGTTGGATGGTGTTGAAGGCGCTAGAGAAGTCCAGAAACATAATTCTTACAGCACCACTGCCTCTGTCCAAGTGGGAGAGGGATCGGTGTAGCATTTAGATGATGGTATGTGAACTGCAGAAGGTCAAGGGAGTGGAGGACCTGTGGCCTCAGGTAGTGAAGCAGCAGCCACTCCATGGTCTTCATCACGTGATGTCAGAGCGACAGGCCGGAAGTCATTCAGCTCACCAGGACGTGATACCTTTGGGACTGGGTGATGCAAGATGTTTTCCAAAGCCGTGGGACTCTCCCCTGTTCCAGGCTCAGGTTGAAGATACGCTGTAGAGGACTCCCCAGCTCCAACGCACAGGCCTTCAGCAGTCGTGGCGATACTCCATCTGGACCCACTGCTTTGCTGGCACAAAGTCTCCTCAGCTCTCCGCTTACATGGGCTGCTCTAATTGTGGGTGGGGGGAAACTCTCTCCTATGCTGGTATCAGCAGAAGGATGGATGGAGGGTGCAGTACTCTGAGGTGAGAGTGGGTTAGGATGGTCAAACCTTTCAAAGAAATCGTTCATCAGGTTTGCTCTCTCCACATCTCTCTCGATGGTGGTACCCCGTTTCGAGCTGCAGCCAGTGATGATCTTCATCCCATGCCACACTTCCTTCATGCTGTTATTCTGCAACTTCTACTCCAGTTTTCTCCTGTACTGCTCTTTTGCTGCCCTGAGCTGGACTCGGAGTTCCTTCTACATGCGCTTCAGCTCGTGCTGATCACCACCTTTAAAAGCCTTTTTCTTCTGGTTCAAAAGGCCCTTGATGTCACTTGTAATCCATGGCTTGTTGTTAGCATAGCAGCGTACTGTTCTTACTGGAACTACAATGTCCATACAGAAGTGGATGTTGTCAGTAGTGCAGTCAACAACCTCCTCAATGTTCTCAATATGTGACACCTGCAGGATATCCCAGTCCATAGTTCCAAAGCAGTCTCTCAGAGCCTGCTCTGCCTCAGTGGACCACTTCCTGAATGAATGTGTGGTTGTAGGTAGCTCCCTCACTCTTGGTTTGTAGTGAGGCCGAAGCAGAACCAGGATAAGGTGGCGCTATATGCGTCTTTAATGTTTGCATACAGTAGATCAATAGTTCTATTTCTCTGGGTGTTACGATCCACATACTGGGAGAAGGCAGATAATGTTTTGCCCAGTGTCACATGATTAAAGTCCCCAGAGATAAGCAGAAGTGGCGTGGATGATGTCACACACTATCTCCACGTCCGCTCGAGGAGGGATGTAAACAAAAACAACAATGATGTGTCCAAACTCCCTGGGCAATTAATATGAAGGCAGACTTACGGCCAACAGTTCGACAAATTCTTCAGGATAATGTTCAAACATCAGTCACAAAATTTAAGTTACACAGGGGTTGGATATTCCAACAAGACAATTACCCAAAACACAGTTCAAAATCTTCAAAGGCATTCATGCAGAGGGAGAAGTACAATGTTCTGGAATGGCCGTCACAGTCCCCTGACTTGAATATTATCGAAAATCTATGGGATGATTTGAAGCAGGCTGTCCATGCTCGGCAGCCATCAAATTTAACTGAACTGGAGGGATTTTGCATGGAAGAATGGTCAAAAATACCTCCATCCAGAATCCAGACACTCATCAAAGGCTATAGGTGGCTCAACTAAGTATTGATGTAATATCTCTGTTGAGGTGCCCAAATTTCTGCACCTGTCTAATTTTGTTATGATGCATATTGCACTTTTCTGTTAAACTTAATCCAATAAACTTAATGTCACTGCTAAAATACTATTGTTTCCATAAGACATGTCATATATTAAAAGTAGGTTGCTACTTTGAAAGCTCAGCCAATGATAAACAAACATCCAAAGAATTAAGAAGCGTTCTCAAACGTTTTCATATGAATGTCTATATATATATATATATATATATATATATATATATATATATATATATATATATATTGTGGTACGTGGCCGGCCGTTCATCCCGGCCAATACCCCCAGGCCGCCAGATGGAGCTCTCCTTGCAGCATAGAGGTGCCCCAAATACCAGCAGAGAATTATGGACAATGGACTTTTAATGCACAGCCCTGCTGGATACCATGGGGGCCGCCAGGATTCGCTGCAGGGAGGCCCAGAGACTATTTGCCTTATGCCCAGGAAGTACGTCATAGTCACGTGGACAATGGTAACAATGTGCTTCCTGGGTGAAGAAAAGAAGGATTTTTATCTGACCCGGAAGTGTTCCATGTCACATGGACAGAGAGGGTGAAACACTTCCGGATCAAGGAGTATTAAGGACTGTGGGAAATCCCAGACGGACGAGGTGAGTTGGGAGGCAGGGTGGCTAAGCGTCTGGAAGTTTGGAGGATTGGTTAGTGTGTATTGTTATTGGAGAATTGTGGAGAAGAGTGTGCTTTGTGCACTTTATTATTATAATAAATAATTATTTGGACTTTTATCTGGTGTCTGACATGTGGTCTGAGGGTACAAGGGTGCGAGAAAGCTCTAATCTGTCACTATATATATATATATATATCTATACTAATAAAAGGCAAAGCCCTCACTGACTGACTTACTCATTCACTCACTCATCACTAATTCTCCAACTTCCCGTGTAGGTGGAAGGCTGAAATTTGGCCGGCTCATTCCTTAAAGCTTACGTACAAAAGTTAGACAGGTTTCATTTCAAAATTATACGCGTAATGGTCATAACTGGAACCTATTTTTTCGTCCATATACTGTAATAGACTGCAACTCAATGGCCGTCGGAGGCGGAGATGCGTCTTGCGGCTCGCATCATCATGCCTCCCACATAATTGAGTACCTGCCCATATAAGGCCATCCCTCAGCAGCAGTCCAATAGAAACACTCTGCCACTAAATAGTCAGACGAAGATGAGATGGTCAGGGTGGTGTTTGACACAAACTGAGAGAAACTTTTAAGTGCCGTAGCTAACATTAAATAAAGCTGTGGACATCACGAGATCGCACGAGATAGCACAGGCACAGCTCAGAAGCGTCGATGCATGTACTCTGAGCGGCTCACGTGAACTGACTATGAACGCAGTAAGCAGAGAACAAGCAAGACCTCTAAAGAGCGCGGAGACGTTTTGATCACGTGAGTGTGTCTGCAAAAAGTGCCGTTTCCTGCACTACAAAAATACTATAAAAGTCGGGCAGCCGGCGCGCGCGCGTACGTAGCTGTGCCGGCTTTTGAGACACTGACTGCACTTCTGCCTTAATGAAAGTAAACACTTTTAATTTTTTTCCTCCTTCCCATGAGCTATAGCCCAGACAACTGCAAACACGGGATCCCATTTCAAAACCACGGAAAACTAATATTAAGGCGCTTCGCACTTTCTTTTGCACGTATACGATTATGAGGTCGTCAGGTTGGATTATGAAAGACACGCACAGGAGTGGAGGACCGACAGTGCCATCCCAGCCAGTTAATGGCAGGGCCGTCTCTCCAGGCTACGCGAGACCCACCGCGACACGCATATCGTCAAAGAAGACGTCTCTCTACACTATATAAAAGAAAAAGGCAAGTTTCCTTTCTTTACACCTTTTTTCCTTTTATCCCAAACCAAAGCCTTTCTCTCTTAACACTGCAGAGGACACAAAACTAATTTTCTTTAATCGCTGGTAATGCCGGTAAGGCACATTACCACAGGCAGAAATTTGGACGTTCACATAGAAAATGTAATTTCTATACCACAGCCGTCGTGTAGCCCCTTTCAAAAGGGATCTACTACCAAGAGATGATCCATATACATTTTAGCTGCTGTTAGTACTACTTACCTGTTGTGTTATACCGCCTTTAAAATGTAGTTTACCCAAAACCACTCCAGTAGTGCGCAATGTATCTTTACTTCTTAAAACTTTAATGTTTTGCTGTTTAATAACTAGTATATATATATACACAGTATATACAACAAGTATTTACTCCTCCTAACTAGCATGGGCGTCATAGTGGGGTGAAAAAGGGTAATGATTACTCAGGGCTTTGAAGCCTGGAATGAAAAGTTTATTTTTGAGAGAAAGGGATCCACAGAGTCTGCTTATGTGTAGGGCCCAGAGTTTGTGCTACATCCCTGCATATTCCACTACTGTGTGTTTGTTTTATTTTTCACAACACCCTTAGCCTTTACAGCTTTTACATGGTTTTTCTTCATAGTCAAGAAAAATGCTTGGCTGATAGCAGTAAATACTGCCTCATGCGCAGCACCCCTGGGTGTATTTGTCCTATAAATTCCCCCTTTAGCTTGCGGCGTTATTAGCATAATGGGTAAAGCTTGAAAGAGACAGTCATTTTCATTTTATAATTTGCATCAGAGCTGTAGGTGCACATCTTTTATGTTCAGTTTTCTCTAATGTACTCATACACTCGCAGAGCAGGCCTGCACTTCTCTCATTTTCAAAAGCATTCCAACAATATTTAGAAAATTGTAGGGAAACAGTCCATTACTTTAGATGGTGATTTTGTACTCATATTCTTCACTCCTTCTACTAGGAAATAAACAATAATAATAATGTCAGTAATGTGTTTTCATGGAGAGTTCATATTTTATGTAAATCACATGAACACTTGGTTATGCTCAGACAAACTATTTACAGTATTAAAAAGGGACTGAAGGATTGTTTTACCAAAACGATATTCTAAAGTTAGGCCTGGTTAGAACAAATATTGTAGTATGTCATACACTTTCAGGATGAGTGATCATTTATGGCAAATTCTGGTAGGTATGACAAGTTTGGAAATATGGGAAATAGACGTTTGCATCATAACACTATATACAAAAAATAATGGGTGACAGTAATAACAGACTAATAGTTTACCAAGCTGATAGACAGGAGCATAGTGTTACAGATTCCCCCCTGCTCCCCATTTTATCAGTCAGGCTTCTGTGAGGTTATTCTGACCCTTGTAAAATAGGTTAGAGTCCAGGTTTGTGGGGATTTCTGGGATGGCTAAGTAGAGTTCTATGTGAATAGCCTCAGGAGATCAATAGAGAATTTCTGACCCAAAGTAGTAGCTAAGTAGTCCTGTTTGATTAAAAGCTGTTTCTGGCTACAAGTTAAGTGAGCTTTGAGTCAGGAAAGTAGTAAGTGTCAAGGACTCACCTGATGGGAGAAAGAGCAGCCATGAGGGTTGAAGAGAATGAAAGGAGATAAAAAGATGTTGGGTTTTTAATAGTTCTTTAATAGGGACATGAAAGAAAGGCAATAACTGTGTCTATGAAGGGCTAAAGAAGCTATTGTTTCCCTTATTTTTCTGATATTATATTTTGTCAACTGTTTTGACCACTCTTTTTCATTTTACTGGCACCCATTATATTTTTCTGTGTTGTCAGTAAAGTTTTACCACAGGCTTCTATTTCTTTTCAACAAAGTGGAAGGAGCCCACATAATGCTTCCTTGTTTTTCAAGTTTTAGCACCTTCAGTGGTGGGTGAAGAGTGCAATGTCTTGTGCTCGATGCATTCCTGATATTTATCCTTTTTTCATTCTTTTTACTTTCTCATATACGAAGTACAGGGAAAGTATTATAATCGTCCAAAGATTCAATGTCGAGATTTTGATATATCTTGACGTTTTAGACCTCCCTGACTTTCTTGTATACGAAGTATTAGGAAAGTATTGGAATCCTCCAAAAATTCAATTTTGAGATTTTGATGAATGAGTCCAAAAATGTCATTTTTGGAATTATGTCTGTGTGTCTGTCTGTGTGTGTGTGTGTGTGTGTGTGTGTGTGTAAACATGATAACTTAAGTACACTTTCACTTAGGTCAACCAAATTTTGCATACAAGTATTAGGTACAAAAAGTAGATTTCTATCAACTTTTATGTACTTTACCTTTTATTCGTGCAGCTGCAGAGTCAGATTTTTTCAACTTTACCTTTATAATTATTGTTCAATATATTATTGATTTGATTTGATCTGTTCAATGCTTGTATGGACTGGGTGGTGGGCAAGGTCGTGGGTTCCAGTGGCTGTGGGGCATCTATTGGTGAAGAAAGATTCACAGATCTTGACTTTGCTGACGATGCTGTGTTCTTCACTGAGTCAATGGAGGCTCTGATCAGGGTGTCTGAGAGACCGAGTGAGGAGTCTGAGTATCTGGGCTTACGAGTGTCCTGGATAAAAATCCAAGATCCAGGCCTTTAATAACCTCTGGGGCACAGCCATCAGCAGTGTGTCTGTTTGCGGGTGAGAGTGTTGACCTTGTTGAGAGGTTTACTTTCCTTGGCAGTGACATTCATGTCTCTGGTAACTCTTCATGTGAAGTCAGTAGACGGATTGGGAGAGCATGGAGAGTCATGAGGTCGTTGGAAAGGGGTGTGTGGTGCTCCCAATGTCTAAGCAAAAGGACAAAGATTCAAGTCTTTAGAGTCCTGGTGCTTCCTGTCTTGCTATATGGTTGCAAGACATGGACGCTACCCAGTGACCCTAGACGAAGACTGGACTCCTTTGGTACTGTGTCTCTCCGGACACTCCTTGAGTACCGTTGGTTTGACTTTGTGTCGAATGAGCGGTTGCTCATGGAGTCCCGAATGAGGCACATTACGTGCATTGTGAGGGAGTGTCAGCAACGGTACTTCGGCCATGTGGCGCATTTCCCTGAGGATGATCTGGCTCATAAGATCCTAATTGTTGGGGACCTGAGTGGCTGGACCAGGCCAAGGGGTTGCCCACGTAACACCTGGCTGCAGCAGATAGAGGGTCATTTCCGGAGGGTGGGACTGGACCGTGCGTCTGCCTGGGGGGTTGCAAACCGGGATCCTGAGTTGTTTTGTCGTGTAGTGGGTGCGGCGACGCACTGTACCAGTGCATGCTGCCCAACTTGACTTAACTTGTTGTTGATGGTTCTTTAAGGTACATAATATAAAAATATAGTTATTGTCTTTCGGTTTACTCCTCAAATATCCATCCCCATATCTGAGTATATCTGAAGAAAGTCTAGTAGAGACCACTCCCGATTTTTTTTATATTACTGTGTGTACCTTTGAGGGAGCAAATGGGACTGGACTTTTCATTCCTCTTTGTTGGCTTGTGCCACACAGCCTTCCCTGGAAAAAGATCAAACTGGAAGTGAAAATGTGAATAAAAATTAAAAATCTGTCCTCATTTTAATGGCAAGAATAAGCGGTTCTAGCTTTGAATCACTTTGCTATTCTGGAAAGTTCAAGTTGCACAAGCAGATACACACCCAAGAGCAAACAAAGAATACTGCAAGGCAAGTAGAGCTTGTCCCATGAGCCAGAAAGAAATTAGAGATAAGAAATTACATAGAGCATGTGATGAAATATTGGAAAAAAAAATGCTAAAGGAGGCGAAATTGAGTATTGTTATAAACATTTTAATAATAGATTAAATTACTTAGGGAATCAAATTATTTTACACAACGTCACTGGCCTTAATGCAGAAACACGCACTATTAATTTTCCTGCTCTTCTATTTCAATTGGAGGTAATTTATTTCTACTTATGCAGATTGGCCAGGCTTGTTTACTTGTTCACAGAAGAAGCAGTACAGTAATTGTTCTTCAAAACAAGACATTTAAAACATGCTTGTACCACTTGAAAAGGTAACCTGTGAGATAATATTGATATTTTTATTTCTCTTTCAATTTTTGTGTCCTGCCTACTGTGAGCCTCCAAATGTGGGGGTAGAGAACACATAGAAAATTAAAGTTCACCACACATTAGTAATTATGTGTTGAAGGTGTAAAACAGATAGTTAGCAGAAAATTAAAAAAGGCTTATTTAGGGAGCAACAACAACAACATTTCTTTATATAGCACATTTTCATACAAAAATGTAGCTCAAAGTGCTTTACATAATGAAGAATAGAAAAATAAAAGACACAGTAAGAAAATAAAATAAGTCAACATTAATCAACATAGAATAAGAGTAAGGTCCGATGGCCAGGGTGGACAGAAAAAACAAAAAACTCCAAACGGCTGGAGAAAAAAATAAAATCTGCAGGGATTCCAGACCATGAGACCGCCCAGTCCCCTCTGGGCATTCTACCTCACATAAATAAAACAGTCCTCTTTGTATTTAGAGTTCTCACGGAAGGACTTGATGATGATGGTCATGTAGAATAACCAGGCTGTGATGGGCACTTTAAAAAGAACATCGGGTACACCCTACTCATTTTGAAAGATGTACAGGATCTTTTATGACTGCAGAGAGTCAGGACCTTGGTTTTGCATCCTAATTGGTTAGTGCCAATTTGTACCTACAGCAGTGGGGTCCACACACTGTCCTTTTGTTAAGCGCCCCTGATGGCTAGTAATGGGCAATTCACAAATGATTTGTTCCTTTTCAACAACTCTTTTCAGTGAATCATATGAACCGATTTGTGAACACAAGCAAATTGATTCAGTGGAGCTTAACGGGGGTGCTAAAGCACATGCGTGCCTTTCCTGCATGGTGTCGTCAGCCTCTTTTATTTTGCTGATAGATATTTTAAGTGCATGGGCAAAAACTGCCTGAATCATGGTTATTGACTCATTTGATTTGTCAACGACTCACTTCCATAGAAGCAGTCTAAATATTCTCATTCATTTGATTTGCAAATGAGTCACTACCTGAAAATCAGTCTAACAATTCTCATTCTTCTGATTTATGAATGAATCACTACCTGTGAATCGGTCTAATAATTCTCATTCACTTGATTTGCAAACAAATCACTACCCGAGAATCAGTCTAACACAGGGGTCACCAACTTTTTTGAAACTGAGAGCTACTTCAAGGGTAATACGAAGGGCTAGTTGTTTGATACAAACTTCCTGAGTAACATAAAGTTTCATGGTTCACCTTTAATGATATTATTAATATACTGGAAATTGTCCTCAGCATTTCTGTCATGTTTTTTGTTTTGTTTTTAGGGGGTAAAAACTGCATTTTATTCCCCATCGTAGCTACGCCCGTTTGCTTGTCTCACCGAAGAGTGAGATGGAGGTTTGTCTTGTGCATGATATTGAATTTTCACCCGCAGACTACCCCCCCAATCTCCATCAATGCAAGTGTTATTGATTCAAAAAGAACAGCAACACAATTAAATGCAATTTTTAGACGGAGTTCAATGGTGTCTAGTGCTATTTTTAAAACATGTCCTCCGGGCAACTCACATGGTCCCTGCGGACGACCAGGTGCCCGCGGGCACCACGTTGGCTATCTCTGGTCTAATAGTTCTCATTCATTTGATTCCTGTATGAGTTACTACCCGAGAACCAGTCTAATGACTTTTGCTCATTTGATTCACGAACAAATCAATATGAGTTGCACAATTCTAATTCCCTTGTAATTCTGTAGTGAATTTTTTTAGTTTTAATCAGCCATCTTCTAGGTGTTATCATGCTTTGTGTATGGAAACAGGACAACGGTATATGAATTATAGTGTTAAATATATAATTAATTACATTTAAATAATTTTAGTTATAATTAATTATATATATAAATATAATCAATTCTGTACAAATTAATAAACTGATTTTATTTATGGGCGGCACGGTGGTGCAGTGGGTAGCGCTGCTGCCTTACAGTTAGGAGACCTGGGTTCGCTTCCCGGGTCCTCCCTGCATGGCGTTTGCATGTTCTCCCCAGGTCTGCGTGGGTTTCCTCCCACAGTCCAAAGACATGCATGTTAGGTGCATCGGCAATCCTAAATTGTCCCAAGTGTGTGTGTGCCCTGCGCTAGGCTGGCGCCCTGCCCGCAATATTTTTTCCTGCCTTGTACCCTGTGTTAGCTGGGACTGGCTCCAGCAGACCCTCGTGATTCTGTAGTTAGGATATAGCAGGTTGGATAATGGATGGATGGAAACTTAATTGATGCCTTTGCTAATTTTGATCATGTTTAAACTGGACACCCAGTTTCTGTTTGTGTGATTTTTGCATGAATAGCATCTGCATGGGTGTTTCTCTGAGTACTCCATTATTCTTCCAACATCCCAACCACACGTATGTTTGGTTAATCAAAATCTAAATCTAAATTGGACCGATAGGGAGGTATGTGTGAACATTCCATGTGATAGACTAGTACCCCCAACAGTTGGCTCTTCAGTCCCTCTGGATGCACGCCCTGCAGTGGGATGGCGCCCTGCCCAGGGTTTGTTTCCTGCCTTGCGCCCTGTGTTGGCTGGGATTGGCTCCAGCAGACCCCCGTGACCCTGTATTAGGATATAGCGGGTTGGATAATGGATGGATGGATATTATTTATGTACAAACAAACATATACTGCATATCAACATAATGTATGAATTATCAAACTAGCCTTCTGTTGATGGTAAACTGGGTTGAAGTACAGGATTTACAAGTAAAGACAGCTCCGACTGCCATAGGTTACCCGGGAGTTGAATATATGGGGCATATTATGAACAGTGAGAGTGATAAGAGGTTACAGATAGCAGTTGTGTAACTGGTTTTGATATGTCTTCCTATTCCCCAATTAAGAAAAGAAACTCGGAGGTTAGTTGGTATCTTCCATGTTTGGTATATGTTACAGGTGATCTCACAACACAACAAAACACCAATGTAGCATATGATGCATTTCCATTGTAGAAAAGCTAATCATCACTGTCAAGAATACTACACAGTCAATGAAATATAATGTATTTGGCACAGTATTGTACAATTTCTATAAAAGAAATTGTTTCTTTGCCATATTCAGTCATTTGGGCAGGGGGTGTTGTTAAATTCAAACCACTCCCAAACTAGTCTGCGTCTGCTGGGCAACAGAAGTGAAAGTTCCCAAATTGATGCCCATCTCCTC
This sequence comes from Polypterus senegalus, assembly GCF_016835505.1. Classification (NCBI taxonomy): domain Eukaryota; kingdom Metazoa; phylum Chordata; class Cladistia; order Polypteriformes; family Polypteridae; genus Polypterus; species Polypterus senegalus. Next base: position 80,312,851 of record NC_053160.1, on the reverse strand, counting down.
CAAAATATTCACATCACTTTGCCAGATTTTTCTAAATGCAATGATTAGTAAACCGTGGGTATGATTAAACAATGGATTTTTCAGGAAGAAGTAGTCACAGAATCTGAGGCTTCACAAAGTAAAATTTGCAGCCACCGTTCCTCAAAGATTTAGTTGGTCAGTGTTTGTCTGCAGTTTTCCTCAAGGTTTCATTCTTGTGTAAATAATATGTTCAGGTTATACTAGTAGACATATTTCTTATTCGGAAAATTTTAAAAAATATCTCTAACCGCCAACTGCTGCAGTTAGAGCCTTAAGGTCAGGTTCAGATTAGCTATAAAATTGATTCAACATTCAGGGTTAGGAAGTGTGTTATTTATCTTTTGCCCTTTTCATTTTTTAACAGTGTAGAGGCAATTTAATCATGGTCAGTGATGACTTACTGCCATAACATTCACTACATCTATGGTATGACTGATGATGTGCTTGGTAGGATGTCAGCTTCTCTCAGGAGAGTTGATAATGGCGTAAAACACAATCATAAAAGCTGTCATTTTGACCGTCACTTCAGCTGAAGTAGAAGAAGGTAATTTGATGTATTTAATGTAAGCTTTGTAACATTATGCAATATTCTCCTTCTTGCTCCTTTAAAAAATTATTAAACAAGTGAGAGAACGTGTGCATGGTATAAAATTCAGGTGCGTTCAGGGACTGCTTTGAAAATTGGAGAGTTTTTCATTTTCATTTACGTACTTTATCAAAAACAGATATCCAATTTTTGTTTTGAGTAATTTTGTAACAATAAATCAGCTTAAATGTAACAGTGATAACAACTACTTTTACGTGTATTAGTAGAGTATAAAAAAATACAAGTTTTTATAATTGTATGTAATTATAAACAGTCAATAGCTTAGAGTCTTCTATGCCTCCTAAATCCTTCTCCTAAGGTGTACTCTCGATTTTCCGACGGCCCATTGTGAATTCAAACCCAACATTTTTACTTCCTGTGTGTAATACTTTACATTTACTGACATTAAATTTCATCTGCCACAAATCTGCCCAAGCCTGTACACTAGTGATGGCAAACCTTTTAGAGACCGAGTGCCCAAACTGCAACCCAAAACCCACTTATTTATGCCAACACGGCAATTTAACCTGAATACTGAGGTTTTAGTTTAGAAAAAACAACTCATACATTAACATCTTTTGTCTTAAAAGAAACACACTATAACAGAGATTTCAATGATACAAACAACTTTTTATTGAAAGGTAAAAGTTTGCATCTGGCATGCTTTTGAACAATTAATGTGATTTTTGCTGTTGTATACATGCTGATAATTTGTCTAACCATGGCTCATACTTTGTAAGTTTGAGAGCAACACATGCAGCACATCAGCAGGTCATCTATTAGTCTGTTTCTGGTGTCAGATTTGATACAATTCAAAGCTGAAAACAGCTGCTCACAAGCATAAGATGATCCAAAGTAAGGAAAGCAATTCCAAGTGCTTTCATTGACGTAAAATTATTTGGCAGAGAATTCCACATTTTAAAGACTTCATTTTCAGAACTAACTGTGCTGTCCTTTGTCATCCCTACTGTCTTCTCAAGTGTTTCACGCAGGTCATAGAATTTATTTTTCCAGATAGAGCTTTCTTGAAATTCCAATAGCTCCATTTCCAGATTTCCTAAATCTAACCAGTGTAAGCAGGAAAGATCAGGTTCTTCAAATTTGGCTTTATCTGGAGAAGTAAGAAAACACAGGGTTGTCTCCATCTTATAGAAGTGTAAAAATCTGTTACTAAAATTCACCGTTGCAGCTGCTACAATGCTAGAAAATTAGCTTGTAGGATTGACTGCAAATGTTGTAGAATTTTCTAAATGCATTTTTAGATTTGGAAAATAGTTCAGCTGCCCACTTTCAAGGTCTCTTTCAAAAACCTGCAGTTTTCTCTCAAATGTTTTGATGTCACAAAACATCCTTTCTGCTGCTTTCCCTACACCTTGTAGTTGTTTGTTCAGTACATTGAAGTGTAGTGTAAAATTTGTAAAAAACATGAGGTTGATAAGCCAGGCCGTATCAGTGAGCTGTGGATATTCCTGCCTTTTTCATTCATAAACAGCCTAATTTCATCCAAGCAGGCTACAAATCTCTCCAGGACTCGTCCTCTGCTCAGCCACCGGACATTATTGTACATAGGTAAACATTTATACTGTACCCGAACCTCCTCAAGAAGTGCTTGAAACTGTCAAAAATTCAAAGCACAAGCCATGATGTAATTCACCATTATTGTGACATATTTGAGGACATCTGTCAAATTGTTTGCTGCTTTCCCTGGCACAAAGAACTTCTTGATGTATAATACAATGGAACTGAATAACTTGATGTTTTTTTTTCTTTAACAAAGAACTGTATGAAACCAATTGTTGCCCCCACCATAGAAGGTGCCCCATTCACTTGAAACCAGTTTTTCTGGTCTTATGTCTTGTGACAAAAAAAACTCCATCACAGCATTGTAGATATCTACCCCTTGTGTTCTTTTAGGCAAAGACACCAGTTTCACCAGCTCTTTTCTCATGATGTCACCAACAGCATAACGCAAAATTACTGCTAGCCTTGCATGATTATTTATATCTGTGCTTTCATCCAAGTACATGGAGTAACAGGCTGCCCTTTGTAATTCAGTGGTGAGCTGCTAACATCACTTGCCATGCGCTGGACTCAATCTTTAACAGTATTTCTGCTAAGTGGCATCACAGAGATGCATTGAATAATTTTATCTTTGTTTGGGAAATCATGAAAAAGGGAATTACTCCCAGACAACATGGCCACTTTGATAATATCCCCATCACAGAGGAGCTTACCATGTTTTTTGCTAGGCACAGTGAAATTTGAAAACTGGCAGCTGTCAGATGATTTGTTCTAAAATGATAGTTGCAAAAACTAAGATACTGGGAATGATATTTCCTCAATTTCCCTTCAAGAAACTCTTTTCTTTCAGTTTCACCAAGTTTGGCAACACTTTTGTGGTTGGTGTCAAAGTGCCATCTGACACTTGATATGCAACACACAACACTTTCATTACACAGAATACATAACATTGTGTTCAATCACTCTAAATGACTCTGTCCAGGCCTCTTGGAATGATCTTCCACTATCTGTTCTTGCTTTATTTGCTGTTTTCATTTTTGGGTGTTCAAGACTTGGAGTCTACAAAAACACAAAATTAAAAACAAAAGAAGCACCCAATATAAATCTATCCCTATACCAAAACTAGTTAACACTAAACAAAATGGATATTCCCTGAATCAACAATCTGCTCCCCTCTGCTATGCTATGCTCCCCTTCAATCTAGCTCCTCTCCAATCCCCGTCCATGCCTTACCCTCCCACCTTACCCCAGACAGGGGAGGGAGGAAGCGCTCCCATTGGGTTGCTAGGCAGAGGGGCGGGTGATGTGAGAAATATCCTCAGGCACGCATGGAGAGGGGGATGGGAGCAGCCCGGCCCTGCGATCCTCTGGCTTTCTAGTGGCGAACTCTGTGCTGGAGCGACGGCACGCTTGCCCACAGAGAGGGCTCTAAATGACCCCTCTGGCACGCGTGCCATAGGTTCGCCACCACTGCTGTATGCTATCCAAGTCCTTCTGTAATGATATAACGGATTCCAAATTATCTGCTAATCCACCTATCTTGGTATCATGTGCAAACTTAACCAACTTGTTACTCATATTCCTAACTAAATAATTTATACATATTAAAAATAGCAGCGGCCCTAGCACTGACCCCTGTGAAACACCACTCTTAACATCGGCCAATTCTGATAAGGTTCCTCGCACCATCACCCTTTGCTTCCTGTGTCTGAGCCAATTCTGCACCCATTTAAAAACATCACCCTGAACTGCCACTTCTTTTAATTTGATGCCCAACCTCTCATGTGGCACCTTATCAAATGCTTTCTGGTTGTGGAGGGTCCATGAAAAATTGTAGTTAAACCTAAATTGAAGTCCCTCAGTGTAACATGCTTAAATCTGATGGCGCTTCTGTGAATTGTACCAGGCATCTGTTTTTCCATCAGGAGCAGTGGTTGAATGTGTAAAACTTGAAAAGTTGAAAACACTTAAAAGACCTCTCAAGGAAAATTTGAAAGAGTAACAATATTAGTAATTGTGGTTGCAAGGAATGTTTCTTTGTTTTAAGACAAATGATTTAGAACAATGTTTCCCAACCTGTGGGCCATGGCCAACTCTAGATGAAAGCCCACCACCGCACACCGCTCTGACGAACACACTCTATTCACAGTGGCAACATCACAGGTGGATCACAGCGAACCCATACAAAACCCTAACCCCTTCTCTGATGATCACGCCTGATTCACAAAGCTTTTACAATCACACTTGATTCATCTAACACTCTGACAATTGTGCTAAATTCACGAAGGGGACCCCCCCCACATCTCGGTCGGTCACAAGCACACTGGCAAAAAAAACTGGGTCATGACACCGCAAAGGCTTGGAAACACTGATTTAGAAAATTCACCAATGCTTATTAAAGGGAAGTTTTTTAAATTTAAAAAATTTGCGCCAGAATGAGATATCTCAACAAAAATGTTACTTTTTCTACAAATTTTCTTGCATAATATGGAGAGATAGATTGCTAGACATGACAATGAGAATATGGGCTTACATATTTATGTGAACACACCTCAAACACTAGCGGATTAAGACAACATAATTATATCAATTTACTGCAGACTCTACAAACAGTCAGTCACTCATGACTTCATTTATGTCTGTCCTTTGATATGCTTCAATGTGAAGAAAGGAAACCCTGCTGTCAACTTCATTGTGAAGACATATGGTTTTAATGCCAGCACACTCACCATTTGTGTTAGTTTCAGTGTTTTTGTTATATACACAGCTGATGTCTTTCAACATGTACTCCAGGTGGTAGACTTCAACTCCCTACAATGGTAAACCTGGGTATAGACAATAGATACACCAGATGGATGTTTTGACTTCATTTTTACTGAACTACAGACCTTCAAATGAACAGCGGCAAAACATTTTTTAAATTAGCTCAAAATATGATAAATGTGTACAGCCCTATTACCATGTTTCAGCAAAGATACTTGCTGATTTTATAGATATCCTGGCAAATAGGTGTCATAATAATGTCCGCCAAAGAACAATATAATGTGCTTTATGAAAGAGAGACTGATAACTTAACTACACATCAATCTCTTGTTATTTAATCACATTTGAGTGTGAAATAAACTGTGAAGTTCTCAACAACGTTCCCTGTAGTGGATGTCAAGCCAGTCAAAAATAACACGCAATTATAATCCAATTTGACTCAACCATGCACAATAAAAGAGTATGGGTGACTGATTAGGGAACAAATATATCAGCTCTTAGACCATGGCCTGACAATCAGGGTTTTCAGTGCATCAATATATTTTGTGCACTTGTTAACAGATCAGGCAGCTAAGTGTTATATGTAAGAGCCAATTTCAACCAAATCAATGGTAAAAGATATAAAAACAATCCGGATGTACAAACCAGCCATTAAACAAAGCTGCGGCAAATTGATAAGTTCAGATGCACTGCAATGAACCTCACCTTGGATTTCATCACAGGAGTTCAATCAGGTTTAGTGCAAAAAAAAAAAACCAAGTAGACAGCACATGTGATGAAGGGCTAGAGATAGGGGCCAGAACAATACCTAAGACCTGCAAGAAAAATGCTTGGCAAAAGGACAGATGGGACTTGCAGAAGCCACTGGCCATGAATGCATATATTTCTGTTTAAACTGAGAAGGCCAATGACATAGGAATTCCATATTAAACTTCAGAAAATGTAGACTGAGCGTAACTCAGTAAGAATCTTGAGACGACAAGCAGTATAACATGAAGGGAGTTAATCTTAAACAGGTTTTTATTCTTCTGACCAGTGGCATGTTTTCATTAAGGGCCAGTGGAACACAACCCCAGCAGATGTTGTGCAAAATAAGTAATCAGCTTCCCTCCGTCATTTAACTTATTTTTAATGTCTCAGCTTTGTTGTTTGGGAACATTTTAGTTTCCAACTCACTATGTAAAATTGTCTTTGTGCTGGGAGCTGCAAGCCTGTTTCTGGACTAATTGACTCTGCAGTGTTCTCTATACCTTTGGGACTGCATGTTTGTTTTTTTTCCCTCTTTTTTTAAATGTGTGCTTGCAATTGCAGTGTACATGCCAGTGAAGACAAAAACAAGATAACACACATCAATATCAGGATCAGGAATGTACCATAGAAAATAGTTTTCCCATTGTTTGTTTGCCCTGTGTTAACCAGCAAACACAGGTCTGCGTGGTAGTTAATGCTGTCACCAGCCATTATGTACTATATGTGGATTGTTGTTCAAATTGTGGCAGAAATTTGAATGGACATAGGTAGCTCGTTCCACCAGCCAGGAGCTACACATTAGACTTGGACTGAGAGTGAATACCATGCAGAAGTGGCATCACCAGACACCATTCATCAGCAGATCTGAGTGTATACGTACGAGGGGGTACCCAGGAATAACCGGAATATGTACCTGGCAATTTAGACAGATACAAATTTCGCCATCAGATGTAGTACACTTACAGTATTCTGTGGCAGTCTGCTAAGTGGCTTTGCTCTGTATTGTTCTTTCTGCGTTCCGGGTCAGTTTTTTTTTGGTGCTTATTAAACATTTTCAGAGATTTTTGTGATGAGTGATCATAAAGAACAGCGAGTCTGCGTTAAATTTTGTTTTCTCTTAAGGAAAACAAAGCTGCTGAAACTGTAGTGATGCTTGAAACTGCTTTTAAAGAGGAAGCTTTAAGTAAAACACAGGTCTACAAGTAGTTTTTGCATTTCAGTCGAGGGAAAATGTCAAGATCTGGCCGACCTTCCACACTTAGGAATGACGAAAATCTTGAAAAAGTTTGCAGGGCAATTTATGAAGATCGTCGTCGGACTATTGAAGAGATTTCTGAATTGACTTGTGTGTCTTGGAGCTCTTGCCACCTTCCCTACGCGCCTGATCTTGCACCGTGTGATTTTTTTTCTTGTTCCTGCATATGAAAAAAGAATTCAAAGGAAAGTGTTTTTACACTGTGGAGGAAGTCAAAGAAAAATCACTGCAGGCATTGGACAAAGTTCCTCTTCAGCAATTCCAAAAATGTTTTCACCAGTGGGAAAACTGTTAGGACAAGTGCATTCATTCACATGGAGAGTACTTTGAAGGAGACTAAAGTTTCAGTAAGTAAAAATGATTAAAAAAAATTATTTTCAATTCCGGTTATTTTTGGGTACCCCCTTATATATATATATTCAGCAAAAAAAGAAACGTCCTCTGACTTTCAACTGTTTTTACTTTCAGTAAACTTAATGTGTAAATATTTGTATGAACACTAAAAGAGTCAACACCATAAGACATAAACTAAAAATGTTTCACAATATGTCCCTGAATGAAGGGAGGCTCAAAATGAAAAGTACCAGTCAGTATCTGGTGTGGCCACCAGCTGCTTGAAGTACTGCAGTGCATCTCCTCCTCATGGACTGGACCAGATTTGTCAGTTCTTGCTGTGAGATCTTACCCCACTCTTCCACCAAGGCACCTGCAAGTTCCTGGACATTTCTGGGGGGAATGGCCCTAGCCGTCACCCTGCGATCCAACAGGTCCCAGATGTGCTCAATTCCTTCGACGATAAACATGAATCCGTCCATCACCCCTGGTGAGGCAAAACCGTGACTCATCAGTGAAGAGCACTTTTTGCCACTCCTGTCTGGTCCAGCAAAGGTGGGTTTGTGCCCATAGGCGGCGTTGTTGCTGGTGATGTCTGGTAAGGACCTGCCTTACAACAGGCCTACAAGCCCTCAGTCCAGCCTCTCTCAGCCTATTGCGGACAGTCTGAGCACTGATGGAAGGATTGTGTGTTCCTGGTGTGACTTGGGCAGTTGTTGTGGCCATCCTGTACCTGTCACGTAGGTGTGATATTCGGATGTACCGATTCTGTGCAGGTGTTGTTACACGTGGTCTTCCACTGCAAGGATGATCAGCTGTCCTTCCTGTCTCCCTGTAGCGCTGTCTTAGGCGTCTCACAGTGTGGACATGGCAATTTATTGCCCTAGCCACATCAGCAGTCCTCATGCCTCCCTGCAGCATGCCTAATGCACGTTCACGCAGATGAGCAGGGACCCTGGGCATCTTTCTTTGGGTGTTTTTCACAGTCGGTAGACAAGTCTCTTTAGTTTCCTGCGTTTTTAGAACTGTGACCTTAAATGCCTACTTTCTGTAAGCTGTTAAGGTCTTAACGACCATTCCACAGGTGCATGTTAATTAATTGATTATGGTTAATTGAACATGCATGGAAAACATTGTTTAAACCCTTTACAATGAAGATCTGTAAAGTTATTTGGATTTTTAAAACATTATTGTTGAAATACACAGTCCTGGAAAAAGGAACGTTTCTTTTTTTGCTGAGTATATATCACCTGCAGCAGCTTGGTGAAACATGACATGGCTTCTACCAGAGACAGGTGCTGTAGTCCAGCCATGACAAGTCCAGAGTCTGGACCAGAAATTATTAAAGTCTGATCTTGCAGATAATGTATATAGTGAATTTGTAAGATCGAGAGACCGTAGCAACATGGTCCTTGAAAGGCAGCTGGTCATCAATCACTACCCCAAGGTTGCATACCAACTTCTCATGTGTTAGTGATAGTGACCTAAGTTGAACAGGGGTAGGGTGTGGAATACAAGCTGGGATAACCAGAAGGTCTGCTTTTGGCAGGTTGAGCTGGAGATTGTGTTCCTTCATTCAGGTTGCAATATCGGTGAGACAGGCAGAGATTCTGTTGGATCCGCCAAAGAGGCAGAACTCAAACCACCTAAGGAAAATTCCAGTGATGCCAAAGTGAGAGAGGGTGGCAGGGAGGATCTGGTGGTTGACCGTACCAAAAGCAGAGAAGAGATCTGATGAGCTCAGATTACAGATTGAAAGCTCTGGCACACCATAACATATGGACAACAGTGAATAAAGCTGTCTCTGTGGAGTGGCCCTTCTTGAATCCTGAGTGAATAGGATTGAGTATTCTGTTTTGTAGAAGAAAGGAAGAGACTTGGTTAGAGACAGCTCGTTCCAGAGTTTCATGTTTACATTAGAGAAGTCTGCATACATAGATGAAAATTCTTGTGTCGCCCCACCAGAATTTTTATACTAAAATGTCACTGCTTTCAACTTTTTTTAAGGGGACAAAGACAAATCTGCCGACAAAACAAAATGAATTATAGAACTTTTATTCTATGATGAACCACTGTGAAGTGGAGGTGGAAATTGTATTTGTCTTCTTTCCCTTGTTTACCATCTCTGACTCTCTTCAGTCCCCTCTTGTGCACCTTGGTCTTCAGTCATCACACTGACCTTTTTGTCTACTGCTTGGGCACTTATATAGCAATAAAGTGAATGCTAAAGGTGAAGTTTTCATACAGCCACTCATAGCACCTCTGTGGTCAAGTCACACTTGGTTCTTGGAAGAAAGCACACTTCATCTTAAGTGTTCACTTTTTCACTGGTTTCTTATAAGACCCCTACTTGTTTGCAAGGAGTTTATGTCTAATTTATGACATTTCTTGTTATAATGAAGCTATACAGTGATGCTTGTGATGGAGATATGCTTCATGTATTCCAAATTAATAAATAAATACATCCAAAGTATTCATTTTGTTGAAATTAAAAGAAGATGACACTGCACAACTGTTTCATTTTAATGAGTTGGAAATAAATGCTTTCGTAAATTCATTGCAGATAACTGCTTTAATTCCTATACACAGTAATTTATGCAGTCACGAACAGAAGTGGCCTGAATGTCTGCTGTGCATGCTCTTACTGCATCTGTCTAAAATAGCTACTGATTTAAAGTTGATTACACAGTGAAGGACAAGGTGCTTTTCTCAGTATGAGTGATTTCTACTTAAATGCTGCAGATTAAAACATTTTTAACGATGCAATCAGATTAGTTTTTTTTTCCATAAGAGTAAATTAACAGAAATCTCTGCTTAGTAGATAATAAAAATAAAGTCAACTAAAAAGAAACTATATTAAAACAAATAAGCTTTGAAAAAAGAAATAATAACACTCTATAAAAAGTAAATAAATTATTAGAAAGGTAAGAACCAGGCCTAAAATACTCATAAAATGCAAACAACTCCTCAGAAAAAGAATTACAAATCATATGTCAACAGAAATTGCAAAGCAAGAAAGGCAGAATTTGAATAGTTTTAAATTTATTGTCCATCATAGACTTTGAGTGATCTTGAAAATACACAGGAACAGTAAGTTGTTGTTTCTCCTTACAAATTTCAAAAATATAAATTCCTTTTTTGTGTCTGTTTCATCCTTACATATCTTTCCGATAATATCATATTTGTGAACTTGGTCGCAATCAGTTACCAGTGGAAATTACCTACTGGCTTCTCTAGCCAACTGTGAATCTCCTGATTACCATCCAGATTTCCTTTTCTGGTTGTTAATCTTGGCTTTATAGTACCTTATCTGTTGTTCACCAAAAAGTGTCTGATGAGAAACTCTGTTAAACATCATGAACTATCTCATCAGCCTGTCTTGACACTTGCTTTGTGACCCTTGCTGATCTACCCTGTACAGTCGCAGTTTCCCTGGAAGTCTGCCATTATTTCTTCTTGGCTTCCTTTGGCTCTTGGACATTTAGATGGCTTTAAGATACTATGTAGCAGAACTATATTGTGTAACACATGCACACATGGGAGGCAGTCTATGGGCTTAACTGAAGAAAATGATACGCTGGAACGTTGGTTAGCGATAAGCACTAATGTCTCTTCTTCTTCCTCTGCAGACCCTCAGCAGAAAAGTCTTCTTGTACTCTAGTCTCCAGTACTCACCTCACTTCTGGCCCCCGGAGATGACCTCACTTCCATTTTCTTCCATAAAAGCATGCCCTTCCTGCCATGCCTCTATAAACCCGATATTCTCCAGCTACAAGTTTAGTTCATTGGGGGACTCAGTCTACTAAGATTAATTGCAGTGTTGTTTATTTGCTTGCCTACGCATTCAAGTATACAGGGTGGCTTCCCCCAAACCTTTTTTCTTTGTTTTGTCCCTTTCTCACAACTAACAACAAAATTTAAAATTTGACCATAAAACCTGTTATCTCTTAGATTGCATTGTGTTTATGGGATTCTGTAACAACCAATGTATTATCATGGGGGCTCTAGTAAAACAGTTTTGATTGGTAAGTTGGTCAACTTTATTTCCACAATTTGATAGGCATGTTTTTAATCTCTCTGCAAATGCCTCTCAAAAATATGTCAATAACATAACTTCTGTTTTATTTTCTACACTTCTTCAACTAATGTTAAATTTGAACATCTTTCTTTTAATAACCAGGAACTGCTATCAGTGATTGGAGAATTGATTTCATGTGATTAATAGAAATTGCCCATCATACTACTGACTTTTTCCCCATTTAGTGTAGCTGCTCTACCTGTCTGTACTGACATTGGTAAACTTAGCTCTGAAGAAAGAGGCAGTGGCCTTGACTGTTCTGTTATATGAATTGCAATATAAAAAAACAAAACAAAATGTAATATCTTTTGAACTTGACAACGTTAATAGTGCTTATATATGGTCCTCCTAAACTTTGACCTTGTTTTATATCTGAGTTTCATGATCAGTTAACATGTGTGTATTCCAGCTGCCACTTCCTCCTCACCAAGTGAGAGTCAACTACATAGACTGCCATGAAGTATTCATTGAATTCTCAAATAATTTATTTCAATGGGTTTTCAGTGTTCTGACTGAAATACAGTATACTGTATACTCATCCATCACTGGTAATATATCTGCAAGGCAGCCTTCTGCACAAATACTATTACTATATTTACTAGTCAATTATAGTGGAAATCATGATTTGCATTAATTACATACATTGCAGTAATGTTTATGAGAGATTTAAAAAAAATACATTTTTAACACATTGCCTGCCAGAGTGACTGTGGTATAGCATGTTCGCGGCCTAGAAGAAAAGGCCAGCTTTTAAATAAATAATCACCGCACTTGCGGCTTAAAGAGGGGGCATGGTAGCGTGGCCGGAGCGGTTCCTGGGCGCGATGCAGCCTTGGATGTTTCCACACTGAAGTGCAAAGTTGTAGGATTGCCCATGTCCGTGGTTGATGCTGGAAGCTGCTGATTGCTGCACCTGTGCCATGTCTCTATTATAAATAGGAGAAGTGCAAGTGTGGAGGGAAAAAGAAAAGAGAAATTGAAAGAAAAGAATAGGGGTTAAGGGAGAAGAAGGCTGGAGGTAAAGAAACCGGTGTGTGAGTTAGTGAGTGAAACAGCGAGCAAGCGAGAGCAGGCTTGCCGTATTAACAAATGGCAGCTGGGAGAAGAGCCCCTTAGTGGTGTTTGGCCAACACTCAGGGGCAGAAAGAAGTGGTCACTCGTGCTGAACGTTTAAGAGGAGCAGAAGAGACCGGAAAGTGGTTGGCTCGCTGCATAAGGCCACAGAAGGCAGCAGGAGTCAGAGGCTTGGGACATTGAAGCCCCAGCATGAGCGCCCTGGTCACTGGGGAACCCGAATCTCGGTCTGGAGGAGCTGAATGAAGCCAGGGATCAGGAAGCTACCAGACCAGCAGAAGGAGAAGGTCAGCTGCAGGTAGGGCGACTCCCCTGTTGCAGGGCCCGGATGGGAGAAGCAGGGGAGCCGCCAGCTAAAGAAGGCACTGGGTTTTGTTTTTAAAGGACTGTTTCCTGCCCTTGTTTTTAACCTCATTATTAAATGGAATTATTGGAATTATTTTAACCTCCACTTTGGAACACTTGTTTTTAATGGATTATTTTATTTATTGACTTTTGATTGCACTGCACCATTTGAACACTTTAGATTTGTCTTGTTGGTTTTTAATAAAAGCACTTCTGCACTTTACACTTTTCTCCTTGCTTCGTTTGGTATCCTCATTGTCCAGCTCATCCAGTTACACTGCCGATGGTGTTGGGTTCAAGGGCTCCCAGAGGAATGGTGGGAGCATGGAGCAAGGACCCGCATCGTCACACTGACAATAGTTAAATTAGTTCCTGATACCTTTGTAAAATCAGGTTGTAGTTTTAATACACTAATTAAATGCATTTTTTTATTGAACAAAACTCACAATAAAGTATTTTCTCTGAAAAAAATCTATTTGTGCTAGCGCATGGAACAGAAAATTCTCATGGTTGACAGTCAACATGTTGATAAACATATCTTCTACTATACTAATTCTCTTAGTATAAAGGACTTTCTTTTCTCATTCATCCCACCTTATGCTTAAAGAGTAGCGATGCTTGATTGTACATTTAAATTTATATAAAAATGCCTTACTTATTTATGCTCAGGAGCTAACATCATCATAACGACATTTAAAAGACATTTCACAATGCAGCATATAACAATGGAGAATTCAATCTGAGGTTCCATGTACATCTTGATCCTAGCTGCTGATCTGTCTGTGACTTCTGTGTTTAGTTAAATCCCTTGCCTAACATGATGTTGCATTTCTGCCTGTGATTCACATTGTGAAATATATAATATATTATTACTATTTGTAGTTTTGTTGTTCATTGTACAAAAAAGACATAGCTGTGCTAGAGAAAGTCTAGAGATGAGCAACAAGCCCGATTCCAGGACTACTGAGGTATGAGCTACGAGGAGAGACTGAAGGAGCTGAACCTTTCCAGGTCAAGCAATGATTATTAAGAGGTGACTAATTATGAAAGGTATTAGAACAGAGGATCCCAGCTGTTACTTTAAAATAAATTCTGCAACAAGAACATGGGGAAAAAACTGATCTGAAAACCTGTTACTGCCAGATTTTGCACAAATTTTAGAATTGTTTTCTTAAGCAAAGAACCTTAAATACATGGAATAAATTACCAGGTAGTGTGGCGAAGTGACCTTCAAATCTAGACTTGAAGTTATTTTGTACAATATAGGTGAATAGCACGGATGAGTTTGTTGGGCTGTTAGCCTATTTTCGTCACAAATAAACCTACAGCTCTCAGAACTGGGAAAGTGATAGATGTTGACACTAATTTGGTTTGGATTCATTTGATCTAATTGGTATACAGTACAACATAAATATATGGTAATAGCATTGGTTGAATTTATGTTGGTTCTAATTATTTGCAGTTTGATTCATTAAAATCTTTTTAAAACTGTTTTACTGTATAAAAATAAATATTTATATTTCACAAATTGCTTAACATTCACCTTCTCATTTCTGATTTGACATTCTGTTAGCATGAATTATTAATCTTAATGAACAAGCTTAAACATGTAGGTTAGGTGAATTGCTATTGATAAGGTGGCCCTTGCGTGTTTCTTTGTGTGTGCGTTCACCGTACAATGAACTCTCCTGTCCAGGGTGTGTTCTCGCGTTTTGCTATCTACTTGCAGCGATTGGCTCAGTTTCCCCATGACCCTGGATGGATGAATGAATGGATATTATAATTGTAGGAATCTGAGCTGCTGTTTTGTGGATTTTTTGATTGTATTATATAAAAAAAGATGTAGCTTCTCTAATTATGGGTTATAATATATGGAAAATAAAACATGTAGAAGACTTGGCCTTATTATCACTTCATACAACGCAAGATCAGAAGGTTAAATAATAATTTCACAGGAGACATACTTCCCTAATTCTACTCTTGAATCTTAAGTGATAATCCTCTTTTCAGATTAATTTCCATGCAAAGTACGATTTCGTGTTCATTTTCATGAAATACTTTAATTTAACAGAAAGTAAACAGGAATAAAAAACTGTCTTACAGAATTACCACATATTCACACTTTTATTTACAAAATGAACAACATGACCTAACTTGGAAATTAAAATAACTGGCAGTGTATCAACGTACAATGTGGGCAAAGAAGATTTGGAAAAGTGATTTATTCATTTTCTGAACCTATTTTTTCCACTACAGTAGTACAATGGTGACCAAAACATATTTTGACAGCATTCAGGACAAAGCAAGAAGCCATTCAGAGTGTGACAACAAATTATCACAGGACATATTCTCACTTATGCACATTGCCAGTTTTGGGTCACCAATAAACCTATCTGACATGTCTTTGTCATGTAGGAAGCAGCCAGAATACTCAAGTGCCATGATCAAGAACTGATTGAATGTGTTTTTTGGATAATTTTGCCTAAATTGTGTGTTTTTTTTATTTGTGTGCCTCACTATTTTCTGTTATTTCCAGATTTTCTAAACGATTGCAATGCTTGTGAGTGTGCTAAAGGGTATGTGGGTTTACAAATACTGAGCAAGTACACAACACATACTGTATGTGTTACCATGTGGCAACTTCTCACTGTAAAAGGGGCTCATTAATAAAAAGTGGAAACATTACTGATCTTCCACATCTTTTCAACCTTGATCTTACATGTATTATTATTGTTTCTATGATTTTTTGCCATATTCATTTTGTCTTCTGAAATCTCCCTTTCTTTGATTGTGTCTGTTTTCTATGCTTTTACTTAATTGATTTTATTTTTTGTTCCGTGCCATGATAGTTTTCTTCGTGTGCTCATTAGGGTCTTGTGGCTTAGATAAACACACACACTGACCACCTAGGAGTCAGTAAGCAAAATAAGCTCCAGAATGTGCGGCTGTACAACTAAATACTGTATACAGTACTATTTTCTCCCGCTACTTCTAGGTTATATTAGAGTCTACCACATGCTGATGCCTTGTTTTTGTACTTATTGCTACTCTTATTATGATCGCTCACTAACAAACTTAGATACCTCTAGTAAAATATGACATTTTAGTGAAAACTCTGTAGTGACGAGCAAAAACCCAGACAGATCATACAGCACACTCAAACTCCACAAAGATCTTACTCGGGACTCAAGATTTGAACCGACATATTTGAAGCTAGGAGGTACTAGCATTCCTTCATATTTGTTATGTCTCAGCCAGAATCCACCATTCCAAGGCTGGGATTCAACTGCCTTTACTGTGTCATATTTGTTCATTATAGATTCTTTTGTTTGAGTTAATATTTCGGTTTATTATATGCACTATTCTTTGTTTTTGATTTTGTCTAGGTATGTATGCCGCTGGTATGTTCCATGTGTTTGTGGGTGGTTCCCCAATAGGTGAGGCCACCTGCCCATCACATAAGGTACTGCCCTCATCCCTACAGACAGATCTTTATTTGCACCAAGGGGGAAATTTGGCTTTTTTACAGAAGCTCTTTAAATAAATAAACACATGTTCTAAAGGAAGGCAGGAGCCTCTTCACCTAATGACTACAGACCAGTGGCACTTAAGTTTCACATCATGGAGACCTTGGAGAGACTAGTCCTGAGCTATATGAGTCCTCTTGTGATAGACCACCAGGACCCACTGAAGGTTGCCTAGTGGACAAAGATTGGAGTAGAGGATGCAATTATCTATCTGCTCCATGAGGCTTAGTCTTACCTGGGCAAAGTGGCAGCACTGTGAGGATTATGTTTTCTTTCCAGTGCTTTCAATAAAGTCCAGCCATCCCTGTTAAGGGGGTACATTGGTGGATGAGCCCATGGTGTTCTTGGATAACGGACTGTCTGTCAGGCAGACTGTAGTTTGTGAGATTTAAGGATTGTGTCTCTGATAAAGATGTGAGCAACACTGGACCACCACATAATCCTGTCTCCCTTTTCTCTTCACTCTGTACACCTCAGACTATAAATTTAAGACAAGGTCATGTCATTTGCAGAAATTCTCTGATGCCTCTACACCTATGGGTTGTATTCATAAGAGGGATGAGAAAGAATATAGGAGCCAGGTGAACAATGTTGTTTCTTGTGCAAAGAGAATTGTCTCTTTTTATTTTTTCAAATTGCTCTGTAACAAGAGAAAGCTTTATAGAACACAAAAAGCAAAAGGCGTTGACCGTAACAAAAGCAATCCCATAGCAAACAAACTCCTAAAATAATCCAATGGCAAAGCCAAAAACAAGAGCAGAAGGTCAAAAATCCAAAAGTTCACAAAAACACCAAAGATGCAGCAAAAGATACAAGAACTTACCAACTCCAATGCACATTCACAATGAAAAGAGAATTGTCTGCAACTTAACATCAGGAAAAACAAAGAACTGGTTATTGACTTTTGCTGCACCAAAGAGTGTCACTATTCAGGAAGTGGATGCAGAGGTGTTGTGCTCCTACAGATACTTGGAGGTCCACATCAATGACTGGAGTGGTCTTATAACACAAAGGAACTATATAAGAAAGTGCAAAGTAGGCTCTTTTTCCTCAGGAGACTGCTTTCCTTTAATGTTGGAAGTGACATCTTTCATATCTTTTACAACTCTGTGATGGCCAGGGTAATTTTCAATGCTGTGGTGTGCTATACTGGTAACATGATGTGAGGACAGGCTCAACGAAATAACAAGCTAATTAAAAGGGCAAGCTCAGTTATGCAAGACTAGCACTCTCTGGACTCCCTGGAGGTAGAAGCAAAGGACAGAATTAAAACAAAACCGAATACCATTGTGAACAATACTGCACATCTTCTCTCTGACACAATAAAACTGAGTACTTTCAGACAACAAATTATTCAGCAGAAATGTGTCAAGAAGCACTACTTGGGCTCCTTTATACCTTCAGTAATATGTCTGTATTTATAATAAGCACTATATCTATAAAGGCAGAGTGTATTCCCCAGTATTAGTATTGGGCAGGATATTCTAAAAATTATTTAGATGCTGAATACTAAATATACAGTCCTTAATGTATTCAGATTTGTATTATGATTTAATGCTCAAAATGTGTAACTTGTTCTGAATGCTTTATAAAAAGTTTTTGAATATTTTCAAGAATTGAAATAGAGCCTAGTTAATAAAAATAACAAGTTAAACATATTTAAATGCACTATAATTTCACATAAAACAGAAGCTTATTTTTTCATGAAACTTTCATTAATAAAAAAATAATGACTGTAGCTCACAAAGTGTTTTAGCCATTTCACATTTTTAAAGAAACAAACAAAATTATCATTACAAAAACAAAGTCATTTCACTTGGCATACTTATGCTGAACTAAACTGCCAACTAAATAATTAATTAAAATATTAGTATTTGCATATAACCTAAACACATCCTCATGTATATTTTAAATCAAATCAAGCGACACACCACTTTTCAAAAGATCTAAGACTTTAATTTCTCGTACAAAGATAGTACTTTAGTCTTTGACCACTTAATTTTTTTTTTTATTGAGGCAAGGTCTTACAAAATCAAAGGGTAATTCATACTTTGCATGGGTCCCTCAATTCCTGGAGTCCACCATAATAAGAGGCACGCACACATGCATGTAAACTCCAAATGCCGTACTCTACCTTGTGTGACTATCTGGTCAAATAAAGTCAACCAAAGATGACCTTTCAAATCCCCTTTTAACTCTGAAGCTACAGTTAAGGCTGAAGAGACTACAAAGCAAGCAGAAATAGCCAGAACCAGCTGTGTGTCACAAAATGTTTTACATTTCCACTGCATCTAATGCAATGCTGCTTAAAATATCAATTAATTACTTAACTCTTTCAGGGCTGATGTCGACTTTTGTCAAAATTCAGGAGTAGAGGATGGTAATCAGCTGTAAACTGCAAAAAAAAATCACCCTTAGGTTTTAATACGACTTTCTTTGCTAGAAGGAAAGTTACATAGGCTTGTTGATTTAACCTGTATTTCCTATGCATACATGAGTAGAGAAGAGCAAACAACCTCTAAAATGGCACCGACATCTGACGAGAGAGCAAAGCGAATGAGCAAAGCAAAATATTCCATGGACGTTTTATGTAATTTCGTTGAATAGGACTCTGACTGGTTGGAATCCAAGTTTGATGCAAGTGATCTGAAGATGGATATCAAAAATGAAGTGAGGTACCAGCATCATCTGATCAGTCCTCAGCTGATTGTGGCACTGAACACTTTTGTGTAGCTGATGCGCATACAGAAACGTTTCCCTGGTAGGACCACCACTTATGATGTCAAGAGGTACAAACCAGATTGTGTCACACTGCAACTACCACCCAGTAAGCTGTGCGAAGACAGCCAGGTAGCTGGCCCATTGCTGACCATCAACGTGCCCCCATGTAACCACTGCCGTCGGAGATGACGAACATACGCCAACAGCAGCCACAGCATATAGCAACAGACGTTTTATGTTGACTTATGTGTGAAATCATTGCTTTGTGTGCTTTTCAGAAAACTGAGTTTTTTGGAAGGAATATTCAGCCCTCAAAGAGTTAACCTCTACTTGTTACACATTAAAGCACAAACAAATATAAAGCAACAACAGGCACCTTTAGAAAACTGTGTAAAAAAAAACAAGATTTTCGGAAGAGCTTAGCTCAACTAAAAAGCAAACAGAAACAACCAGAATCAGAGGCATGTCGCAAACCGTTTTGCATCTTTAGCACTGCTGTTTCCAGCATGAGACAGAGAGAGAGAAAGAGAGAATGAGAGTGCTAGGCTTCCTAGTAGAAAACATTTAGAACACCATCTTCCAGTGCTTGAATATTAAATTATCCAGTTGCACACACACACACACACAACACAAGTAGCAAACAAATGAGACACGAGGTAAACAATGCTCAAACAACGAGTGCTGGAAAGAGACTGACAATCTGTGAAATGCTGGGAGGCTACAGCAGGGTATACCTGCACATCACTTCATTTCCATGGACTCAGTGTACTGTACTTTTTGAAACTTTCTGGGTTTTTTTTATATATGTTTTTAACCCATGGGTGATTAAATTTATGAATACATAGGGCCAACTATATGTGATTTTTTTCTTAGATGTAGATTAAAAGTATCCATTATTAAATTTCATAAAGAAATTGTATTCTACATCTGAATACATAATACCAGTATTTGTATTCCGTTACAGCCCAACTCTGCAAAGTACTTTATGGTTCATTGTGAATGCGCATTGGAGTTGGTGAGTTTTTGTATCTTTTGCTGTGTCTTGTGTTTTTTGTGATGTTTTGGATTTTTGACCTTCTGCCCTTCTTTTTAGCTTCGCCATTGGATTACTTTAGGACTTTGTTTGCTATAGGATTGCTTTTGTTACGGGCAACACCTTTTGCTTTTTGTGCTTTATAAAGCTTTCTCTTGTTACAGAGCTTCTTCTTCTTCTTTCGGCTGCTCCCATTAGGAGTTGCCACAGCGGATCATCTTGTTCCATATCTTTCTGTCCTCTACATCTTGCTCTGTCATACCCATCACCTGCATGTCCTCTCTCACCACATCCATAAACCTTCTCTTAGACCTTCCTCTTTTCCTATTGCCTGGCAGCTCCATTGCTTAGCATCCTTTCCCCAATATACCCAGCATCTCTCCTCTGTACATGTCCAAAGCAACACAGTCTCGCCACTCTGTCTTTTGTTTTCAACTTTCCAGCCTCAGCTGACCCTCTAATTTTCTCATTTGTAATCTTTTCTGTCTTCATCACACCCAATGCAAATCTTAGCATCTTTAACTCTGCCACCTCCAGCTCTGTCTCCTGCTTTCTAGTCAGTGCCACTGTCTTCAACCCATATAACAAATCTAATCTCATCTGTCAACCTGTCCATCACCATTGCAAATAAGAAAGAGGTCAGGGCTGATCCCTGATGTAATCCCACCTCACCGTTGAATGCATCTGTCACTCCTACTGCAGACCTCACGACTGTCACACTTCCCTTGTACATATTCTGTACAACTCTTACATACTTCTCTGCCACTCCTGGCTTCCTCATACAACACCGCAACTCCTCTTGAGGCACTATGTCATATGCTTTCTTTCTCTTGTTACAGAGCAATTTAAAAAAATAGATTTTTTATTTTATAAGTATCCTGCGTTTGCCCTTAAATCTGGCAAGGATGTGATGATAAATCCCCCTCCAGTGGGCATTTATGGAAGTGTTTTTGGGGCTTAAGTACTTTGAGACTCCAAGTCATAAAAATACTGAGGGGATGAGGACATTTTTTTTTCATTTAATGCAATTCTGTTTGCTGTTTTATAGACTGGTCACTAACCTCTACTTTTGTGTGTTTTCTTTCTTTCTGGTACTGAGTAGTGATACTATGCACTACTACTACCCCCTGGCCTAAGTATGCTGCAGCCACCTCAGATACTGGAAAGATGAACAGATCTCCACAAGAGTATTACTTGAAGGGTGACACATTCATGAACTGTAGAATACCCAGAGGGGACTTTGAGGTCTTTCGCTTTGAAACCCCACAGGTTTATTTCCTCCCACATCCCACCAACTGGAGTTTTCATTTACCTGTCCTTCTCAGCCCTCTGGCCATGGTTTGCAATTAAGATGGACATTAAGACTCTTTACTGTTATAAATAACTTTTGTTTTTTAACTATGCTTATGTACTTTGAGGTACTTTTTTGTATAAAAATATGCTACATAAATAAATGTTGTTGTAGTTGCCTATTTACTAACTTGTTCACACAAAAACATTTGTTATTAAATGTCACATTGTGTGTTAATATAATTATATTTTCTATTGAAAATAATTCTTAAAAATGCATGAACTTCTTGACTGGAAATAGGTCATAAGATGAAGATTATCATGTATTTATTTATGTGATTAAAACTAGTAAGTTAATCAATTAAGGGCCTTAGAGCCTGGAATGAAGGATAACTGCGAGTCACACTGTCCTCTGAAATCAGACCATGCCACTCATGCCCTGCTGTAGGATGAGAAATATGAAACCAAAAAAAAAAGGAATTTCAAAAGTGGACTAATTATGACCCATGGTCCACTTTCATATTGACATTTCAGATAGTCATTTGGATGCTTCCTGTTCAGCTCACCAGAGAGTTCTTCAGGCAGCTTTCTTGATACACTTTAGAGTACTACAGAAGAAATCCATGAGAAGGCAAATTGGAGCATTGTTGGGTAAAGCCTACTTAGCAGTGGAGTTATTAGAATGTGTGACCATGTCAGCACTCATGATAGAAGAACAGAAAAACAAAGAGTGTTTTAATTGGGGTCAAGTGGTAGAGCAACATCAAGCCGGAAAAAAAAGATAATTATCAATGTTTTCGAAAGGCTTAGAAATTCATTATTGGTTCACATAATGTTGATTCTTTTACTTGATCCCTCTAGTCACTGCATCCATCAAGCATACCATTTCGATAATTTCAAAATCGAATGAATATGATTTTATTTGAAAAGCTCTAGAGTAAACTATAAACATGAAGGTTAAGCATGACAGGCCACAATCTGGACTGCTAATAGGTCTGCACTTGTCACTGACTCATCTGCAAACTATTTACTGATGACTCAGTTCTAACTGTACATCTGCTGGCAGTTAGCTTTATGCAAGAGCTATGTTAAGTTTAATTCATGTTCATACAGTGCTCTTCACTGACTATAAGTTAAATTAGCCAGTATAATACAATAACAGTAAAGGTCTTACAATGTTCCTACAAGAACTCACCTACCAATGGTTAATCATAAGAAGATTATACAACTATAAAGCGCTACTAACAAAATAAATACAATATGGGCAGGTAGCAGTGTAGGAGAGGAAAGCAATAACTACTTGATAGCAGCATTAGTGAAGAAAAAACTTCTGGATTGCTTGGTCCACAGTTGTGACCTTAGTAGTTTTGCCCAAATTGTGACATTTTACACATTTTAACAAAACCTCTGAAATGCACTCATCACCTTTTTGTCATACTGTTCTGCTGGCATTACAAGTTGTACGCACATTCTACCCTAGTTACTGTGAAGATATCCTTCTAGTGTGGGAGCTGTCGGGAGAGGGATGTCTTTAGTTCTTATTGCCAATTTTAATGTGAATGTGTCAAAGCAACCTTTTTGGGTACACTGCCAGAATGGGCTGAAGTCTGTGTGGTGTAGGTGCTGTGTGAAGAATTCTGTCGCGCTCAACTTAATGATGTTCATCCTTAAACTGTGTAATGCCCTTGTAAGGCCACAACTACCATACCATGAGTAGTTTCAGTCATTCATACTGAAAGAAAGACATAACAGCACAAAAGAAATTCCAAAGAAGAGTAACTAGACTAAATCTTTTACTGAATGATTTGAACCATAAAGACACTACAGAAAATTATGTTTAGCTACAGGGCAAAAATAATTGCATTACCATTAGGGTGACTTGGTTCTTTACCTTGGGGACCTGTTCTCAAAAGGGACTTTACAAATGCAAGAGAAAATAAAAACTATTATAGTAAAAATCCAAGTTTCTTCAAAAATACAGACACTTACTCCAATCCAGCGCATACAGCTAACCCATTTACCTTCTCAATCCAATCAGAAGTAAATAGAAAGCTTTTAAAAGAAAATATAAGTCCTGGTTAGTTGATATGAGTGGGGCACAATCAGAGCAGCTGTCTCAAAGGTCACTTTTATAAGATTGTACATTTCATGTGTTATCATGTCACATAATGGAAAAAGTTGACATGGACGGTCATTTAAAATGAGAACCCAGTGATTTTAAGAAATAATTTAATAAGATATAGTACCAAAAGACTGTTTTGCTACAAACTATGTCTGACATTTAAAAAAAAATAAACCGAAATGATAAACTGAACAAACACTTTCACCAAGCAGTTGACACTAATGAGAGTGACCTTATTGATTGAAGGAAAGTGCTAATACTCCCACTTTGAGCTGCGTTAGGAGCAATGTGCAGTCCAAGTCTGTGGAGTCCCGTAACACGACATGAACATTAACCAAAATGCAACAGACAACAAAGCCACTACCTCAAATTAGACACATCAAACTATGCCAAACCAAATTAAGGATCCCTTTTCCTCTAACACCCTTTAGTTTTTTGCCAGTAGTGGCATAGGCCTTTCAAAAACATTTAATCGATGCTCATTAACTGTGCTATTGGAAGAAAGCTGGATTTGCTGCCGATGTGATGTTGCACTCATCACTCAGTTTGTTTCATTCATTGTAATATACTCATTTCCCCTGGGATAAAAAAAGTTTTATCTATCTATCTATCTAATGAACAAAAAAAAGGAAGGTGAGATTGACATAGCATGAAGGTTTGGATAACTGATTTATTATTGATATTATGTGATGTTCATAATGTATGAGTATATGCCTCTGCCTACTATGTTTGGTAAGCTTAGTAAAATGAGATGGGGGGGCCTTTCGAGCTTCGATACCCTTGTCTGTGTCATTCATTCCCTCCTGTCTTTGATTGACAGTCATCTTAGTTTAATTGTGTCACATGGTGGTATCATGGGAAATATTTATTACATTTTTGTACCATATAAACCAAAGCTGTCTGATGTGTCAATGGCTTTGTGTATATGATACATCTTAGAACTAACACAATAAATAGTATGCTAAATAGAGGTTGGTGTATCACTTGCCCAGAATTCTCACTTGTATAGTCTCAACTAATTTTACTATACAGTCATGTGGCGAACCATTACACACATGTCCACAACCCGGTAAACACTGATCTAGACAAAAAAAAATCTATTAAGAAATTGGGTAAGTGTGGAACAAAATGAAAACTTAATGAATATAATATTATAGAATTAACAAGTGCACAGGTGCATGTTTCAGAATATGAGGGATGTTAAAAAAGTTTCCACACTTTTTTTAACTCCATTTATTAAGAATTTCAAAAATAAATTGCATCACTTTTCCACATAGTCACCTTTGTTTGTGATGCAATTTTCCCAGCATTGTACCAGCTTTTTAATGCCCAATTACTACTCCTCCCTCCTTCACTGTTTCCAATGAAAATATAAAAGTGCGGAAATGTTTTGAACATTCCTCGTACCGTTTGCTGTTTATTTTGTAAAATCATCAGGTATAACCTACCCAGTACTCTTTTGTAGTTAATTAAGTTTGTACACTTCTTCTTTTTTAATATATTGTCTTATTTCTTGTGGGTTGAGACATTTCTTTTAGAAAGACAGTTAAAGAAATATTTACTTTTAAATAATAATATTGTTTATATTAAATATCACATACATCATTATCTACTAAAACATAAACCTGCAAATTGCCATTATTTTAATCACTTTCCTTGCTGATAAAATTTAAAACCTACAATTATGCTTACAACCTTTTTTAAAATAAATGAACAGCTACATGTCATTTTTTTCCAAAGCACTTTGTACATTTTAGGCATAAGAACCTCAGTATAAAAAAAATTTTCAGCATTTGCAACAACACTATCAAGACCATCTGCCAATGAAGAGAAAGTAGGTTGCTTCCTTCCCAAGTGAACATGACCCTCAAATTTAATAAAAAAAATACAAGAGAAGCTGATCTAATTATTATTGAACTCCCAGAGCTATGAGAGGCAACTCTTATTATTTACGGAGATACAAATGGGAATTTGGGAACATTGTTATTTCTATGATAATCATGTACTATTATTTCCATGTAATTTAGTCAGATGTTGTACAGAATTCCCATGAAAGAAGAATTAACAGTCCATTTTGCGCAAGTCAGTATTCGGGCATGTTTGTTAAAGATTATACTGCAGGAAAAAAAAAGTAGTTATATACTGTAGTTAGGAATGCCACACTGCTAAATAGGCATGTTACAAAACAAAGAATAATATTTACAGCCAAAAAATTATGTACATCCCTCAATCATGACTCTGATTTTCATCATTCTGGGGTCTTGAAAAGAAAAAGGTTATCCGAGCATAGTAAGATGCAATGCAGTGTTGCAGGCCAAGTTAGGTTAAAACTATTCTGTTTAAAACCACATATTCATTTGATTTGATTGAATTTTGATGTGAATTTCTAATTGGGATTAATAAAGTATCTATCTATCTATCTACTGTATATACTGTATCTATTATTAGAATAGGAAATTTAGAGTAACAAATTAGACTAACATGAATGTTTTTGGGATTTGGGAGGAATTATGTGGACTCATTTTGAACATGGGTAGCAATGTGGATTCCATACCAAAAGCAAACAGATTGAGATTAAGTATCGAGAGCTGGGGCTTTAGTGTTAATTATTTTAATACAATTATGTTATCAGCAAATGTGCAAAACTGCAAATATTGTTAAACATCTATTAACATTTATTTTTTGAGACTCATCATACAGATGTGAGTAACACCAGAGTGCCACAAAGAGCAGTGCTGTCTCCTTTTCTCTTCACTCTGCTCACCTCAGACAATAAATATAACACCAGGTCATGTCATTTGCAGGATCTCTCAAATGATTCTGCACTTATGGGGTGTATTGATATGAGGAATGAGACAGAGTGCAGGAGTCAGGTGGAGAACTTGGTAAAGAAAGATACGACTGCAACTTAACACCAGCTAAACTAAAAATATAGTTAATGACTTTTGCCGCACCAAAGATCCTCTCTGTCTAGTCACTGTTCAGGGACTGAATGTGGAGGTGGTGTGCGCAAGCAAGTACCTGGGGTCCACATTAATGACAGGTTGGCTGGTCTCAGAAATAAGAAAGGGCAGAGTGCACTATTTTTTTCGTAGAAAAATGCAAGAAGTGACATCCTTCAAAGTTTCAACAGCTCTCTGATTGCCACTACAATTTTCTAAGCTGTGGTGTGCTATGTAAAGGAGGGAATTAAAAGAAAACTGACTGCCATTATGAACAATGCTGCACATCTTCTCTCTGACACACTAACACTGAGGACTTGCAGCCAATAAATTATTCGGCAGAAGTGTGTCAAGAAACACTACTGGGGCTCCTTTATACCATCAGAAATATGCCTGGATATAAGTAAGTACTGTATCTATAAAGGCAGAGGGTATTCCCCAGTATTAGTACTGGGCAGAATATTTTAAAAAGTATTTAGATGCTGAATAATAAATATACAGTCCTTAATGTATTCAGATTTATATTATGATTTAATGCTCAAAATGTGTATCTTATTCTGAATGCTTTATAAAAAGTTTTTGAATATTGTCTGCATAATGCCTCACTGTGACTGTGACAACCAAGCCAGAAATTAATTTTGTTTCTTTTAGTCTTTCTGGTGTGTGTTCAGACCAAAGTGTCTATCTATCTATCTATCTATCTATCTATCTATCTATCTATCTATCTAAAGAGCTTTTCTAAAAAGCCAAACTTCTCCCTGGGGACAAATAAAATTCTATCTGTCCATCTATCTCTCTATCTATTACCTCTGCAGAATTTACTTTTAACATTTTTTTACACCTAGGTTGACCAAAAACCAGACTAGTACATTAGGAAAATGTGGATCTGTATTTAAAAGAACTAAGCATAATGTTCTGACTTATATTACATCAAATAAGAACATAAAAATAGAATCGAGGAGACCGAACCAGTTAAATGTGACTGACCTGCTTAGCTAGCATGAAAATTAATACAATTGCCTAATTTATTAATTCCTTAAAATCTCCCAGCTATAGACATCAAAAGCAATGCCAGGGCATGTTTCTTTTCAGAATTTTAAAACCATCTGTGTAAAAATTGCTAAATGTGTTCTCTCCTAAATATACATTCATTTAGTTTTCACTGAAACCCTCA
This sequence comes from Polypterus senegalus, assembly GCF_016835505.1. Taxonomy (NCBI): domain Eukaryota; kingdom Metazoa; phylum Chordata; class Cladistia; order Polypteriformes; family Polypteridae; genus Polypterus; species Polypterus senegalus. The sequence continues at coordinate 80,285,316 of NC_053160.1, read as the reverse complement.
GGAGAAAAGCAGCAGGAATACGAAGGAGCTGCCTGCCATAAATGATCCTGTCTTCTCTGTGTTACCTTCTGTCATTGCAGCTTCAGTGTCTTTAACATTCAGCCAGTGTCTAAGCAGGAGAATGTCAATCAACTCCCAGAGCACCTTTCTTCACTGCCTGGCAAAAAAAAAAAAAAGTTTATTTAGTCAAGCAGCAATTAATTGTGTCAGACAGGAAACAAGTGCTAAAGATAAGTAATGAAATCCAGAAGCAAAACAAAACTTCAGTGTTTTCATTTTCTGCCACACGGTATAATACAGTGGAGTACTTTACTGAAACTATTCATTGCCTTGTCACCCTTTTCTTAAAGGAATTCTCCACCCAAAAATATTTTTTATATGTTACTTATCCCATGTATATTGTAGCGATGGCTGAAAAAAAATTCATCTCCTGCTTTCATGTAGAATGCAGAGAAAGAAATCTATGACAAAAGAGAACTCAATGGTGACAAGTGCTGTACAACAAAAAAAAATGTCCATGGAAAAATGAAAAGAAATATCTCACATAACTCATGTCACATAATCCATATGTCTGCTATTGAGTTGCTTGCTCCAAACTTGCAAAACGAATACTTTTCTTGCTAAAATATTGTTAATTAAATACTTCCAGAACTATCAGTGCACACATAAAAAATAAGCCCAAAGAGTTTTTTGAATTTAAGTCAGACCTCTTGCAGTGAATTATGACTTCCAATTTTGGAACTGCTTTTTCTGGCTTTGATGACAGGCATTCCTGACTTTTCGTGCTGCTTTGAGCGCTAGCGTGTCCCCGGAGAGAATCTTTGACTGCTCCTTTATAGTAATTCATGTCTTCTTAGGGAGTCAAGTTTGGGGAAGTTGTCAAAAAACAGGACCTGTTAAAGCCCATTGAGGCATTCCTTGTGTGATTTTGGGCTATACAAGGAATAAATACTTGTCGTTGTTGTCGAAATTCATTTCCTGGTCAGTTTCTTATTCTTTCTCAGCCTCTGGTGCTTGCATTTTTAAATAATACCCTTATATTTGGTTTTGGTTATCTGTTTCTGTTGATCCTTGACCAATGATCACTCATCTTTTTAAACTAGGGTGGCCAGACGTCCCTTATATACGGGACATGTCCCATATTTGATCATTTTGTCCCCTGTCCTGTACTGACCTTTCAGGGATACCCAAATGTACTGTATTTAGTTCATTTTCAAATTTCGTAATAAAAATATATTTTTACTATCTTCTTACGATACTTATAACTTTGTAAGTAATTATAGTTTCTTTTTTCAGATTCTCTTGATGAAAATAACCCAGATGTAACGAAGAAACTAGTGTTTGCTACCTGTTTGCAACTTGTTCAGTTGCTATAGTTGGCTGAGGACAGCGACACTGTTACCGTTTTGCTCTCCAGCCGTGCTGCTGTGCAGTTCTCTGTCAGCATTGCAACATACAGGGTCAACAAAGTGTGTTGTTACTACCTTTTTTTCTAGCTTAAAAACTAATCCATCCATCCATCCCAAGACGTAAGTGTAAATTTCATGATGAATATTCCAGCGAATAGACATTTATCAAACAAGGCAGAAGCTGTTTTGAAGCAAACTGTGGTGCATGTAATGTAATTCAGTAAATAATTTTCAGATGATTTTACTTTTGTTTTCATCATAACCCATTAAAATCTTTCCTTTATGTTTTTAATGTATGTCTCTACTTTTATATAATATATTGGTCTGGGTGTGTAACGGGTATGTATAAATTTATATATATAGTAATATAGAGAGAGATTTTAAGAGTGTCCCATATTTCTAATTTTCTAATCTGGCAACCCTAGTTTGAACCCTTGACATTTCTTCATCATGTTTAGTTTTAAAATCTCCAGAAATGACCACACTGTGTTCTTGACACTAGAATTACCAAAGCCTACGAAAAAACTTGTAGATCTGTCCCACCTTAAATCACTTCACACCTCTCCGTCAGCGTCTTTTGTCCTGTAAATGTGTCGATAAGCAGCCCGCTATCACATCCCCCACCGGCACACAGTTTTCTCTGCTCAAGTCTGTTTCCCTCTGTGTCAGTTGCTTAGAGTTGTATAGAGTGAGAAGTCAAGCAAAATTACACCTTTTATAAATACTATATCGTTATTTGGAACACATGCATTTCATGTGTGTTCCGTGTCTACAGCAATCTATGTAAACACATCCTTAAAACAGAAACGTTTTTCATGTTTTAATAATAATTGGCAAAATGTAGACATGAAGTGTATAATGTGTGGAGCCTGAAGTACAAACATCAAACAACCACTTTTCACAAAAGTTACAAATATAACACAACAAGTGTGCTTGTTTTTGTTATATTTGTACCTCTTGTAAAAGTGTTTATTTGATATTTGGACTTCAATCTTCACACATTATACACTTCATGTCTACATTTTGTCGTTAGTACTAAAACATGGAAAAAGTTTGTCTTTTAGGTATGCGTTCAACATTTCTGTCATCCTACACTTACATAGATCTTTGTAGACACGGAACAAATGTGAAATGCATGTGTTCCAAATAACTATATTTTTTTAGGCTATGCAGCTTCTACCTGACTCCCTGATAAACAAGGGACAAACAGTTGGGAGAGGTTTTTGCAGTTTCTCCGGCAGTTTTGGTATAGCAGGCTGCATGCTACTCTGGATTATTGACATATTTACAACACAAAAGGGCTGGAATTACGAGTTTTCTCGTAAGCTTTGGTAATTCCAGTGTTAATGCACATATTGCAAGTACAACATATAAGTGAACTTCTAGTGAGAAAGAGAAAATAGATATTCAAGAATGAGTAACACAATGCCAACAATCCATATTTATTGTGTGAATCACAATTTTTTATTTATTTAATACAACCTATACAAGAAAATATGATTAAATTATTACATGGAGATAAACAAAACCCCAAATGGTACAGCAGTGAGTTTACAAAATTTATTAGGAGGCACACTCCATACTAGCAAAACTTAGGCAAGATAAGGCTGTGGTTCTTGGAGTAAGTGTGATGCTATATTATCTTTCTATGAGAGGGAAAGATTTAATATGGTAAATAATTAAGGAGGGACAGACAGAAGTTTTTTGACTGCAGAAATAGACTAGTTACATGTAGAAGATGTCATAAACAGAAGGACAGAAGATTATGAATATGTCCAAAGGGGAAGAATCAAGCAGGCAAAAGTCAAAACCAAAACTTAAAGCCAGAAAAGAATTTGCAAAAATAACCAGAGCTATTTAAAAAATGAGTTTTTACTTTTTTTTACATGAATCATCAAATTGTAAACATGTGGCTCAAACCTATAAAGGTGGCTGTTTTGACGGTGCACTCCATAGCAACACGTAATGGTAGTCAGACTAAACCATGGAGTCCAAATGACACCATCAATGCATGATTTAACATGAGATCTATAAATTAAAATAAAAATGAAAAAATTTTTTTTAAATCTTGACAGTTAACTATAACACACTGTGTATGTTAGAATTCATATATGAAACCAGAGGGGAGCAGAAATTGTGAGATGAAATGTGTGGCATGAATTTAGAGATGTAGGGGACCTTCATGTTTACCTTCTAGACAAGAGAATGTTAGTAGGCACACAGATCATACTTATGAGGTTCTGCTCATATACAATGCACATGGAAGCATATTCTATGTTTGAAAGACCCCAAAGAGGAAAACCTGGTTAGAGGCACGTGAAGGAAAGAGTGGATGGGTCAAGAACAGTTTTGATTACATTGTTCTTTAAGGTTTGAGCGAAAGCCATTTAATCTAAGAGCTAACTAGAGGTGAAGTCACCAAGGCAGTTCACTTTAATCCAGCCTGTGTATGCATCTATAACTTGGTATACTCACTGACAGCAATACTAAAGCTGATGGATTGCAGAAAGAACCAGACTTGATGTTATTTTGGAAAAATTAACAGGATAGGACTGGTGAGCCTTGTTGGGCTGAATGACCTGTTCTCGTTTAGATTATTCTCATGTTTTCTGGAGGAAGGATGGGTGGCCAGAGGAAGAAAAGAGAGCATATAGACAGTAAGCAGAAGGACAGATTGGGCTATTAAAGAAGATAATCATAGCAAACTTTGTACCATTATAGGGCAACAATGTGTTGGCTTAATTTGTGCAGAATTTTGCTGATTTCTTACTCCACTGTTTCAAAGGAGTAAATGTTTCCCATTTATACTAGTTCTATCATTTCCAAGTTTTACGTGTACAGTAAAGTGTTTCCCTGCCACAATATATAAATGGGTACCGATGAGATGTGCGCATTGACAGTGTCAGGAATGAGATTCAGAGCTGGTCACAGAAGACAAAAGAAGCTGAATACGGTACAGTAAATAGGGTAAAATATTTAACTTTATTGAATCAATATCCTTAATTTGATATGGATAAAAATTTCAGGTTCTGTCTACCTAACTCTTTGCAAAAATGTAGAAAATAAAGACTTATGATACCATTTAGACTTTGTCTTTTTAATTGATTACTTTATACCTTTGATTGTTCTTCTACTTTAACCAGTAGTGGCTCTAGGAATTGCATATAGTAGAAGGAGCTGAGTACAAAGCCAGGCTTCACTTTTAAAATAATAACTGTAATTTAACATTTTCAAATACGCCAAACTGGTCACATCTGAGTGAGTGTGAATGTCTGTTTGAGTGTATCATCCAGGGTTTGTTCCCTCCATGGCCAGATACTGCTGGACTAGGCTCTGGACCCCTGCAGTCTTACATTAGATAAACAGAATGGAAAAAACTATCACACAAGGCCACAAATTCATTATACTTTTAGAATAATGTTCTCAGTAGCATTACACACATTTCACACATAGTTTACATTAATGACTTTATGAATGGCCCCCCTTGATGTTCAAATTAATGTTTTCTGAGGCGAAAAAAAAAATCAACCAAGCATGAATGTCAGGAAATGAGCAAAGCTGATGGAATTTATGTCTTTAAAATGTGTGGAACAATACTAGATCTCTTCATTAGTTACTTTATTTGGTGCAGTGAAATGAAAATGGAGCTGCAATGAATTTCAGTAAAGGATTTCTGCCTTGTAAAACTTTATGGCTACAGTTTCAAGGCTATTCCCTTGATGGTTTTCCAGCTTTTACAGCAATTGTATTGCAAAGACAAGATGCACATAAGGCAGATTTTTTCGTCACTTAACTCGCTTGCTATGAGAAATTGTGTTTATTACAATTTTATTAAAACAAGAAATTTTGTAAGCATATATACAGTAATAAGAGTTTAGATTTTTAAAGGGTAGGTATTTTTTAAAGGTTTTAATAAGCTTCAACATGAGTTTGTTCATTAAAAATCCAGATTCTATGCAATAAAACAATAAATAACATTTTTAATTTGATCGTTTTTCTTTAGTTACTAAAAATGACAAAAGTCTTTTAGAGATATTAGTATTGCAGTACAGCTGTCGTTCAAGTGTTTCATGTCAACTTCAGCAATTGGCTGTAATTGCTACAACTTTACTCTTGAGATTCCAGAAAGTTATTTATGGATCTTGACTTTCTTTTTAATTTCCGAATTCCATTACTCTCTTTTGTCTGAAATTTTGACTTCCGACAAATTATTTTAAATTTTTTTTTTTTTATTCCAGAATACACTGTGCATATACAGGGCTTGCTGCCCCTACAAACACCTCAGTTTTTGTTACTAATATTATAGTCCAAAAAATGGACAAAAATTTTAAAAACAAGGAAATATTTGAATAAATAACGCATGGATCTGAGCTTAAACAGCCAACAAACTAAACCAGAAATGTGAGACAAAAAATATCATAGGTCAAAATTAAAGAAGCTGAGGTTCTTAAGTATAAGTCCTATCTCTAACCAATTTTCATGATTCAGAAACTGATTACCATCAGATTTAACCATTTGATTTTTTGATTTGCTAGTTTCCATCTCCTGACCGTGGCTCACCAGAGGTTTTTTTTTTCTCCTGTGGCACATTGTAGTAGGTTTTGTTTTTTGTTTTTTTTTGCTTTCCTCTCCTCCGTGTCAGCTGGTCAAACAATCACATTCAGGAATCAAGAACTTCGTATACAGTACATCCTGAATCAATGGAATCTGCTATGAACTGCTTTATTTGCTTTTGTTTCTTTTCATTAACTTTAATAACATCAAACTGTTTCTACTTAATGGGTTGCCATGTACATATGCCTAATTAAATTGTAGTTATAAAATTTTATATTGTGATGTGTGAGCCGCTGTCTTGCACCCCAAAAACGAAGCTGTGTCTCAGTACTTTAGCAAAACCAGTTTTATTCAGTACTAGCAAAATATCCGCGCTTCGCAGGGGAGAAATAGTGTGCTAAAGAAGCAATGAAAAAGAAAAGGAAACATTTTGAAAATAACGTAACATGATTGTCAATGTAATTGTTTTGTCACTGTTGTGAGTCATGAGTGTTTATATATTTATATATATATATATATACACACACACATATATACATACATATATACTGTATATATATACATACATCCACATATATATACATATATATATCTACATATACACACATACATATACATACACACACATATATAAACATATATATATATACATATATATCTACATATACACACACACACACACACACACACATACATATATATATATATATATATATATATATATATATATATATATACAGTACATATATGCAGTCTTTGGGGTGCGAGCAACTGTTACTGGGGTTGCCAGAATCCATGAAGGAAGAAAAATGAAAAACATTATTTGTACAAAATCTTAATTTATTTATCCATTCCTAAATAATTAAATGGGCAGGCTATTTCGTATCAGTGCAATACACTGTTTGTTAAAACGGATGACTCCCGCTCTTACATGCAAGTCTGCCTGGATATTATGAACTATCGTATCTGTTCAAGTTCTATTTAAATTTTAAATAGAAGGAATTTTTATTTAGTTGACAGAATATTATTCCGGAATAAATCAACTCAAACCTTAAATAACTTATAATATTTTGCTCTCCATAAAAATATATCCTGTCTAAATTATACAAGTTAGAAATAAAGTAAACGTTAAAAGAACAAACATTCAAATTTCTTTACTCTTATGTAATTTTATATAAAAATAAACTTAAATTTTAAATATCCCAAAAGATTTTGCTCTCCATAAAAATATATCCTGTCAAAATTATACAAATTCAAATATGAACATGGTGCATAACAAAACCTGGAAATATAAATAAAATGTGTTCTTTTCAGCAATAAAAAATCAAATTATTCAGTTGTCTTTGCTCTTATTTCATTTTATCAGAGCTGGACGTGTGGCATCTTTTTTTGGCAACAAGTTCGTTTCTGTTTGGTGTGAGGTTCTGTGTTGTGGAGATTCTCAGGATGGACTGCAGGTGCTCATCAGTGAGGCGACTCCTGTGTGCTGTTTTGTTAGTCTTCATGACTGAGAAGAGCTTCTCACACAGATATGTGGTACCAAACATGCAAAAGGTTTAAGCCGCATGTAGACGGAGCTGGAGCATTTTTGCGGGAATGGAGTGAATAAACTGTGCGGGCCGTGCAGTATCGTACTTTGCCTTCAGTGTGCCATTACACTGCAGCTCAATCACCTCCATCTGAATCTGCACAGGTGCAGTTTTCACATCGACGGCAAATGGGTTGCGAAACAACTCAAAATTCTTTTTTTGTTCTTCAAAGTCACCAAAGCACCGTGCGAACTCAGTGCGCAGTGCGCTCAGTTTATCAACAAAGTGTGTATTTGGGAACACCGTAGTGCCGACTTGGTTCAACATTACTTGGCAACAGGGAAAGTGGGGCAAGTTGCACTGGTGCATTTGTGTCTCCCATAAAAGTAGCTTCACTTGAAATCACTTTGTGATTTTGCACGGGTAAAAACGTCTGCTGAAGTGTCAGATCCTTCTTTAACTCTTCTGCTTTCTGTATCTTGTGCATTGCATTCAGGTCTTTCAGGTTATTTCGATGTTTTGTCTCATAGTGCCGTCTTAGATTAAATTCTGTAATTACAGCCAAATTAGCTCCACAAATGAGACACACGGGTTTACCTGCAATGTCAGTAAACATATACTCAGCCTCCCATCAGTTTTTAAAGGCTCTATGTTCAGAATCACCTTTTCTCTTTGGCATCGTGTGGGCTAGCTTCGCAATAACTTGCAGCATCATAAGCTAGACTTGATTAACGCGTAAGTGTTCGGCAAGGCAGCTGAAGTGCTGCATTATGGGATCTGTAGTTTATTGTGTTACCAGCGCTTCATATCCCCGGGCCATTAAAACAATAATATATAAAATGATCTCGCGGGCCGGATATAATTACACGCCGGGCCAGATGTGGCCTGCGGGCCTTGAGTTTGACATATATGGACTAAATAGAACTTGAAAAGATATATTTTTTCAAATGTGATCTCGCAATTCAGATCGAGTTGACGCGCACTACAGTACATCGAGCCCACGTGCTATTGTGGTTTTGCCTGCGTGCCTCAATATGTTACCCTCCCCTCGCTCTTACTTTTTTACCGTTCATGTAATGAATACACTGAGTATGGCTTTACCAAAACAATCATTGATTGCGAATAAAGTATCCATTATTCATAAAGCTTCAATTGGTGATCTGTCTTTCTGCGTTAACCGCATATTTTTTCATACGTCTCAAACCAAGGGGATGCGAGGCTAAAATGAATCATAAAGCGCGCGTACTCCGTGCATCCCCTCTCGGGAATCGAACCTCGGACGCCGGCGTTAGAGGCAAAGCCTCTACTATTGCACCACAGCGTGTGGTTTGTCTATTTCAGCGTAGCAGTGTAATTCGGTTTTTGTTCAGCATTCTTTGAAACTGTTGCTTTTTGTCTGCGCACTGCGTCAGTTCACGTGAGCCGCTGAATATTGTTTTTATATGTCAATCGCTCGCTTCTAATTGTTTCGCTGCCTTTTTAATTATATAATGTATGTTTTCTTCAGCGGTTTTTGGAGCTCTTCCTGGTTTTCTACGTACTGCATGATTACGTGGGAGGCGTGATGATGTCACACGAAACTCTGCCCCCCACGGCTTTCGAGCTCAACTCCATTACAGTATATGTAGAAAAATAGCTTCCAGTTATGACCATTACACGTAGAATTTCGAAATGAAACCTGCCCAACTTTTTTAAGTAAGCTGTTAGGAATGAGCCTGCCAAATTTCAGCCTTCTACCTACACGGGAAGTTGGAGAATTAGTGACGTTGGAAAGTTCAATATGGCGGCCGACAGTGGCATCATACCACCGAAATAAGTACATACATCGGTTTTGGTTAGCGCAGGGAAGCCACCTACCAAATTAAGTGAAGATGGGGTCAGCCTTCTACCTACACGGGAAGTTGGAAAATTAGTGACGTTGGAAAGTTCAATATGGCAGCCGACAGTGCCGTCATACCATCAAAATAAGTATGTACCTCGGTTTCGGTTAGCACAGGGAAGCTGCCTACCAAATTTCGTGAAGATGGGGCCATAAATAAGAATTAGCGATGAGTCAGTCAGTGAGTGAGTGAGTGAGTGAGTGAGTGAGTCAGTGAGGGCTTTGCCTTTTATTAGTATAGATGAAACAGGAACAGCATGGTTATTTACTGAAGCAGAAATCTACCACTCTCCTATATACAGACACAGCAAATGAGCAGGGTCGGGGCCAAGTCAGTGGACAAGTTATAATGTTCCCTGCATTTATAATGTACTTATGTGCTTATAGTGCAATTGTGATTGGTTCGTAGTTGTTTCTGCAGCACTATGCGGTTGCCTCGGCAATGGACAAGCAGCGCTTCACAGACAGCAATCACGCTTTTACATGTCGTCCTACTTGGGGGTCCTAAAAGAGTTCACAAATCTTACAATATACATTAATTAGATCTGGTTGTTCTATTGTCTGCCTTAATGTATAAATATTATAATTAGAAATCCTTTTTCTGATAAGAGTGAAAGTTTGTGTTTTGCACTTTAGTGATTACATTTTGCTTAGCAACTCCTGGTTTATTTTGTATTTAGTATACTTACTATATTGACTAGAAATTGTCACAGATTTAACTAATGATAATAATACAAGGAAATGCTGTATATCTTTGTTTTTGTTGATTTATCTGTGGAAAGCATCTTGTGTTGCGTGGAAATGTACGATATGGTGCTATTTAAATAAAAATATTATTATTATTATTATCAAATAAGCAGAGCATACCACTGTAAAGTATCTGAAGGTTTGAATACCAAGTGCAGCACACCACCTTACATAATGTGTAATGATAATGTCATGCTTAGCATCGGGGTAATGCTGTTGACAGCAATATGGCTGTGGCCATTACAAAACAACTGAAAACAAAAATATTGATAAACAAAATGGTGACGTGACTTCAAATCAACAACAATAAATATAAATCAAATGTAATAAGAAACCAGAAATAAATAAACCGCTACTAAGATAATAATTTTCCATATAAGAAAACATTTATAACAACTGGAAAGTGCAGAACCCACTCTTCCTCTTAGAGGGGTCTAAAGTGGGACTTAGCCATGACCTGTGCCGGACTGGTTATTTCCTTGCATTAGCACAGTTTATAATACAAAGTAATATTATTTTTAACAACCAGCACAGTGTTATATGAATCTGGCAGCACTGACTGGGTTGGTCTTCTGCTCTGTGAATTGTTGTTTCATTACTTGATTGAGCTCTCCTCAAATTCTATATAATAGAAAACTAGCTTGAATATCTGAATGTTGCATAAAATGCCAAAAGTAAAAGCATAAAAACACTATATAATATATGTGGCCTTCCAATGCTGTAACACTGTTCAACCATTATTACTTTCTATAATAAGCAATCGAACTGCTTGCCCTCTTATCATAATCCCATTTGAAGAGCTTAGTGGAACACAAAGTATGTCAGTTAAAAGAATAAATGGCTGTTCAAAAAATAAATAAATAAAATAATGTAAAATAAACTTTAAAAAAAAAACAAAAAATAGAACACTATTTTGGCTTGCACAAAGTCAACTCTTTATTTGAGATCCTCAAGTGAGAACTAATGATAATTACATTATACGTATGTGAATATGCAAAAGGTTTTATTAATGTTATTTAGTTAGAGCAATCAAATGATAATAGCAGCAATTTGAAATAATTGCAGCTTCTGATATAACATAATACTGTGATATACTGTGGTGCGGAATAATGTGCTGTAAAAAAATTAGATGACTTTGAATTCAATCTTAAATTTGCCCATTTTTAAATGAAGGCGAAAGTGTGATAATTTTAAAGTAGCCTAGCAATTTTTTGAGCTAAGAGACATATCTCATACAGACAATGTCTATTATGGTGAAAGCCTACTGCATCAAAGACAAAGTTTGGTGTATTATTGTGTACTATTGTTCAAAGGCTATGAAATTGATCTCTGTTGTTTGTATTGAGGCATGTTATTATACTGAAAAAGAGCACTCTTGTTAGTGCTCTTGGTAAAAATGTTGCCACAACAGGTAATAATAATAAGTTGCATTTATAGAGTGCCTTTAACAAACCCAAGGTTGCTTTACATACAGAGTAAAAAAAATTACACAAAGGACAAACATTCATAGAAGACGAAAGTTTTGAGTTGAGATTTAAAGGTGGAGAAGGAGGAACAATCTTGTAGAGACTGAGGAAGAGAGTTCCAGAGTTGAGGGACCATGACACCGAAGGACCTGCCTCCCAGGGTGGAGAGTCTGGTTCGTGGGACAATAAGGAGATTACTGCTCGACAACCTGCGAGAGCAACAAGAAGTGTAAGGAACTAGTAGCTGAGTAAGGTAGAGGGGGGCAAGGCTATGTAGGGCTTTGAAGGTGAGAAGCAGAATCTTGAATTTAATCCTTGATGGAACCGGTAACCAATGAAGTTGGGAAAGAACAGGGGAGATGTGAGTAGACCACTTTGTGTGGGTGAGGACTCTGCCGGCGGAGTTCTGAATGTACTGTAGTTTCTGTAGAGATTTTGCAGGGAGGCCGATGAAGAGTAAGAGTAATCAATACGAGACATTATGAAACAATGAACCAGAATTAGAACATAATTAAAGGACAGAAATGGACTAAGGTGGGCAATGTTAAGGAGATGATAGAATGAAATTTTGGAAAGAGACCTAATGTGTACCTAAAAGTTAAGTGATGAATCAAACAAAAACCCAAGATTTCTGAAAACAGGACCAGGTTTGACAAGTGTAAAATGAATAGAAGCAGAGAAGTAGGATGTCTTAGAAAGTGGGGAGTTTGGACCTACCAGTAACACTTCAGTTTTGTTGACATTAAGTTTAAGAAAGTTATTTTCCATCCAAAACTTAAGATCAGTGATGCAGTCATTGAGTGTGCTGGAAGGCGAGTCTGTAGGGGACAGTGTACTGAGATATATTTGTATATCCTCTTCATAACAGTGGAAGTTAAGGTCATGTCTATGAATAATCTGACCCAAAGGAAGGATATAAAGTAGAAAGAGTAATGGCCCAAGGACATACGGTTAGGGGGTTCTTTTGATGCTCTGCAAAGGTAAGCACTACCACTCTGGGATGAGAGGGGGCACTGTCGTTCACAGACTTGTCTTTCCATCCGTAGCTTAAAAGGACAAAGCCTACCCACGCTCCCCGCAGACCTCATAAGCCACACCCCATCCAGACTCGGAAATATTTATAACCCTGCCCTGACGGAAGAATGGGTTTTTCATATGACCCTTAAGCAAAAGAGAGAGATAAGGTGAAATCCTCTGTAGTCAAAGCCATAGTGCCTGCTGTTACTGGCAGAGGCCGATTACTTTAGCATCTTTTGTTTTTTTTACATTTAAATGGGGTTAATGGGCTGGTACTCGAAATCTTGAAATTGTGTCCAACCAGCCTGTTCAAAATGTTTATATTATGTTTTCACACTTGGAGGTATCCATACTTGGAGGTAATCATTGTGTTTTTCCTAATAAAATTAATAATTGCTTTTGGTTTCTCTTATATGTCCTGATGTCCCAATCAGGATAACTTCCCTGCTATTGACATATACATTTCACATGTTCAAAAGCAATTCACTTCAATTTACATTGTGTTTAGCAGTATGTTTCTAACAGTTTTTGTTGCATTTTAGAATGAGTGACATTAATAGATTTAAATTATTTTACACCTGTATTATGATCGTGTCTGCATAATTGGTGCTGTTTTCAATTCTAAAATGTCCTTGTGGTTCCCCATAAGTCATCTATGAATCTATTTTCTGTATCCACTTTATGTAGGACAGAGTTGCAGGAAATTAGAGCCCGGGAGCACACTCACATGCTATCTGTAGTTACCAACATCGAAACAAATTTAAGATGCCAATCATCCTGGATTTTAAATGAGTGGAAAATTACTTTTTTATGAGAAATTCTTGATTTAAAATGTACTGTCACAGTTTAAGTCTTCTTAATTTCTAAAAGAATCAAATACAGTACGTATACATAACTACTTATGAACTTTTTTAATTTCACATAATCAGGCACTAATAATAAGACCAGTACCTTGACCCTGCGAAATACTTTCCTTTATATTTTTAATTTTCCCTAAATACATTCTGTTGTGTATTGTTTATTTATTCCATCTCCATTATATTCTGTGTTTGCAGCGTTGGGGCCTCATTATAAATCCCAACTCTCAGATGCTGTGGTCAGTAGGTCCACAGTTACTCGAGAGGTCTATATATTAGGACTTTCAGATCAAGTTTCTATTATTCTAATATAATTTGGAATTATCTAACTGAAAGGTCTTATTCGAAGGCAAAAGCTCACATTCAATTGTAAAAGTACAGTTGTTTCACCCACAATAAGTTTGGTATTGAGTTACTCCAGATACGCTGTGTAAAGCTTCAGTATTTTACTGTTCTGTTATAGTACTTCAGTTCCACAATCTGCCATTTTGTAATTTTGAATGGTCAGCTTGTTACGTTTATTAATAAAACCTACAGCTAGACTGCAACACAACATAGTTTTGTTTTTTTATTTTTTCCCAATCCCACAAGCATACTTAGAGGTTTTCAGATGTTGATCTTTTGATTTGTTTTTTGGATTATTGTTTTTAGAATTTATTTTTGGGTTCATAAATTTCAGTTTTTTCGGAAGCCTGTTTTTGCCTATCTGTCCTTCTTATTCTCTTTGTTTTGATTGTTTCTGTAAGAAGTAACTGATTATTTATTTACTTTCATTAAATTTCTACTTTTGAGTTAGTTTTTTATTTATTAGTTTATTTCAATGTTATTTTATATAATAAGAAATACTGTAAGTCATTTTTTAAATTAGTAGCTTTGTTTTGGAATTTCCAGGAGTTTTTTTTTGGTTCCCTTTATTTACATATTAAAAGTATAGAAGCACATGAACAGCCTGTCATTTTTCTCCCCTGCCTGGGGTTCGCAGGGGTTTTTCTTGATTGTTTTGTTTTCTAATTTTGTATCATTTATTTGTATTCATGTTTTTTTTTTGTTTATTTTATATCTTTTTTCTTTGTGTTTATTTGTAAGTGTAACATTCCTTATCTATTTATGAATTTATTTATTTAAATAAGCTTCCATAAAAAGCCAAATTGTTAACATTCTTCTTTACAAATTCTCCTGGTTACACAGTAAAAGATTACATATATTAATTTACTCTGACCATGCCCTAACTTTAACTGTTTTTGACGAAGATAGCATATCCATCATAAGCATTATTTCTCTTTCTTTAATTTTTGTGAAGCTCTTACCTAAGTGCACCCATTTCCAAGTGACACATATCATGACCAGGGAGTCCCAAAAGCACAAGTTCCAAAAACATTTTCAAAATTTCCCACTGGGGAGGGGAATACTGTCAAACCCTGACTATCTGACTAGATACAAGAAAGGGCTTTGAATAATCTTTTAAAATAAAAAAGGTTTATTTACTGTATATAATCCCATATAAGTTGGGTCTTGAAACCTGAAAAACTGACCATAAAATCAGAAATTATAAGAAATTGGAGACACCCATGAGAAAATCCACAACATAATTGGGGTCATGAAGTTTATTTAAGAAGGAAACATAATAGCAAAAAACTATGATAAAAACTTAAGTTACTTGCATTACAAATTTTTGTGTCATTATTTTGCTATATATATATAGACTCCACAATGGCCTGAACATGATGTCAGGTTGCTGAGGAGCTTATCCCAGAAGTTGTGTATTTGTGTATTAAGACATCATTAGTATTATGCTTTAACAGATAAATCACAACCAATCTCTATGAGTTTGTATGCTATTTGTTGGTTAGAATTGCCCAGATAAAGGTCTTTGCTACGTATTTTATGACTTTTATACTTTTTTGGTTAAGGCAAAAGAAAGGACGCATTCTCTGATTTTGGATATTGGTATATTCCCTGACTTACATTTCACCTCCTGGTTGCTGCATTATAATTAGTCTGTCAGATGCAGCAACACAACAAAACTAATCCTTGAGGCAACTAAATGACAGATACTATATCTCAGTGATTCTGTAGAGTGTGCATAATGTGCCTCACTGAAAAATCGTTTTTATTGGAAAAAACAGTCTAGGCTAATTGACCACAACCTTTATGAAACAACTGTCATTAAACTAACAGAAAGAGGAAGAACTCTTTAAAGCTGCAGCCTTTTTATAGCTTTGGCAGCAACCAAAGTAAGAAGTTGTGAATATATACTGTAAGAGGACAAAATGATCAACAACTTTGTGGGCTCAATAATATTTTACTTACAAATCTATAAAAAAGGGGTGGCATGGTGACCTGGGTTCACTTCCCGGGTCCTCCCCTGCGTAGACTTTGCATGTTCTCCCCGTGTCAGGGTGGGTTTCTTCCAGGTGCTCAGGTTTCCTTCCACAGTCCAAAGGCATGCAGGTTAGGTGCATTGGCGATCCCAAATTGTCCCTTGTGTGTGCGCCCTGTGGTGGGCTGGCGCCCTACCCGGGGTTTGTTTCCTGCCTTGCGCCCTGTGTTGGCTAGAATTGGCTCCAGCAGACCCCCGTGACCCTGTAGTTAGGATATAGCGGGCTGGATAATGGATGGATGGATCTCTAAAAAGGCATAGTCATAAGGCTCCCTTTGGGTGAGAAAATATGTAATTACATTTTTGGTTCCACATTAGGATGCCATTAATGTACACTATTTAGTGCTTCTTCCTGCATGATTTTTGTGAGTTTTCTGTCATTTCAGTTTTGATGTGGTTTGCAGTTTAACTGGTGCCACGAAATTGGCATCATATCCAGACTTGTATCCTGTTTTGTGTCTAGTGCTGCTCAAATGGGTTCAGGATTCATTAGAAAAAAGGAAGAAACAATGCTTCTATGTTATTTTTATTTACTACTACATTGAGCACCCATTTGTGTGCGGGTTGTCTTGTTGGAATTCATCAAGCATCCAGATTTTACACTTTTTCTCTCTGGGCCAAATCACCTAGAGACACAGACGAAAACTTACTCATATTTCTGTTTTACCAAAGATTCTTTGTTTGCTAATGTACTGCTCTCCTGTATCTTAAAATGTGTTTGTTAATATTAAAAAAGTTTTGTAGGGTACAATTGTATTGTACCCTACAGAAGCCTCTGCAGTGCTCAAAAGAAGCCACGAGGAAGAAGCCTGCTGGCAAACCAGAAATGCAATCTCAAATGGTAGCACAAGTTTGAGTGAACAAAAACACTAAAAAAAGACCTTATCTCCCCCAGACAGTTTGGTGGCAGCCCCCTGTGTTGCTACAGCACCACAGATTTCCACAGGACACAGTAGGAATGGGGGTATTGTCAGGTGGTGATGCAGGGACTTCTTGCTCCCAGCTCTCCCAGCTGCCAGCTCCCGGGTGTTACATAAAAGGAGCCTGCTGCTTCAGCTCTGGGAGACAGAGTTGGGAGGAAGAAAGACACATTTTGCTGAGAATAGAGGAGGCAGTAAATATGGGGAAGAGAAGACAAGGCAAAGAGTTGCTTGTTGTTTCGGTACTAATGCTTTTGACTGAGGTTATAAACTCTTACTTACTTGAAGAGTTTCCCGCAAAACACAATGATAAAAATCCTTGTGCTTTTTTGAGGCTTGTATACAGAGCCTGTCTGTTTCGGGTTTGGAGAGCTGGAGTGTCCCTTACAGGCCACGAATAAATATATATGTGAGTCAGTGTTTTGCACCCCAAAAATGAGGCTGACTCTCAGTACTTTAGCAAAACCAGCGTAATTCAGATAGAAACAGGAACAGCAAGGTTATTTATTGTAGCGGGATGTACCATTCTACTATACATACACAGCAAATAGGCAGGGTCGGGGCCAGGTCAGTGGCCAAATTATAGTTCCCTGGCACTTTGCGCGTGTCAGCAGTCAGTTTGTAGTTGTTTCTGTGGTGCTGCGAACCTATAGTTACATTGGCGACAGACAAACAACCCTCAACAGATGCAGCAGTCGTGCTTCTGCGTATCATCCAGTTGGGGAAGGTCTCAAAAGAGGGAATCATGCTTCTGCGTGTCTTCCAGTTGGGGAAGGTCTCAAAAGGCCTCACAATATATATATTGTCACAAAAGCAGACCACAAACATAAAAAGGTTTGGGGCAGCCACCCATATATTGTGCATTGGCTGCAAATGGGTTTTAAATTGATCAAGATGATCACAGGTTCGAGTCTACAACAGAACTGAATATAACAGGAAAAGACGGCGGTTTTAAAGCCCAGGTCTTGAAGTGACGTCATTTTGGACCGGAAATGACGACATCATTTGGTGCCAGAACCAGAAGTGACATCATCCATGGCATACAGGACTGGAAGTGACATCATCAGTGGCGCTGGAACCTGGCAAGATTTCCTATGGATGGTCTGCAGAAGATTGAAGAAGAGAGTTAGTGCAGCTTGCCTGGTCTTTCAGATGTCTTCCAATTAAACTTGTGTGACAAGATATATATATATATATATATAGACACACTGTATGTAGAGTACATACTGTAACAGGGGTTGTATGCTTTGTGGGAAATTGTTCTTCTAAAACCAATAAATATAAAGTAAACTTTTGTATGCAAACATAAAGTACATCAAAGTTTTCAAATTTATGGTTTAAAGTAGGTTTGCTCATGCAAGGTTTTATCCTCTGTAAGACAGCTCCACCTTGTCTCTATTGTCTTTAAGTAGTGAGAGGGCCTGAAGAGGTGGGACTCTAAGAGAAAAGGTGGCAATGTCATCATAAGCCTTCCATTGCACCCCCTCCACTCTAAAGATAGCAACAAGAAAGAGGTTAGTGAACGTGTTACCCTCTCAGTCTTCCCAGCTTTACTTACTGTGTGAAAGCCTGTAAACAAATGGCTCACTTGTGGGACACACTCACTCTCTCTCTATCTCTCACTATAAATATATCCCACCCTAGTATCTTTTGCAGAAACACTGGAAAATAAAACTAAAGAAAACATTGCACTTAACTTGCTTTTTTTTACATTTTGGCTTACACTCCCAAAAATAATTAGCAGATGTTGCATGAGTAGTAGAGTTTCTGAAAGTCATCTTTGCCCACTTCTAAGCATCAAAGGTATTTTCCATTTTCCAGAGGATGTCTTCTTTCTAACCGTGGGTTGAGTTTAAGTCTCCAGTAACATGTAACAGTCCTTTTATCTTCTTACAACAGTTCCAAAATAAGAACATTCATTCTACTGACCTTTGTCAAATAACTGGTAAAACAGATAAACCTTTTACTGTTGATTATTGTCAAACATAGAGAACATTCTTTTTCAGGACCTGTTAAGAAGAACCTCTTAATAACCTTCTTCAGATTCTTAATTTCAAAATTAATCTACTCCTGGCCTCAGTTAGTATGTCTTTATGTATCATATTATAATATATTGCAAAATAATGTAATTAGCTATGTAGAATTATACTCACAGAACACAACGATGCACTGATCATTTAGTTGTTTTCATCCTTTGACCACATGCAAGCATATAAGAGATTTTATTAAAGTCTTCATTACACCACATTAATCCACACTGTCATGACTCAGCTGACACGTTAAAAAAATCTACAGCACAAAAAAGTGTTGCTGGGTTGACAAGAGAATTAGCAGTAACCTAAATAAAACAAGATATCTTGTTAAAAACCTCCAGCACTAGCCTGGTAGAAGAAAGCAAGAGAGTACCTGCCTTATTCTGCTGGCACCATGTGCACAAATTAACGCTGCAGTCTTTTAAGTAATGACATACAAAGCATATGCACAAAACAGCTCAAGCAACATGAGGAAAAATGCATAAAAAAACAAATAATTGCACAACGTTGTAAAGATAAAGTGCATTAAAATTATAGAGTCAGGCTTTACAACATAATCAGGAGAACTGAGGATCATCTTATATATAAGAAAATGACTGTATGACCATGGGAGCATTTTTGCTCATAAATATATAGTAAGTGCCATGGAGGACTAACAGATACCTCAGCTGGACGAGAGAAAAAGTCTTGCTTGTCTGGAAGGTTATAAGGGACTGATTAGCAGAAGCCAGAGGCAAGGAGAAGTTCCAGCTTCAATACGACAAGTGGTTCTCTCAAGGTTTCCCAGCTTGGACACCCACAAGAGTGCATGAGAGTTGGAGTCTGGAAGAGAGGCCATGTCGGGGTTCCTGGGTGCCGTTAGAAGGGGCTGTTAGGGGATGACCTCCCTAGTTCCCACGTGACCTGGAAGTGCTTCCCCATGATACCAAAAGCATTCTCCGGTCCTACTTAAAAGGGGCCTGTCACCTCACTTTGGGAGTCGGGTGGCACTCACTTGGGGGAAGGACAGAGAGAAGAAATTGTTTGTTTTATTCTTATGTTGATTTTGGCTGATGCTGAATTGGAAACATGTTGGTGAGAAATAAAGTCCTTTATTTGAACCTGAAACTGTGTGGGTTATTACTATGTCTGAGGTTTGGGGACTCAGTGGCACCCACTACATTTTACAGTACAGACACACACACACGTTTTTCAGGAAGGAAAGCAGGAATCAATTAGTTGGGCAAAAAAACAAAATCATAGCAAAAAGTGTTTATTCGGTGATCTAAAATTCATAATAAAACTTTATTTTTAAATTATTTTTGTTGAAACTGTTTCCTTTATTTCTCAGTAAAGTACATACAAGATCAAATGCAGTTCTTTGCTTTAAATACACATCATCCTAGGTGCAGTGCAACAAGAAAGCACCAAAGAATTTAGCTTCGGGCTTAATGCTATAAAAGCAGATCATTACCATCACCCCGAGTCTGACTTGGGCTTAATCGTAATTACACAAAATTACAAGCCTGAGTCAAACTGAGTGTCAATGCTAAGACAGTTAAGATAAGGAACATGTAATAAAGCCAAAAATCAAACATTACCAAAAAGATAAATGTCTAATATGTAAACCAAAACTTGGAGTCAGCAAAACATGCAAAAATCTAAGCTCCTTAAGTTGATTTGACACACCACACCGTTTCGTTTTCATCCAGTAGCTTGGATAGCAAGCCCCCTCATAAACGGCGCCCAGTCTATAATGTAACATGTTGTCACTTTCTGATGGTCACATGGTAGCAACACAGCACCATTGCCATCAACAGTATGGTTATGGCTACTTGAAAATACATAGTGTGGCAGCAAATGGGATCCAAAACAATACACATAGTAGTGGTGCGGAAACATCATTAATATTATAACAACCATAAAACAAAATCAAATGTATCAAACTATCGATAGACATGCCTTCTACAGTGTTGAAAACCCTAAATCATGTTGTGAGTGTCTGGAGTATTTTGATCTTGCAACACCTCAGATGGCCAGTCTCTCCAGCAGGTCATGAAGCCAACAGAGAAGAGTGCCTGTGCTGGACATCTACAACAGAGGACCACTGGCATGATTAGAGAGACCTTTCCCACTCCTCCCTTAGTGTCTTTTTTGTATGCCATCTGGAAGAAGATTCCATTGTCTTAAAGTCAGAATAATGAGGCCTCAAAATTAGCTTTTTCTGGCTGTATAACTGCTGAACTCCTTTGTTCCTCTGAACTTAAGGTTGGGTCTGCTAAATGGACTGATTACCCCTTTCTCTGAATTGTATTCATAATATACTTAATACATGGCACTTCATGTTGTTTTATTTTGTGCTTTCCCATCTGCTGTTTGCTTTTCCCCATCTGCCGTGTGTTACTATCCAGTAGCTCATTGCTTACTGTTCACAGTTAACTCAGTGTTTTGAAGTATACTT
This sequence comes from Polypterus senegalus, assembly GCF_016835505.1. NCBI lineage: Eukaryota > Metazoa > Chordata > Cladistia > Polypteriformes > Polypteridae > Polypterus > Polypterus senegalus. The sequence continues at coordinate 80,264,085 of NC_053160.1, read as the reverse complement.
GTCATGCCTTTGAACTCTGTATCTTTTACTTTGATTGTCTAGACTTACACATAATGTATATATCTTAGATTTGAACTTTAATATTTTATATTGCACTATGATCAAAGGGGAATGCAATTTCATTTCACTGTATGGGCCTACGTATCATAGAGCTGAGATGACAATAAAGATGCTTCAACTTCAAGTTTACTAGTAGGCTGCTGTTTGCCCATAATAAATGCTGTAATAATGTTAGGTCTTGGGACTGGAAAAGTTTCTATGCCTTCATTTTATTTTTTTTGTCTTTTTAGAACCAATGTCTATTTGTGTCCAGGACTGATTTTTCTACTTTATTCAGTGCTGCCATAGGTTCTAATCCTTACAAGTGGATATACTAATAGACTCTTAGAGTTTTTAACAAATAAAATACAGGGAGATTCACTCAAAAGAAGCCCCGAATATTCTGTAATAACTCGCGCTAGGACAAATCAATCTGAATGAAACAACGTGCAATGTGCTTCTCAGTATATATAGCTTTGAACAAGCCTGGATGCCCCTGCTTCAGAGCGATGATGTAGGCGCTGGACAGCCTTTGCAACGTTTAACCTCCATTTGCAACTTCGGGTGCATACCGCATGTACCCCTTCACTCAGTCACTCAATTTCTCATCAGGATGGTGGTGTACAGTATTGAGCAGTGCATCTTTATGGTACGAACCTATTGGGTCACCAGTTCATTTAAGCGATGTCAGTATCAACTGGATGATCATGAGTTAACGGAAGGTTACTTCCAGCAAGATGGAGCAACGTGTCACACATCAGCAAGGAGAATGGTAGAAATTTTTGGCCACCATGGTTACTGGATCTGAAACCACCAGATTTCTTCTTTTGAGGTATGCTCAAAGGAAAAGTCTATTGGAACAAGCCTCGCACTGTGGAAGATTTGAAGGAAAACATCCAACGTGAAATTGCTGCTATTAACCCCGAGACGCTTGCCGATACGTTCAGGAACATGGTCTGGCAGAAAACGGAAACTACTTCCGGCATTGCATGTAATGCAATCGATTACACATACATCAAGGTATATAGCGTAATTTTTTGGTTCAGATTGCTTCATCCTAATGGGAGTTACAACAGAATATTCGGGACCTCTTTCGAGTGAACCTCCCTGTATTTTCCTGGGCAGTGGTCATTTCTGCATGTCCAGTATATAATGAGGTGACTCCAATGAGAACAAGGAGTGAGAATTAACCATTGTTTAAACAGATATATTATTAGTTAAGTTTATAGGTAGGAACAGATGTACTACAGCTGGAGTGATTCATAGATGGACTGGCACATGTTGAAAGTCACTACAGAATATGAAGTTAAGTCACCTTCCAGGCAACAACAGGCAGTGGTAAAACCTGAGTGTTTGTAGCAATCCAAACAGATGTTTCCATCAAAGCTTGGGAACCCAAAGACACATCCCTCATCACCTATTTCATATCAAACTTAAGGTACCCTCAGCACATCATTTTCCACTCCTTTACCTCTGGCTGTAGTTTAGTCCAGCCTACTCAGCTTTGTTGTTGAATTTCTCATTCATTTGCTTTCTTGTGTCACGCACCTGTGGTCACCCTCCAGGCTCATGGGAAGCAGGTACTACCATCCTGAGTTGAAAGGGGCTTGTTGTGCTAACCTCCTCCTCTTTTCTTCCCTTTGCAGCACCAAGGAGACGCCCTGAGAAGGCATTTGACTCCGCCCCTTCTGGTCTCCTGTCTATAAAGCCCACTGCTGCTGGAAGGAGGCCCTTAGTTATGAACAGGCTGCACTGTAGAGCGGAGCTCTCAATCACTTGACAGAACAATATTAACACGACCAGATGGCTTTCCTTAATTTTGGTATTTTGTTTGTTGTTTGTAGTGGCATACATATTGGGATTTTTTGTTATTTTTGTGATTGAATTAAACAAGGACGACCAGGTTGGCACCCCAACATTTAACTGTGGGAATCTGCAGTGCCAAATTTGACAACACTTGCTATTGATTTGTCAGCTTCTTCATTTATTTCAATTATATGATAATACAATAGCCAAAGCAACAAAAAACATAAATCTACGATGTTATTAATGAAATATTTGTTTTTTAATTTAATTTTCAATGAAATTAATTTCCTCTATATTCTGAAGAAGAATTGTTGTGATATGTTTATTAATACCAGTTGCAAATTTATTTTAAGCATTGCAATAATTATAATTGGCTTTTATAACTATATTTTACTGGAAGTCTTTGGATCATTGTGAGGAGAATATATGAGTGGGTGTTACCCGTAGAATAAACAAATAAACAAGAAGCATATCTATTCTTCTATTTCACATGTAAGGAAAGAAAAAACAATCCAAAAAAATGAATAAAAAAGATCTCTCTGTTCATATTTTCTTTATACATTTATCCATCCATTTAAGTTTAAACATTATTAAGCATATTTTATTTGTGATGATACATTATATTATCTGTACAAAGATGATCAAAAAAGCATACACTCCCACATGCTCACTCATGAACACTAATGTTTAAAAGCAAACATACAGTATACTACTGATATATTCACATATGCAAATTTTAAACATACAGCACAAAAACCATTTTCTTACAGCAAGAAGAAACTGAAGAAAAAAAAACCCAGATATTGTCTGTACGTTTAAAAAGAGGGCTGCAGATGTTCCAAGGACATGTTAAAAATGTGTACATAATGGGTTTGTTTGCATTTCTGTGTAAACATTTATTATTGATTATCATCAGGTACTGTGGTGTGTGGTCATTCCTCAGTATCTCTAAATTCTGTATTACTGTCTCTTTGACAGATCTGACCGGGATATCATCATGAGAGGAAATGGATAACTGAATAAGATTAAATCACAACAGTTGGATGAATGAATAATATTAAACCCTCTGCTTTCACATCCCATCATAAAGTAAATCCTCATCTGAAGAAAAAAAACAGACTGATGCTGTGTGACCATTTATTTAGGCTGTTATTCCCCTATAGTATATGAACATATAAGTTCAGATAAATGTTTTTATTATTTGAATACATATCCAGTTTTCGCAATCATGTGCCAAAAATGTTCAAAAAACAGAACACTTGTACTAAACAGTATATCTTGCAGGCAATAATTATACACACTATGATGATTAATAGGCACAATGCCAAATATAATGTAGTTTTACATTATATATTTTACATTATATGTAAAATGAAAAAGTGCCTATTGCCATTGTCAGGTCTGTCTGTCCTCATGAAATAATCCAGCTTACATTGGACTGATTTAGTTAGAAATTTAATATACAGAAGTTGGTCTTTCTTAACAAACTTCCGTTTTTGTTGCAATATCTCATAGAGTGCAAACTGTATACAATTTTGAAATTTCTAAATTTCCCATTTAAAAAGAATTTTTTTTAAAAGTCATATTTCTGAAAAGAGAGAAATATTTTGTGTGCAACCACAATTACTGATGAATTTATTCGTTCTAATTTAACTTGAGAGAGGCAGTGTCAACTTGTATTTTTCCTCTTTCACAGTTCAAGTAGCCAACTCACATGAGTGGGACACAACAATATTATTGACTGTCTTTTACTTAACAGGTAGCATGCAGCTACAAGTATCGCTGTCGTGGGATAAAATAACAATCTAAACAAATTGTTGTGTGTTCCCTTTTTGTTATTGAATGTTTTTCTAGTAATTGTTTTGACCTTTGACCTTGTTTTGGCTTTATTGACTGATTTTTGTTTGCCTAAGGCTTTGGTGTTGGTTCTGCTCTTTTTGTCTTTGTTTTTTTGACTAGTCTTTGTCTTTGCTCCTGTGCATAGTTACACCATGCATACATTTTTTTAACCTATTAAGTATGTGCAAAGTTTTCCTTATTGGATTTTTTGTTTATTGCTTAATACCTAATTAGCTGAGAAGAATCCGGCCAAAACAGAATCCACAGGAATCCCTAATTATGCCACTTGCTTGGTTTTTTTTGGGCTTATAATTTATTTACTGATAGATGTGTTTAGCTAGATCAAAATCACAAGCATGCTAAAATGAGAAGTTAGCAAAGTGGGTGAGTGTGAAATTCAGCTTATTTTTAATTTATATGCAGCAACTGAGCAATTTATGTGTGACATTTGAAAGTGCAACCTGTACTGAACAAAATGAGGCTATACTGTAGGTTTAGGTGTATGAAGCATCATAGAGCTAAGATTACTGATATAGCTCATTCTTACTGTAGTGGAAGTGATGTGTAATTATTTACAGTATCGTGTAGCAAGTGTTTGGGGGGTATCCTGATTCCTCTCCCGGAATCAGATGAGGATTGCTAACCTAAGAAAATGAATAGCTCATGTTTCTGAACATTTTAGTCTGATGTGGTTTATTGATATTTGCTAATGTTACACAGTAATGGACTAGCCAGGGTTACATCAGAGGTTCAGGAGTCTTTTTTATGCATATTTCTGTATTTTGCGTATTATTTTGTAAATTCCGGTTTTGTTTTCTTTATGTTTATATTTTTACATCTGAATTGATATTTATATGAATCACTTTTTATTAGCATATTATGTTAATTATGTATTTGTTATTTCCCAATCTTATGTTCCATGCTTGTTGAAGTTAGGCCTTAAAATGGGTTGATAGATTTGTTTCTCATACTGAGCCATTATCTTGACCTTTACACACTTGTAAATTCTCTTTTTTCATCTTCTGCTTTTTAAATTTTAGCTCCATTTTTTTGATTTGATTATTGGTTTACTGACATGGTTTTATTTGCTTTCAGATTTTCCCTTATTAGGCAAACCCATTCTGCTAATTTTTCATTGTTTATTGATTTTGTTTTTTGAAAATAAACACTTTAATTATTGAATGACTTTTGTTTAGCCTTCAAGACTAGAGGTTTCTTATGGCTCCCATCTCTCTGTTGAGTATTGAAGCCTTTAGCCCTTTTTTGGCCTATGGAGGCGACAAAGCCCACTTTTCAAGCTTGGCATAAGACTTACTTTGTTTCCAGGTCTCATTTGAAGTCTTGAGAGCTATTCTTCAAGTTCAAGTTTTAGGAAGTCCCACAAAGCATGCCAAGACCTTTCCCAGCCTATCCTGATATGGGTTTATCCTGGGCAGCCAGACCAACCCCCAACTCTAACCTGCGGACTTTGGCCTAAGCTGTCCCAAAATGGGGAACTGGCTTTAAAAGATCAAAAATATCACAGATGTCTCAAAAAATGTGCTACAAGGGAAAAAGTGACCATAAACTTCTGGTTTGTTGAGAAAACCCAAAACATAGTACCTTTATACACAAATGGCGAAGTACTGTCTTAAAATTTTTATTAAGAAGAAAATGAAACCTTTTTAAACTGAGGGAAAATATACCAAAAATTATTTGTTAAGTTTGATCTCTTTGTATCAAATTGTGAGTTCGGCCCTCTGGTTGTAATATGACCAAGCTGAGTGCCGAGTTCACTCTTGAGCATGCAATGTACAGTTGGCCATGTGAAAAATCTTGTTTCAAATCTCACAGCTTGGATTGCTGTTGTCATAATCGGTTTGAGTTTCATGGTTTGTTTCAATTGCGACAGTATTTGTAAGACTTGTGTTGAAGAGACATTTGGCATCTGTCAAGTATACAACTGGTTTCATCAATAACTTCACATCCAGCTTTTGAGAATTTAAACATTTATAAACATCAAAGTGTCCACTACTGAAATCGTCACCCGTCAATCTAAGATGTTTAAGAGGCATTGGAGGTTGTCAAAAGGTGTAAAATATTTGGCCATTTCGGTACACTTGAAAGCGACAACCGAACAATTCAGCGGCAGCCATCAACTCACATGCAGATGCATAGGTGAAGGGCTTAAGTATTTCACTCTTCTAGTGCGCCTGTGTAGTACAATTATCTCCTGTACTGTCATCAGTCCACACCTTGAACCTGTCCCAGTCATTCAATACATAAGACACAATGTTCCTCCGGATATCAAGAGTGAGCCTGATATGGCCGTGCAATATGTAACAAAGAGAATGGAAAAGGTAGGTGCCATCTCCAGGCATGGAAACCACTCGGTTAAGTGACAGTTCTTTGATCGATGGTGATCACCTCGATAGACATGTTAATGGGGGTACGGTTGGAATGATAAAGGAAATGGGTACCTGAACAATGTAAAGTAAGTCTAAAATACCTACACAATAACTATAATCGTAATAAATGAATAATAAAACAGCGGAGAAGCCGTGGATTAAATAAAAATGCTGTAGTTATCAGCAGGGAGATGTGAATCCCGTGGCGAAGCAAGGAAGGGAATGTAGAGACTGGAGCGATGGACGGCCTTATATAGGCAGGCAGCCAACAACGTGGGAGGCGCTGGGATGGGGGACCCAACGCCGCCTCACACGGTGACCAAGCTGCAGGCTATAGATGTATATATGTACGTAAGTAGGATTCAGTTAGCGTTGGGAACCCGCGTACCAAATTTCTTGAAGATGGGCCCATAAGTAACAAAGACCGTTGAAAAGTTCAATATGGCGGCCAGCAGTGGCATCATACCACCGAAATAAGTACCAAATTTCAGCCTTCTACCTACACGGGAAGTTGGAGAATTAGTGACGTTGGAAAGTTCAATATGACGGCTGACAGTGGCGTCATACAACTGAAATAAGTATGTACATTGGTTTCGGTTAGCGCAGGGAAGCCGCCTACCAAATTTCGTGAAGATGGGGCCATGAATAAGAAAGTTCAACATGGCGGATGTTGTTGACCGTTATGACCGTTATGCGTAGAATTTCGAAATGAAACCTGCTTAACTTTTGTAAGTAAGCTGTAAGGAATGAGCCTGCCAAATTTCAGCCTTCTACCTACACGGGAAGTTGGAAAATTAGTGACGTTGGAAAGTTCAATATGGCGGCCGACAGTGGCGTCATACCATCGAAATAAGTACGTACATCGGTTTCGGTTAGCGCAGGAAAGCCGCCTACCAAATTTCGTGAAGATGGAGCCATAAATAAGAGACTTCAACATGGCGGACGTTGTCGAACGTTATCGACCGTTATGACCGTTACGTGTAGAATTTCGAAATGAAAGCTGCTTAACTTTTGTAAGTAAGCTGTAAGGAATGAGCCTGCCAAATTTCAGCCTTCTACCTACACGGGAAGTTGGAGAATTAGTGATGAGTGAGTGAGTGAGTGAGTGAGGGCTTTGCCTTTTATTATTATATATATATATAGATATATATATATAGATATATATATATAGATATATATATATAGATATATAGTATATATAAAGAGAGAGAGAGAGGTTAGGAGCTTGCGCTGATACAGCGCATTGCTGCACCCACCACATGACAAACCACCTCAGGATCCCAGGTTAGGACCCAAGCGTAGCCATGCAACGGGTGACACCTCAACACCACCCTAGTTCAGATGGAATGGAACAAGTGTGAGGTTTTTTTTATGGTGGCTGGAGTGCCAATTCTGCAGGGAGTTTATTCACAAATAAATCAGGGAACAGAACAAAAATGGAAAAAGCCACAAAAGGGCAATATGATTTGCTAAAAAGCCAATGCAAAATCTCAATACACTATCCAGAAATTGTAATTATAAAAACAGAAGTAAAGAATCCACAAAACCAGAAAAATCAAACCAGAGCAATACTCACAATGATCTACAACAACAATCAAGGATCTTTTGCTTTGACCTTCTTTCTAACCTCAGTAGAAAGGCAATTGAGAAAAAGTTGAGAAAAACTGAAAGAACGGTAAGTTATTTTCTCTTATGTGATTTCTTACCTCTGTATCACTAAGGGAGGGGTATAGCCTTTTAATTTTATATCTATATAGTTTTGGGTTACTTAAGATTTCCAGAGAGCTTGTGCCCCCTATAGGAAAACATGTCTATTTTTCAAGCCAAGAAAGTTATGGATACACATTATAAAATAGCTTATAAATGTCATTTTCAAAGAAAAAAAACACCAATATTATGAGATTCAACCATTTTAAAATAGGACCAACTGTGTGCTTTCCCTCATCGCTTGTTCTCCTCCATGATAACCTTTCACGCCGCTGGGTGTGGTTTCCTTCCAAAAAACTAAATCACAGAAAACTTTTCCTGCCACATACTTTGTATAGGGTTGATTTATTTCTGTATTTACATGAGAACTCCTCCCACGAAGTCACTACTATCACACAAGCAAACAGAAAACACATCCTTACCTTGAGAAAAATAGTACTAGTAATAATGACACAATTATTTCCAGTTCCCTTTTGTTGTCGGAACCATGTAATGGAAACATGGAAGGCATGTTTTCATACACTGAAACTTTTGCCACTTCACTTTGCCACTTTTTTACCGTATTCGGTAAGTCATGTGATTTTTCTAACTGGCTTAATCCAGACCAGGGTTGCAAGGGGAAATGAACCCTATTCCAGCTAGCATAGGAATGCAAGGTAGGAACAAACCCTGGACAGGGCACCTGTCCATCATAGTAAAAACCCAACTTTTCACTGATGGTTTCAGAAACAGTAAATCCAGTAAAGTGATGTTTTCCATGTTAAACTGTGCTACAGCCTATGGTCAATTCATTCTATTTTTCCCACAATGTAATTATCTCTTTCTTTAATTTCATGTCATTTTCAGACTCCTGCAACTGTCTATCAATAACGCACTCCTTCTTAGACTTGTACTGCTATTTGTTGTATTATTATAGTCTTAAGTTCGTTCACATCCTGTGGTAATAATTCTTGCTTTGTGAAGTTTCTTCTGATGGCCTATGCTATTAATGATCTTATAAAGAATAAAAATAAGTTGCTTGATCAAATAATATATTTTTTAAGACTGGAGCCCAGACCAGTTAATTGAATCACTCAGGGTCACACAATTTGTCAGTGGTAAGGAATGAGCCACCATTATTTCTTATTGCTTGGTTTAAATGGAAGAAAGAGTATCAAAAAAATTACTGTGTCAAGACAGACATCCAGTTTTGGTAGAAAGAAATGAAATTCACAACCCATTTACAAAATGCGACACAGAGCGTCAACAACCTCATTTAAGGTCAATAAACATAGCATAATACTGCATGAATATTTTAAAGCATGAGCAAGGAAGCCTGCAAGTTTGATGAATCTATCAACTCTTCATTAAAGCTGCTTTTGGTGTTGCACTTTATTTTGGAGTATTTACCTGCGAGTGTCTGTGCATGTGTAAGTCCTTACGGAAGATCGAATAATCTTCCTGCATCACTTTGAAAACCACACTTTAAAATGTCAATAAAATTACCAATATGTTCTTATATCTGCTTGTTATTAACTCCAACAGAGATAAAATGGACTTTCATCCTTTTTGACATGACTCATTATAACACCTACAATGTATCCCGTGTTGATAACCTTTTAACAATTTTTCTATTTGCTATTTGTCAACCATATCTTATTTTTGTGATCCTCTTTCATACATCCAGAAGCAGAAATATATATTTTTATATTTTCAGCCTGTAAAACAGTACAAAGTAGGTTGCTAGAATTTAGATGTTAGGATTAGATTTTACATTTTCCTTCATTGATTATGGTAATCTCAGTGTTTTGTTTTTTTCTTTGAGTCACTGAATCTGATTCTGACATCTATTTGTGGCAGATGTGGGTAGTAATATGCTACAGTTATTCTATTACGCTTAACTTCCAGCATGCCGAAGTCTCTCTTCTCATTACACTGTGTACATCCACTGGGCCAATCTGAAATCACCGGTTAACCTAATCTGTACATTTTTGGAGATACAAAACAACAGAGGTAATGTGCAGATTTCATACAGACAACAATTGGGGCAATATTTAGGCCTAGGACTGTGTATTGGAGGGTAAGCAGCAGTAAACAATGTACCACTAAGCCACTGTGCTGCCAGATATAAACTAGCATGTAATTATAATGAGCTAGATCAACCTCAAACTGCCTAAGATCTAAAAGGATTAAAAACGGTGTGTGTGATATTTATTAAAATATAAAAATAATCAAGGTATCTTAATCTTGCCACCTATTTTTTGATTTTGTGTATTGTTTTATTGGGGTTGCCATTTGTAAGAAACAACACTGGATGGCACATTATTCCATGGAAAGGCATACACATGCATACAACCACACTTATTCATTCATATTTATCCTCACGCCTTCCCCCCTTTCCCACCTGTACAGCATAGTTCAAGCACTAGAACACAGCACCGAAGCACACTTTTCTTCTTCTTCTTTCTTTGTCTTCCTCTTTCTTTCTCTCTCTTTACATCCACTTCTCCTCCTCCTCCAGCAAGCTTCGTCCACCTCCTCCTGACTCTGGCTCCCGGAATAGTGGCAGCCGAATCCCGGAAGTGCTCCTGGTGCCTGATGACCCTGGCGGCATCCACGGAACCCAATAGGGCTGGCCAAACTCCCATGGAGCCCTGTGGGAGTCTGAGGCACTGCTGCCACCCTGAGGAGCTGCCACCTACCACTCCAGGGGAGGCAATGCTCTGAATAAGCTCTCTACCCCAGTCCTTCCACTGCAAAGGTGTCCCAGCTGGATAAGGGCCCTGGCCGTCCACCACACAGTTTAGTGTGATTAGTTGACTAAAATATACGAGGGGGTACCCAAATATAATGAGAATTTTTTTTTAAATCATATATTTCTCAGAACATTTCCAAAATGTTATCACCCTCAAAATATTCTCCCTGAGAAACAATACACTTGTCCCACTGATTTTTCCATTGTTCAGAACTGTTCTGAAACTCACAAAGTAATAACACAAAGTGGTAGCCTTCAGTGCCTCCGTTGCTTGTTTCTTGACCTCCTCTACATGCTGAAAACACTTTTCTTTAAGGTCCCTCTTTATTATAGGAAATAAGAAGAAATCGCAGGGTGCAAGGTCCAGGGAGTAGGGGGGGTGGGAAACCATTGTCATCCCATTTTTCATGAGAAACTGCCTCACATTCAGTGTTGTGTGGGCAGGAGCGTTGTCGTGATGCAGAAGCCACTCACCTGATCACCACAATTCAGGTTGTTTTCTCCGCACTGCATCACACAATCGCTTGAGAACTTCAAGGATGCCGCTTGGCCGAATGAGGCAGAGGGCAGTCTAGTACACACACCTAGCGGCAAACGTCAGAGCTATAACGTCCCTCCAGCCTCAAGAAAAAAATTGTTATTTTTGGGTTCCCCCCTCATACACATCGCTGAGTTTTGCAATGAGATTTAAATAATCAAAGAAATTCTGTACATTGAGAAAACACACAAACTCATCACATACACATAGCTGGCCATGCTGACATATGAACTTCTGCCAGTGGAACTGTAATTCAGAAGTACTAACCAACACACTACCTCCCTCACCCGAAGAGAAATCTCATTAATCAACTTCTTTAAAAGGACTGATTAAAAAAATCATTGTAATTTAAAGTGTGATTCACTGTAGCCTCTTAAAACCAATTTCATGCTTAATTCAGACAATGGCTTTAGAGTGAGAGACATCAAACACAAGATGGCGAGACTTCTGGTAATAATAATTTGTGCTTCCAAATTCTGTGTGACTATTGATCATGTGTTCTTTAAAAATAAAGCCCGTTAGCTACAGTACAGTATATATGAACACTGCGCAGCACATTCAGTATGAAAGGTCGGCAGTACATTCTCTTTGTTCTATACCTTTAATTTATTCTTACAATAAAACAACCTTTTGGTTTTTATACCCATACCTTTATAAGATGGATTAGCATACTGCAGTGAAACTAAACCATTACCAGAGTAGATTAATCCTGTTCATCTTAATGTGTTCTTGTGCCTGTCAGAACGACGGCATATGCCGCAGCACAGCTCTTCATTTTCAGATATTTTTGCTGCTTCAACAAGCATGTGCAGGGAATCACCCTTTTCAGCAGCAGGAGTTTTCCAGCTCTGTGTGAGTCCCTGCATTATTAATGACAGCAGAATAAATTACCCGGGCTTGGCAGCCTGCAGCTCTAAGGAATTCACAGAAAAGGATTTTCCAGCCAGCTGTGCAGCTCTATTCAGAACGATTTCTAAGCCTTACCTGCGTTTCATTTAACATTTTCCAAAGGTAAATACATCTTGCTGCAAACACAATTTAAAAACGATGACAATGAAGCATAATACTAGTCCTTTTCATCAGATAACTTTGTTATTTTTAAATAAATAAAATATAGCAAGCCTAAAATTTGGCTAAGGTATTATCAACTTGCTTTTCATTCTTTGATTTTCCAGGCCGTACATTATTTAATGTATATACATTTTTAAAAATTTGCAAACATATTCAGGAAGATTACATATTTATGTTCCCCGTACAATATAAAGTATAAAAAGAATGCAGATCCTCTGTGGGTTTTATACTGATATGACAATTTACATCAGCCTCAAAAAGTGTTCATGAAGGCATGAAAAAATGAACAAGCAGAATGAAATCGAGCCGTTCAGTGCACTGCGTGAATGAGTTTGGCTATTCCTAAGAATGCACAGATTTATTTATTGCATTAAAAGGGGTGTTCACCATTTTATTATTTACTTATTTGGCTAACGCCTTTATCCAAGGTGACTTACCGCACTTGAGATATCACTTGTTACATTTCTTTTGTTTTTTTCTCAGCTGAAGTGACTTGCTGATGGTAACGCAATGTCAACAGTGGGATATGAACCTACAACCTCAGGATCTGAAGTCCAAAACCTTAACTTCTTTACCACCCTGCCTGCATTATAACACTTTAAAGGCCAGTTATGATAACCCAAACCATTTTATATGTGTTGTTTTTGCAAAACGATATCTTACACTTCGACGAAAAGTTAGAAACCCATTAGAACTCAGAATGTTTCAAAGGTATGTTTTATGCTTTTCGTCCTGGACAGTATAGTCCTTGTGATTTATGTTTTGAGAGTATTGCAAATACACTGAAAAATTACTGTTTGTTAAATTACATTGTAAATATAGATGGATAGATGAGTATTTCATTTGTCCAAAGAGGGAAATTTAGCTTTTTACAGAAGCTCAAGAAATAAAAACCAAACACCACCTCCAACAACATCCCCTTTAAATACACACCAAAAACTATAACCAAGGAGAAAAAACTTAAATAAAGATAAGAGAGCAGTCACAGTGTGGCGTTATAAAAGTGTATTGCTGTAAACATAAAGGAGCCTGAGTTGCATTTCTTGACATGCACGTCTAATGAATAATTCATTGTTAGAACATTAGAATGACTGCAATGAGAACAGGCCATTCAGCAAAAATGAGCTTGTCCATCTTATTCAACTAGATTGTCCTAAATAACATCAAGTTGAGATTTGAAGATCTTTAAGGTCCTGCTCCTCACCACACTACTTGGTAATTTATTCAGTTTATCTATGGCTCTTCGCACATAGAAAAACCTTCTTACATTTGCCGCAAAGTCCTCAGTGTTAGCGTGTCAGATAGAAGATGTGTAGCATTGTTCATAATGGCACTCAGTTTTATTTTAATTCTCTCCTCCGGCACAACCTCCTGGGGGTCCAGAGTGCGTTCCATAACTAAGCCTGCCTTTTTAATTTGTTTGGCCTCTATTGAAGTGTCACCTGCCCAGCACACCACAGGAAAATGTCACTGGCCATCACAGAATTATAGAGAATATGGGAACGCTGTTTTCATGTATTCAATTCAGTTCATTTTTGTACATAGTAGGCATCTTCTCTGAGTGCAGGTCAACAACAAGAACAATATTTATAGATATATCACATTTTCACACAAGTGATATAGTTCAAAGTTCTTTACAGGATGAAGAAAGAGAAAAAAAGACAAAATATGAAAATAAAATTAGGCAATACTAATTAACATCAAATAAAAGTAAGGTCCGATGGTTAGGGAGGACAGAAAAAAAAAAACTCCAGACGACGAGAAAAAAAATCAAAATTTGCATGGGTTCCAGGCCACGAGACCGCCCAGCCCCCTCTAGGCATTCTACCTAACATTAATTATATTAATCAGTCCTCCAGGCTTCACATGGAAGAACTTGACAATGACGCTCACATAGACTTCTGGCCTTTAATCCACCAAAGTAGGGACATCATAGTGGTTTGATCGAGTGATGGTGGCGCTGATCGCCACAACAGAATACCAGAAAAGAACAGCAGAAAAAGTAGAGGTTAGTACGGATTTTGGAGCCACAAAAAAAATGACAACTAAATGCATGTACAGAATATCAAGGTAAACTAAAATGAAGCTATGAGAAAGCCATGCTAAAATAATGAGTTTTTAGCAGTTTTTTAAAGTGTTCCACCGTATTAGCCTGGTGAATTTCTATTGTTAAGTCATTCCAGATTTTTGGTGCATAACAGCAGAAGGCTGCCTCATCACTTCTTTTAAGTTTAGCTCTTGGAATTCAAAGCAGACGCTCATTTGAAGAAAGGCATTCTGAAATATAGGATGGAGCGAAATTATTTAAGTCTTTGTAAACCATAAGCAGAATTTTAAAGTTGATTCTAAATAGCACAGGTAACTAATGTAGTGACATCATAACTGGAGAGATGTGCTCAGATTTTCTTTTCCTTGTTAAGAGTGGGTTAAAATGTTTACAGGTAAACTACATTTCCAAACTTTAGATATTTCATAAAACACATAAAAATACATATTAGCTTAGACACACAGTGCAATAAGTCAGTTTAAATTGATTGATCTGAAAGGATCTTAAAAATATATGTCCATTGATGTTATTGTTGAGATATGGCCTTACATTCACACACATTTTCAAGAGTTCATTTATCATTGCCAATTGTTTGTGCAGTTGAAATAGCGAGGAGTTAAGTTATTAAGTAACGCGATATTAATGCACAGCATCCAATGTCAGTGGCATGGTGGTGAAAAAGCTAAAGAAGATTAAGAGGAGATATGATTGAAGTGTTCCAGATTATAAAGGGAACAAGTACAGTGGATCAAGACTGTTTCTTTAAAATGAGTTCATCAAGAACACGGGGACACACAGTTGGAAACTTGTTAAGGGGAAATTTCAAGCAAACATGAGGATTTTTTCTTTACAGAGAGAACCATGGACACTTGCAATAAGTTACCAAGCAGCATGGCAGATAGTCGACTTGATGTTTTGGAAGAAATAAGTGGATGGGATGCAAGCTTTGTTGGGCTGAATGGCCTGCTCTCATGCAGATTGATCTAATGTTCTAATACCATTTATATTACACCTGTTACTGGCACTTAGAATCTGTCACTGAGATGGAGTGCATAATATATACCTGTATTTGGCTCACCGAAATGTAACAACAACAACATTTATTTATATAGCACATTTTCATACAAAAAAATGTAGCTCAAAGTGCTTTACAAAATGAAGAATAGAAAAATAGAAGACACAATAAAAAATAAAAATTAAGTCAACATTAATTAACATAGAATAAGTAAGGTCCGATGGCCAGGGTGGACAGAAAAAAAAAAAAATCTCCAGACGGCTGGAGATAAAAAAAAAAAATCTGTAGGGATTCTAGACCAAGAGACTGCCCAGTCCCCTCTGGTAACAGGTGTATTATATTCTTATTTTAAAATCCCTTATTCAGTATTCAATTTTAATGTGATGAGCATTTACTGGGACCAATAAAGGGAATGGCTGTTTCATACTGGACAACTGATTGACCAGAATAAACATTTATTTAGGCAAGTGTGCATTACAATAATCAAAAAACTAATAATCTTTCAACAATTAATTTTTTTTTAAATACACTCCGATGTCATCAGAAAAGTCTCCAATTATGACAATAATTTGTTTTTCATTTTATGAAATCAGCATAGTCATAGGAGTTTGTACCTTTATGAAATACAATATATATCTTTTTAAAACTATGTGTAAAGGACAGGCAAGGATAAATAATTGAGTGATTAAATTTTACTTTATGCTTTACTCTTAACTGTTACATAACAGTGTAATACAAGCAGATGGATAGTTGGCACTGTGTGTAACACTGTGACCTCACAGTTCCAGGGGCCTAGAATATAATTATGGCTCAGTTACACTGTGCTGAGTTTCTATGCTCTCTCCATATCTTAGTGAATGCTTCTTTGATTTGCTTACATACAGTATATGACCAAAAATATGTGTATACCCCTCCAAATGACTGAGCTTAGGTGTTTCAGCCACACCCATTGGTAACAGGTGCATAAGATCAAAACATCACCATGAAATCTCCATTGGCAGTGGAATGGGTTGTACAATAGAGCTCAGTGACTTCAAACGTTGTACTGTCATAGGATGTCAAGTTTGCCACAAGTCAGTATGTGAAACGTCTGCTCTGCTTGATCTGCCCTGGGCAACTGTAAGTGCTATTATTGTAAAGTGGAAATGTCAAGGAACAATAACAGCTCAGCCATGACACGGTAAACCACACAAGCTAACAGAATGGAGCCATTCAGTGACTGAAGTGCATAGCGTGTAAAAATCGCCTATCCTCTGTCATATCACTCCCGAAAGAATTCCAAACTGACGCTCAATGCAATCTCAGCACAGGAGCTATGCATCTGGAGCTTCACGAAAAAAGTATCGATGGTCGAGCAACTGCACACATGCCAAAGTCAAACATTTCCTGGAGTGGTTCAAAGCAGTGTTTCTCAACCACTGGATCACGACCCACTATAAGGTCACAGGCTACCATAGGTGGGACATGAGTTGCTATTATTTGTAATACAGGGTGGCGCATGGAAATGGAAAATTTTCAACTGCCGTTCAATGCACGAACAAACACATTAACAAATACATTCAATAATGAAATGTATTGTACAGGATATGCAATTAATAATGGTAATCAATATTCATGCAATATTCATTTTATGTTTTGAAGAAAACATCATGAAGGTGTTGTCTATTTCTCTGTGAACATTCTGACAGCCTTTTGTGGAAATTCTGCATTACTCGACGTAATATGCCAGTGATTTCCTCTTCAATCCTCCTTTTCAGTTCAGCAATGGTTGCGGGACATGTGCAGTACACTTGGCTTTTAAGATGTCCCCACAGAAAAAATCACAGACAGTGAGATCTGGGGATCTCAAGGCCATGGAATATCACGATTGCATGACATGAATTGCCTTCCAAACAATCTTCGAATAGCTGCCATCGATTGTCGGGCAGTATGCGAAGTTGCTCCACCTGGGGACTTCGTTTTTAAAGCTGAACCCACTTCTTTGAAATTATGCACCCATGTTGTAATCGCATAAGTAGACGGGACACGATCGTGACATCCTAACTGGTAATGACGGCGAAATTCCCTTTGCACAGCAGTCACACTATCACCATTCTTATAAAAGGCTTTCACAGTGAACCCTCATTGCACACCACTCCACTGCTCCATTATAACTAATGGTAAGGGGTTCTAAACGATGTCGCATTGGTCCCAAACAACTGCAGACGCCCCTGGGTCGCCAACACCTAGTTCCAAAATATCCTATTTCCCTGCACCACCCTCTAGCTATGAATCATGGAATGGATTGTGGCAGATCACTTGACCCCCTGTTGCTCTGACAATCACGTTCGATTTTCCAAGGAGAATCCCCCACCCCCACCTTAGAGGGTCACAAAGTCACATAGGAAAAAATTGGGTCGTGATACAAAAACGATTTAGAAACAAAGGTTTACGCATACTGCCATTTCAAACTGAGTCTTGAAAACGTCTTCTCTGGAATGATGAATCACACTTCACTCTCTGGGAGTATGGGGACAATCTGGGTTTGGAGAAACGCTACCTTCCAGACTGTATAGTGCCTACTGTAAAGTCTGTTGGAGGAGGGATAATACGGTCTGGGGCTGTTTTTCAGGGTTTGGGCTAGGCCCTTTTGGTACTGTTATTTCTACAGCACACACAAAAAAATAAGGCAAATGTACATTATGACAGAATACTTCCATGTTCTATGTTATATTTGACATCTATATTAAGAAATACAACAATTAACAGAAGCTTTCAAAACTAACTAGCATTCAAGGATACCATATAATGTTAGTCCAAAAATAAAATTTAAATTGGCAACATAACTCTTTAAGGTAGGAACAGGACAAAATGCTACAAGATCAAAGAAATTTTAACTTGATACATCGTATGTAAACTACTAATCAAAACACAAAATGTAATCTTCTTCAGAACTGTTATAACAATTTCTTTTACATACGGATTAATACAGTGTACCAAATACCAAAAAATATACGCATTTGTATATTAAAAATAAAAGTGCAGCTCAGGATTTAAGAACATGTCTTATTCTGATAGACTCAGAGAATAAAACCAGTTTAGTCTCGAGTAGAGGTGACTGGGTTGGGAAGGACCAGTTCTAAAAGGCTTATTCTAAAGCTGACAAAAACAGTGCAAGCATCTGGGAAATCCACTTGTATTCCTTGCTTTATGCAATGTTGCCATCTAGTGACACACAGAATGTATATGAACATCATGGAGTTACTGTTGTCGAAATTAGACAAATAGTTTGGCTGATTTTATATTTGATAATATTTTTATGTAAATATTTTTCTTCACACATCTGAAATATATTAAAGCATACATATTCATTTTGATACAGGTGTTCCCAGTCTTTATCATGGTTACAGTTTGTAATTCCAATCTATTAATAAAAATTAATTTAACCACATATTTTTTAACCAGATGCCAGTTTTATTTGGCCAGGTCATTATTAACATTTAACATTTCAAAAATACAGTTCAGTTTTTCTAAAGTGTATTGCAAATATAGGTGTTTACTCACAAGAACTGATTAGCTTTTTTTATCTTGTTTTCTTCAAAATGTTTATTGTCAATGAGGTGTGAATGAATGTGTATTGGCAGTACTTGTTGGAAATAATTCGAATTGTTCAAATGAGTCCTGTTGTTAATCATCCAATCGTGTCTGTACCCAAGGAGGGGGCTATTGGAGCTAATCCTTGCAGAATCAGAAATAAGACAAGAATCAGCACTGGAAAGGAGAAAAGGTTCGATGTAAACATCCACATTCAGTTGCAGCGGGCAAATTTAGATCCACCAATTGGTTTCACATTCTCATCTTTGGGCTGTGGAATGGAGTACTCAAAGACGACCTGTGCACAGACTCCGACCATGCTTACATCCAAACTACTGTTCCAAGGCTTGTGAAGGAACAGCATTAACAAATCTTATTTTGTACCATCCAATTAAGCAAGATGTCAACAACAACAACATTATTTATATTGCATGAAGGAAGAGGAAAAACAAAAGAAAACCTCAATCAGTCTTCATGGTTTTCAGGCTTCACATGGAAGAACTTGATGATGATGGTCATGTGGACCTCTGGCCTTCAATCCATCAATGTAGGGACAGCACAATGCTTTGATTGGGTAGTGGTGGTGCAGATCACCACCACAGAAAACTGGAAAAAGAATAGCAGAGAAAGTAGGGGTTAGTACGGATTTCGGAACCACCAAGAATGATAATGATAATTAATTGCATATACAGAACGTCAGGGTTAAATTAAAATGAAGCTATGAGAAAGCCATGTTAAAATAATGAGTTTTTAGAAGTTTTTAGCATGTTTATTTAGAAGCAACTATAAAAAATAATTCATGTTGGTAGATCTCTTGAAGATACACCTTTTTGTGCAAAGCATCTGGAGGTTGCATAGACTTTAGACACCCAGGAGGAGAGCAGAGGTGTAGAAAGCTATGCCAACCCACTCAGCCATCAAACAATGAAAATATTGTACAAATTGTAGTTTTTCATCAGGTTTTAGGATTATTGCTGCATTCACATGCTATGGGATGGGCGGGGAATAAAATATAAATGTCTAAGCGTGGAAATGTGTCTGTCTGTCCGGCCCGGAAGTGCGAGGCTACGGCATGAAACTGAAAAAAAGCGACTCCATCGCCAAAGTAAACTGCATAGGAAAGAAAAACGAGAGAGAAACTCGCTTAGCCGCTAATAGACAAGGGGGAGCAAACATGTCCAAAAAATGAAACTGGTGACTCTGCATTTCAGTTTTTTTTCTGATGATTTCAATAGTTTCTTGGAGACCAGGCTTTTTATAGTTATATAATTTGTAGAAAACAATCCAACTTGAATTAGGCAAAGTGTGAGGTAACATATTTCTTTTAGTATTATAAAGCTAAGACAAAAGGCTGCGCAAATTGTAATTATATTGTGTTTTAATTGTATTTTATACTCTCCATGCTTTTTGCTTTTTATTTTTATGAAAATTGTAATGACACTGCTAAGTGTGGAATAAAGTGCAGGTTCAGTTACTCAGTATATCCTCCGGGTGGAAGAAATTTGTCCTCAAACCAAAATTTCACTGACTAATCCCACTGTGGGCAACAACTACTGTATGCATACCTGAGTGCATCTTAGAAGCAGGTATAGTCAGGATATAAACTTCTCCAAGGGAAAAACGTTCAGAACAAAACAGTGTCTATGGTCTTCACCTGTACAAATGGGAATTTAGTGACAAAACACACATTCATCTTTATATATTAGATCAGAGCTTATCTTCTAAAGGTTTGTGGAAACTAAGCAATTAATCAACAGTGACCTTGCATTTCTTCTAAAATGTGAACCAGAAATTCACAAGAACATAACAAAACAAGAAAGGGAGACATCACAAGTGATTTTTATGGCTGTATTTTGACTTTCATTATGTGGAATTTTGTACTTTGTGATACATTAGAGTTTGCTTTTGTAAGGCACTCTAAATAATGGATTTGCTAAATAAAGAATAACAATAATGCTGCAGTACTTAGGATTGTGTGTCAAGAAAAACACTAAGTGTACTAAATTTAAAAGAAAAAATTAACACATACTGCTAGTTTGGTGTTAGGACAGACTTTGGGAACCATTGAATTTTTTAAGGTGTAGTTTTAAAATACAATTATACCACACTAGATACAAATATTTTATGATTGATCATGTTTAAATGAAATATTTTTAGCATTTTTCCTTCATTTCTTGGAAATTTATACATTCCTTCTCCTTTTTTATTCATTATGTCTCTTCTTAATTTGCATTAAAATGGATCCAAGTAAAACATCTTACAGATTCAGCTCTGGCTCTTGCTAGAAAACTTTTGACAGTTTAAGATAATGGATCGGCTTTTCATCCTCTTTTTGGCTCAGGCACAGGAGAGGGAGAGCAGCAATTGAAGTTCTAATGCTGAAAATGAAATCAACCTAAAAAAATGCAGCAGTAGCCATTGTATCTGTGAATGAGAAACACTTGAGAAATTAAGCAGGCAGATAGCATCCTCTAGTTCCCTCTACTGGCTAACATTTTATATAAAGTGTATAAGAAGCAAGAAATACATTGACATGCAATAAATCACAGGGGCTTTTTTCATTTTCCAAAATTTTGTTTTCATGTGCACATAGTACAATGAAATTCATATTTGCAAATTTCCTTAGCACAGTGACAGTAATACAGCACCAAGAAAAAGACACACTAAAAAAGCATAGATAGCATGCAACATATATTTATATAATTATATGTAAGTTTTATATGATAAAAAGTGAAATATTTCCATGCTGCAAAGGAAAGAAGGTTAAAGACACAGCATTTTGACTATATAGCCCCCATCAGATGTGGAAATAACCTACAGTATACTTGTTTTTCCCATGCAGATGCATGCTAATGTAGCCCTTCACTAATATATATATATATATATATATATATATATATATATATATATATATATATACTTTATATATGGTACCATTCTGTCTGCCTGTCCACTTTTCACAAGAGAACTACTTAATGGATTTAGATCGGGTTTTTATCTATAATTTGCTTGAACATTCCGGTTGATTTTTGCGACTTTTCTCATCGCACTAAGTATCGTAGTTCACTTGCAGTACCAATTTATTTGCGCGGATCCAAGAGAGACGCAGCGGGCCGATGGGAGGGCGGGGCCCACCTTACTGACACACCAGCCTTGGGGCGTTCCTTACCTCAGCTTAGCTAGTGAACGAGAGAACTACTTCATGGATTTAGATAATTTTTTTTATAATTTACTTGAACATTCCGGTTGATTTTGCGACTTCTCTCATCGCGCTAAGAATCATAGTTCGCTTGCAGGAGTGATATATTCGCGCTAATCCGAGACAGAGGCTGCGGTCCGAGGGGAGGGGGAAGCGTGACATCAGGAGTAGGGAGCCAGGCAGGGTCCTCCTCACTGTCCTGTTTCACTACTACACAGGTGGAGCTGGGGGATTGCTAATATATATATATATATATATATATATATATATATAATATATATACGAGGGATGTTCAAAACATTTCTGCTCTTTTTTTAAACTCTATTTATTAAGAATTTCAAAAGCAAATGAGATCACTTTTCTACATAATCACCTTCCTTTGTGATGCAATTTTTCCAGTGTCATACCAACTTTTTAATGCCATCAGCAAAAAAATTCTTCTGTTTTCACGAATCAGTTCCAGGGTTTTTTCTTCATTTCTCATGGTCATGGCTGTAGTTGGACGTCCAGAGCACTCTGCATCCGTCACACTAGTACGGCCATTTTCAAACATTTCAATCCACTCATAGACAACTCAACGACAGAGAAATTTACCCCCATACTGAGCACACGTGCGGAGATGAATTTGTGCACTCAGCACACCTTCTGCGCACAAAAAGCATATGACAGAATGCTGTTTCTCTTTGATGCAATTTATAAGTTTTGCAGCCATCTTCACCACAGGGTGACAACTCTTATACTAAACTACCAGGGCAGCCGGTTTGCCATATATATATATCCATCCATCCATCCATTCATTATCCAACCTGCTATATCCAAACTACAGGGTCACAGGGGTCTGCTAGAGCCAATCCCAGCCAACACAGGGCACAAATCAGGAAACAAACCCTGGGCAGGGTGCCAGCCCACCGCAGGGCACACACCAAGCACACACTAGGGACAATTTAGAATCGCCAATTAACCTAACCTGCATGTCTTTGGACTGTGGGAGAAAACTGGAATACCCGGAGGAAACCCACTGAGACATGGGGAGAACCTTATATATATATATTGTCACACACATGCGAGTAGGAGGCAGCTAAAGGGCTCAAGTAATTGTAATAAAACATCTGACCAGGGGGCAGTGGAGTGCACTGACTGTCTTTTGTCAGTTCCCTACAGACCTTTCCCGGGGAAATCCTGCAAGGTTCCGGCACCTCTGAAGACGTCACTTCCGAAGCCGGCCCCTTTGATGACGTCACTTCCGAAGCCGGCCCCTTTGATGAAGTAATTTCTGATTCCGGTCCCTTTGATGACATCAGTTCCTCTCAAGACCTTTAAAGCCTCCATCTTAGGCTACTATAGCAGTTCTATTTTGGACTCTGTGGAATGCAAATCGATTGTTTGATAAAGGAAAACCCTTTTGCAGCTGGGAAAAACAATATATGGGCGGCTGCCCCAAACCTTTATAATGTCTTGGACTCGTTTTTGTGACAGTGGCATAGCCGGCAGGATACAGTCCCAGAAGAAACTGGGACTCGGACATGTAATGAACCAGGTAGGAAAGTACCGGGGCCGAGTTTCTGGGGAGTACGTTTGGGGGTCAGGAAGGACTCAGTACAGGCTCCGCTCCTCAAATACAACCCCGGGCTTATAACTTACCAAATGGAGAATGTGAAGGGGACATACAGTCGTAGGCTTGTTTCTGGGGATGAAACAAAAAGGGCTTATTATGTTCTCTCGGAGGAGAGAGCTGAGCCACCCATTGAGACTGAGATCCCAGATAAATATGGGCTATCCCCAGTCCAGCAGGTAAAAATAATAAAAAACTGGACACTTGATCCAGAGAGATCAGTCCAGGAGCAGGCTATGGCCCTCTGGGAGCAGGTGGCTGTGTGGCTAAGGCCATTTGAATTAACCACCTGCCAAATAGTACAACAGGTAGCCTGTCTCCTCTTTTTAAAAGGCCTACCTAAAAACTTTGCCCAGCCGGACTGGGGTGAATTCCATTCTATGGAAGAGCTTATAAAGCTCTTGAAAATACCCAAGCCAGTCTTAAACTCTGGGAGAGCAGAACGGCTCTCTAGTGGATTTCCTAGAGATCCTACTGAATGAGTCTCTTACACATACATCGGAGCCTGTTTCTGAGTTCCCAGGCCACCGGGCGTGCAACTTACCTGGGAGCGAGGCAGGATGTAGGTGGAAGGGGGGAGATAACTTGTGTGCTCTTGCCAACCCCCTGACGTGTTCAAATACAGGATTTGTAGTCATTAATGGTTATAAACTCCTTGCCCTGTTTGATTCCGGCAGCAACATTTCCATTGTTGATTGCCGATATGTTTTACCGCGACAGAGAATTAAAAAAAAGACCAGTATTAAATGTATTCAAGGAGACCTCCAGGTGTACGACATCGCCCTGTGTTTCGTGAGTCAGGGAGGAACGATTAAAAAACATCCCATGGCGATCCACCCTAATCCTTCCTTCTCAGCGATTCTAGGACGGGACTGGTCAGAAAATAAATGCGGTAAACTATTGACTACTCCTGATAAAAACTTAGGCTTCGTTGTAGATGGGGATAACTTGTCTCAAGCTGTCTCCACGCCGTGTAAACAGCCGGCGGAGAGAGATACAGAAGCCCACGAAGAGGACAGGGAGATTCCTGGTCCGTCGCAGGCGAATACGTCATCCCCCTGTGCCTCGACGAGTCGGGAGGAATCCCCTCCCCTTGAGCTCAGACCGGACCCTCTCTCCGACATTTACTTTCAGTTCAAACAAACGTCGGCTTCTTTTAAAAGGGAGCAGTGGAACGATGACTCCCTAAAATTTGCAAAAAATGCAGTAGTCCTGGTCAACAGCCAACACACACATCAGCCCATGCCACAAGGACCTCACTTTGTAATAGAAAATGATCTATTATATCGGGTCAAGGAACATGGGGCGGAGGTTCGGAAACTGTTGTTAATTCCACGAACTTACCGGCGGCAGGTTTGTGAATTAGCTCACGCCCACCTCCTTGGAGGCCATTTAGGCTCCGAAAAAACTTTAGAGCGGATTAAGCTCAGATTTTATTGGCTGGGAATTAACGAGGAGGTTCGCCGTTTTTGTATTTCTTGTCCAGAATGTCAATTGCGGCAAATTCCTAAAAAGGACCGTGCTCCTCTCGTTCCCCTTCCCTTAATTGATGTCCCCTTTGAACAAATCGGGGTCGATATTGTAGGACCCTTGGAGCCATCAGCCCGAGAACATAAATATATATCAGTCCTCGTGGATTATGCGACCCGATATCCAGAAGCTGTTCCCCTGCGCTCAGCTACATCTAAAGCAATCGCACGGGAACTAGTAGGAGTATTTTCGCGTGTTGATATTCCTAAAGAAGTCCTAACGGACCAAGGAACACCTTTTACCTTAGAGACGTTCAGGGAAATGACCAAGTTACTGAAAATAAAGCACTTAAAGACCGCGGTGTATCACCCTCAAACCGACGGTCTAGTGGAGAGGTTTAATCAGACTCTCAAGCAGATGCTTCGTAAGGTGGTCAGCGGGGATGAGAGGAATTGGGATCAACTCCTCCCCCTCGTTCTCTTTGCCTATTGGGAAGTCCCACAAGCCTCTAAGGGGTTCTTTCCTTTTGAATTGTTATACGGACGACAACCCCAAGGTATACTGGATATTTTGAAAGAAGGTTGTGAAGGAGAGGCTCTTCCCTGTACAAATATTTTATATAATATTTTGTATATTACACAGTTACGCGATAGATTTGAGAAAATTCAACCTATTTTAAAAAGTCATATGGAAGAGGCACAAGCAGCACAGGCACGTTACTACGATCGTGGCATGACACCCCGAGAATTCCAGCCGGGGGATCGTGTCATGGTATTAATTCCCACCTCTCATTCTAAATTACTCACCCATTGCAAGGCCCTTATGAAATTAAGGAGAGAAAAGGGTTGGTCGACTATTTGGTGAAACAAACCAATCGTAGACTAACTGAGCGGTTTTAACGTGTGAACTTGCTGAAGCTGTGGAAGGAGAGGGAGCCAGATCCCTCCTCCGCTAAGCCCTGCTCATTCTTTGCTCACATAGACACCCTTAATTCCAGCAAAGAATTAACCTATAGACAAAGACGGGAGCTGGAATCAGCCATCCTGTCCGTCTTAGAGGTGGTGAGTGTAAAACCCGGACGGACCTCTCTGATTGCGCACGACATAGTGACTGAACCAGGGGTTATAGTCCGAGAGCGCCCCTATAGACTTCCTGAGGCAAAGAAAGCAGAAGTGGAGCTGGAAATCAAGCGGATGCTGGAACTAGGAGTGATTGAGGAAAGTTTTAGTCCCTGGTCCAGCCCAATTGTCTTGGTTAGTAAGCCTGACGGCAGTTGGAGGTTTTGCAATGACTTCCGTCGGCTTAACCAGGTTTCCCTTTTGATGCTTATCCCATGCCTCGCGTGGATGACCTCCTCTAGAGACTTGGACAAGCTGAATTTTTGACCATACTTGACATGACAAAAGGGTACTGGCAGATTCCTTTAACGGACTCCGCGAAGGTCAATACCGCGTTCAGCACTGAGGACACTGGCAGTATCGTGTTTTTCCATTCAGGTTACACGGGGCTCCTGCGACCTTCCAGCGTCTGGTGGACAAAGTGCTCCAACCCCATAATCCGTATAGTGCTGCCTATCTGGATGACGTAGTCATCTATTCCAGCACATGGAAGGAACATGTACAGCAGGTCACTGCGGTATTGCGGACACTAGGAGAAGCCGGGCTTCGTATTAATCCCAAGAAATGTTTCTTTGGATTGAAAGAAGCTAAATATTTGGGCTACCTGGTGGGTTGGGGTACTGTGAAACCACAGTGTTCAAAAATAGATGCCATTGTTAAAATGGTCCCGTCCGAAAACAAACAGGCAGGTCCAAGCCTTTCTCGGGTTGGCCGGGTACTACCGCCGGTTTGTACCTCGGTTTTCAGAGAGAGCGGTGCCCTTCACTGATCTTACAAAGAAGAGGGCTCCTAATCATGTGGTATGGACTGACAAGGCGGATGCTGCATTTAGTGACTTAAAACAGGCTCTTACGTCAGCACCAATTTTAAAAGCTCCTAATTTTTCTCTCCCTTTTATTCTCCCGACGGATGCTTCGGACACAGGCCTGGGTGCAGTGCTGAGCCAAAGCGTCGATGGTGTTGAACACCCCATCATGTACCTGAGCCAGAAACTGTTGGATCGAGAGACCAGGTATGCAGTTGAGGTACTACCTCTTGAGCCGGGAGTTCACTCTAGTGACGGATCATGCTTCTTTAGAGTGGATGGCCCTTCACAAGGAGTTGAATCCACGGGTCACTAGGTGGTTTCTTGACCTTCAACCTTACAAGTTTTCACTTATTCATCGTAAGGGTTCTCTCCATGCCAACGCTGATGCTCTCTCTTATGCCCACGACCTCTCGGTGCAGGACGCGCGATCCGATGGGTCTGGGCTGAGGCGGGGGCCTTGTCACACATGTGCGAGTGGAGGCAGCTAAAGGGCTCAAGTAATTGTAATAAAACATCCGACCAGGGGGCGGCGGAGTGCGCTGACTGTCTTTCTCAGTTCCCTACAGACCTTTCCCGGGAAATCCTGCAAGGTTTCCGGCACCTCTGAAGACGTCACTTCCGAAGCCAGCCCCTTTGATGACGTCACTTCCGAAGCTGGCCCCTTTGATGATGTCACTTCTGCTTCTGGTCCCTTTGATGACATCAGTTCCTCTCAAGACCTTTAAAGCCTCCATCTTAGGCTACTATAGCAGTTCTGTTTTGGACTCTGTGGAATGCACATCGATTGTTTGATAAAGGAAACCCTTTTTTTTAACAGCTGGGAAAAACAATATATGGGTGGCTGCCCCAAACCTTTATAATGTCTTGGACTCGTTTTTGTGACTATATATTGTAACAAACTTAGAGCCAAACAGAAGAAAGGTTTGGGGTTTTCCAGCCCCGTATATTGTCTACAATCCAGCTCCTAATAAACACAAAATGGTCAGACAGAAAAAACAAAACAATTGCATCTGCGCTACGCCATACTAGGCGTCGGCGGCCATTTTATATGGGAGGAGCCGGAAGTGGAGGAATGCTGGGAAGGAGGCGTGAGGGATGCCGGGACTGGTGACGTCAGGGAAGTTGGCGGAGGAAGGGAGGAAGTAGACGCACTGCAGTATAGTGGCTCATGGCGGAGCGTCTTTACTTCTGAAAAACAAAGGAAAAAGGTTAGTACCCCGCCATTCCCCCGCTAACGTCTCGATGTGTTTTAAGGTCCTTCGCTGCCTCCTAGTCGCATGCGTGACAATATATATTGACAATATATATATATATATATATATATATATATATATATATATATATATATATAGTGGCCTGATAAAGCAGGATGCCAGCTGGGTAACCTGTTTTAATAAACAAAATGAAAATTATAGCCACTCAAGCACATGTGGGACTATATACATTGGGTACGGAAAGTATTCAGACCCCCTTCAATTTTTCACTCTTTGTTATATTGCAGCCATTTGCTAAAATCATTTAAATTATTTTTTCCCTCATTAATGTACACACAGCACCCCATATTGACAGACAATAAAAATAATTTTTGAAATTGTTGCAGATTTATTAAAAAAGAAAAACTGAAATATCACATGGTCCTAAGAATTCAGACCCTTTGCTCAGTATTTAGTAGAAGCACCCTTTTGAGCTAATACAGCCATGAGTCTTCTTGGGAAAGATGCAACAAGTTTTTCACACCTGGATTTGGGGATCCTCTGACATTTCTCCTTGCAGATCCTCTCCAGTTCTGTCAGGTTAGATGGTAAACGTTGGTGGACAGCCATTTTGTAGGTCTCTCCAGATATGCTCAATTGGGTTTAAGTCAGGGCTCTGGCTGGGCCATTTAAGAACAGTCACAGAGTTCTTGTGAAGCCACTCCTTCGTTATTTTAGCTGTGTGCTTAGGGTCATTGTCTTGTTGGAAGGTAAACCTTCGACCCAGTCTGAGGTCCTTAGCACTCTGGAGAAGGTTTTTGTCCAGGATATCCCTGTACTTGGCCGCATTCATCTTTCCCTCGATTGCAACCAGTCGTCCTATCCCTGCAGCTGAAAAACACCCCAACAGCATGATGCTGCCACCGCCATGCTTCACTGTGGGGACTGTATTGTACAAGTGATGAGCAGTGCCTGGTTGTCTCCACATATACCGCGTAGAATTAAGGCCAAAAAGTTCTATCTTGGAGTTTGCTAAAAGACACATGAAGGACTCTGAGATCGTGAGAAATAAGATTCTCTGGTCTGATTAGACCAAGGAAACTTTAATGAATAGTTTTCTATGTTCTCAAGTTTTACACCGTATAAAATAGACATAAAATGAGAGATATGTTACATTAAGGGACTCTGCTCTGTTGGGCCCTTGAGCAAGGCCCTTAACCTGCAATTGCTGAGCGCTTTGAGTAGTGAGAAAAGTGCTATATAAATGCAAAGAATTATTATTATTATTATTTAGTTATAAAATGAATTGTTATGGCTTGAAACCTAGGTGTTAAAATGATTTAATTATTGTACATATATGTAGAGGAAGAAAAGTTTATATCAAGGGCAATTCATGTGATCATAGTAGGGTAAAAGTCTTACTTGCATGTCATCAGTGGGTATCTGGGGGTTGCCTTTTGGGACGGGTGTCTCAGTGCTGTTTATAGATGGGCTCTGGGAATACAACAGCATTAGGTGTTCTGGTGTATATGCCACCAAGAATGCTTGGTCTTCTTTTTTTCTGGGGGCTGGATAATGGCTGGGTATTCTGATGAACTTCAATCTATTCTTGCTTTCTTCAGAAATATCAAAAACATTAATAAAGCTGATCCAGAGGAATTCTTACAATTAAATTCATTACCTTACTACTCAAAAATATAATACGATGGATCTGGCTATGAATCCTTAACTGTCATCTATGACTGCTAAATGCACTGGGAACATTTATGCATATGTTCTGGGTCTCTCTGATCTGTTGTCGCTAGTTTTCTCATATCCATTCTCTTCATTCTTTATACTGCTACTGCTTCAAATATTCCTTCTTTTGGATTTTTCCTCTCCCTTTGTCATTTCTTTTCTGTTATCCCTAAGAACTATTGTTGCAATATCTGCGTTAGTCTCTGGCTGGAAATCTTCTTTCACACATTATAATCTTTGGTATCACTTTAGATTAGGTGTCCCTAATTACACTGTACTTACCATGTAATTATATAATTATTATATAATTGCAGAGTAGCTAAGTATTATTACCTTGTATTTACTGTGTAGCACAATGTAATGCTGTGGTTAAGCACTCTATTGTTATTGTTATTCTATAATTTATGTACATATGTACTTTTAAAAATTGTGGAATAACAATTAACTATAGCATTACACTGCATTACACAGTAAGTACAAGGTAATAACACCTAGTTACTCTGTAATTATATAGGTAATTACATGGCAAGTACAGTATATTAGGGACACCTAATCTAAAGTGATGCCAAATCTTCCTTTTACAATGTGCTTCTATTTGAACTCTCCACAGAGGGATTAATGGGTCAATATTGGGCTCCAATTTTCTAGTGTCACATCCTTGACCTTCATGTTTCATTTTTCTTATTTTTCTAAATCCTTCTTGAAATGTGTGACAATCTTAGAGACTCTCTCAGTACTTAGGTCCAGCATTTTTGACTGTCTTGCTTTTTTTGATGTTGACTTTGAAAGGGTGAGGGACCTTGATTTTGAAATTTGTAATTATTTTTTTTCAAGCGTCAACTCTTTCTGATTCCTTGTGTGGTCAAATGAAGTACTACAGGTCCTCAAGAGGAAATTTTTGGAATGCTGACACCGGATGGCTTGATGGCACTAGAAAGGAACAGAAAAGCTTACGAAAACAGTCGGGCATATCTCTTAGGCTTGGGATGCCTGTCCAGCCCCTTAACTAGGCAGTGCAGTGTGCTCTTTTACAGAGTGACACCACCTGCCATTGGCTTCGGGATATATAGCTGGGGAACCAGAAGGGGGAGTCAAATTCCCTCACTAGGCGTCTTCTCAGCGCGGTGGTGGGGACAGAAGAAGACATGGTTAGCACCAGTGCCCTGTCTCAACCTACGGAGGTAGTACATATCTCATATTAGCCCGGAGAGTGATCCACTGATGCACATGCGTGACACTTGTTACTATTCAATATCAATAAAAACTTGATCACAAAAGAAATTAAATGTTAAACCACATACTTAAGGACAATTGTGGAAATCAAGGGGCAGTGAATTTATGATGGAAACCAGAAATCTTACTTTACAAGATTAGTTGTGGGAATCTAAAAACAAACTACTGAATCATGCAGTGGCAGCAGAAACCATAAAACACTTTAAAAATCTGTTTAAGACATTGGGACATTATAACTAGTAGATACCCTAATGAGTTTGAAAGACTGAATGATCTTCTGTTGGTTGTCACACTTATGTTGTTTCAGACATTATCTGGGACACCTACAGTACAAGGGGACATTATAGATTCTTCTTCACCAGTTAACTGGGGAATTTGGCTAAGTGGCCTTGTCAGTGTATAACTGGACTAGATGCCTGTACTCTTTTTTTCACTCCTTCATTTTATATAAAATAAACAAAATAATTACACACTAGCACACAGAAAGTGAAAGAATTATTGAAACATGCTGTGGTAAAAATGAATGAATATTAATAACACCATAGATAATTTACTGCAAAAATATAATATGGAATGAATGATTGCAAGAGTAATTTTACTAAAAGTATGAATGAGTCAATCAGCAGATCATTATCTAGTGCTCTTTGCAGTGAGTCTTATCACAAACACTCTTAAAAGCAATCAAGAGCAATACAGCCAAGCTATAATAATTAAACCATTTAAAACAACTTTTTTTTTTTTACTTTTTAAAAAAAAGTGTGGTGTGCATTCACAGGCAGGCAGGTGCTTACTCATTTGTTTATCTATTCATTCATTTTCCATATATAATTCAGGTTCATGAGGTCCTATGCCTACTCTGGTATCATCAAGCACAGGGCAGTACAACCATGGACAGGGCACCGATCTGTGAGACAGCAGACTCACTCATTCAAACACATATCCACACTCACTCATGCAGGCCAAACCGGTGTCATAATCTAGTTTATCACGTATTTCAAACAGTAGACACAATTTAGTGTAACACTTCACAAGAAAGCCAGTGAAGGTCAGTGGTATCCATCCACAAATGACTCCATTTCTCTATTAATGGCACTTTAAAACACTTCAAATATACATACTG
This sequence comes from Polypterus senegalus, assembly GCF_016835505.1. NCBI lineage: Eukaryota > Metazoa > Chordata > Cladistia > Polypteriformes > Polypteridae > Polypterus > Polypterus senegalus. Next base: position 80,231,839 of record NC_053160.1, on the reverse strand, counting down.
AGCATTCGAAATAAAATGGGCCCTTGCAAATTTACGCTTGCTTGGTTATTTTAGAAAGTCACATCCAGTTCCGGTGGTGCAGTGGGTAGCGCTGCTACCTCACAGTTAGGGGACCCGGGTTCACTTCCTGGGTCCTCCCTGCATGGAGTTTGCATGTTCTCCCTGTGTTTGCGTGGGTTTCTTCCCACAGTCCAAAGACATGCAGGTTAGGTGCATTAGCGATTCTAAATTGTCCCTAGTTTTATTTTTATTTTTTATTTTTTTATTTTTTTCTCCTGGTGAATCAGCCTGGTGAATTCCTATTGGCAGGCTATTCCAGATTTTAGGTGCATAGCAGCAGAAGGCCGCCTCACCACTTCTTTTAAGTTTTGTTCTTGGAATTCTAAGGAGACACTCATTTGAGGATCTGAGGTTACGATTTGGAATATAAGGTGTCAGACATTCTGATATATAAGATGGGGCGAGATTATTTAAGGCTTTATAAACCATAAACAGAATTTTAAAGTCAATCCTGAATGACACAGGTAACCAGTGTAGTGACATTAAAACTGGAGAAATGTGTTAGGATTTTCTTTTCCTAGTTAGGATTCTAGCAGCTGCATTCTGCACTAGTTGCAAACGATTTATATCTTTTTTGGGTAGTCCTGAGAGGAGTGCGTTACAGTAATCTAGTCGACTGAAAACAAACGCGTGAACTAATTTCTCAGCATCTTTCAGTGATATAAGAGGTCTAACTTTACTTATGTTTCTTAAGTGACAAAAATGCTGTCCTAATGATCTGATTAATATGCGATTTAAAATTCAGATTACAGTCAACAATTACCCCTAAGCTTTTTACCTCCGTCTTGACTTTTAATCCTAATGTATCCAGTTTATTTCTAATAGCCTCATTGTATCCATTATTGCTGATCACTAAAATTTCAGTTTTCTCTTTATTTAACTTGAGAAAATTACTATTCATCCATTCTGAGATACCAGTCAGACATTGTGTTAGTGAATCAATAGAATCTGGGTCATCAGGAGCTATTGATAAGTACAGCTGTGTGTCATCAGCATAGCTGTGGTAGCTCACGTTGTGCCCTGAGATAATCTGACCTAACGGAAGCATGTAGATTGAGAATAACAGCGGACCCAGGATAGAGCCTTGTGGAACACCATATTGGATATCATGTGTCTTCGAGTTGTAATTCCCACAACTAACAAAATATTTTCTCCCTGTCAGGTAGGATTCAAACCAATTTAAGACTGTGCCAGAGAGGCCCACCCATTGACTAAGGCGATTTCTAAGAATGTTGTGATCAATGGTGTCAAATGCAGCACTCAGATCTAAGAGGATGAGAACAGCATACACAGCCTCTGCAGGGCAAGGCTTTAAGCCTTTGAGCTCCTGACGTCTAGCAGACAGTATCACAGCATCTGAGCCAGATGATCCAGACTGCATACCAGTTCCTTCCTCCATGTTGTTGGACTCCTCAATGTCTTAGCACTCCCTCACTACTCACTGTTGAACTGTGAACTCACACACCTAAAGACACATTTGAAAACTGTGTAAATCAAATGCATACACTTTATGAGTGGTAAAGAGTACATTCCAGATGTACATTTGTTATCTACTTATATTTCACTTTAACAAAATGATGTTACTACTATACTGTTAAGAGGCTACTGATCCAGTTCTAGATTGACTACCGTTGTCACGTCAATTTACTGCACGCTGTCTGGTCTGTTTGCACTGTATGTTTTATTTGCAGTAAATCTTGCACATTATCTTGTTGCTCTACATGTTGTATAACTGCACTGTGGACCTGAAGACGCACAATTTCATCTCAACCTGTACTATGTATTTAGATGGGCTGACAGTAAAGAAATCTGAACTTGAATTTGAACTGTTGGGCTTATGATGGGCTCTTCTGCACTTTCATTGACCAGTAGGATGGGGTTCCCACTGACACAAAAGCAAGGGACAGTGCATTCCTACACTTGTGTTATTGAGAACAAACAATGTCAAATTTTAACAAAACACGCTTGGTTTTATGAGGTGCCTTGAAATTGGTGGAAAGGAAAGGCAAGGATCCTGTAAGAAATCCACAAAATCAATGCAACAATATTCCAGGTCGAGAGAGAAGGCTTTGTCTGGGTTACATGTGCATTTTAGCATCTAATGTTAATTTTTTTTCATTATTTATCATTCTAATATTATTTGATTATGTTTTAATTACCATTAACAGTAATGTTAAAACTTTTACAAATTCCCTTTCAGTCACCTTCAAAATACTCTGTTAACTGTGTCTACAGGCCCCTGATGTGTATTTGTTGCCATATTTCTCCCACAAAAGCAAATCTTCTTCCTTTCAGCCTCAATTTTAATTTTGGGATCAAAAAGAATATACATGGAATCATATCTGGTGAATATAGGGGTTAAACACTTTGAATTTTGACAAAAAGCTTGTTTACCAATAATGCTGTCATGCATGTGCGCTGACATGGTACAAACTGTAGTTCTACGTGTGCCATTGATCTGTTTTTTACCTGATGGTTTCCTGTAGATGCCGCATGTCACTGATTAAAATATCATTCAACAAGTCTGTCAGTGTCGAAAAAGACGATCATCTTTGCGTCTTGAAAATCTACCATGGTGGCTTGAAGAACAAAAATCACCAAAGTCACCTGCAAGTTTGTAAAATAAACGCCAGAAATAGCAACTTGGACAATTCAGCATGATGCCACTTGGAGGACTAATTGACCACATTTGTAGGGCACACAATATTGAAGAACTACACCTATCTCCCATGTTGTTGACCAATTCCGGGAATTGCTGGTTTCCCCCCTAGTATTTATAATATTGCCATGATGGCAAATTATTTCTCATTTTTCTAATCAGGCCCATCAAAGAGGGCAATGTGCTTTATAACGCATCCAGTTTTTGGATTCGCTTAGATAAAATCTCACAACTACTTAACTATTTTGAGAGAATAATGTAATATTAGGACTCATTCGTTTCTGCCTCCTTTTAAATTTTTGATAGTTGATAGTCTCATGATTTCTGTGTGTTTTGACCAGTACTCAAGTAAAGGCTTTGCTATTAATTTTACTCTATTTTTCTCTATTACTTTTAGCCTTTTGATGATTTCCATCCTAGCATAAAAGCCTGGATTGAGCTGCAGTCCAACAACGCGAGGCAGTAATGCTACCAGTGACACGAGGTGTTGCCAAAATAACAATTAGAACATTAGAACAATTCTGACGTGAAGAAACCAATCATCTGAAGAAACTCACCAATCCTCTTCACCAGGATTCTCTAAAATTAATTAATTAATCCTGTCCAATTAATTTAGCATAGATATAAAGAAAACAGATGTCTCTTCAGCACAATGTTTAAAACTGCTGGTGACTTCATCCAGTTCAGTCAGTTTTCAAGTAGAGGTTGCTTTTCTAAACAGTTAGATCCTTTATTGATTACATGTACTGTAAGTATTTATTTCTAGATTAGGCAAACAAAATATGAATGAAGTAAGGCTATATCAGTTTTAAAAGACTATCTCTCTAGCCAGTTTATCTCTGCTTACTTTGGAAAGACTTCTCAAGGTCCATGTATAATCACCAATGATAGATCTTACATTACATCATTGATGCATGATACTATTATCATCCACTTTGGCTTGTACTTTATTATATTGTGGAAGGCCCGATGGCACCAGGGAAACTGGGATTGAATAGATTGCATTAATGAGCCGTTAATGAGGAGTTTCTTCATTAATACAGGATATCCTTCTGATATTGTGGACCCGGTCCTCAGTCAATCCAGAAGTAGACCATGTAACAACCACTTCAAAAGGAACCTCAGTAATGAAATATAAATCCCTCCAATCCTCCTCTTATACTCTTAACACTCTCTTTTTCTCTCACAGCTCATTAAACCAAATTTCCTAATTTTGCAGACTATTCCTCCTACAGGGGCCTTTTTCCTAACCCTCCCATGATCTCCTTCCATCAATCATCTAACCTACTGACCACAAGGGGGCCCTGGAGAGCTCCAAACCACAGACATAGTATACCACCACACGTTATATGAATAAAATAAAGGAAATGTAGTTCACAAAGCACCTAGTCTATTGTAGATCACTTCACATCCATTAATCATAGCCGCACTGATTGTTCTGTCTGTGTTCTCTCACAGAATTTCAAAGACACGTTTCAAAGAAAATCAGAAGAAGCTTAGCTCATTCTCAGCCTGGGATCACATATTTCTCCAGGTTCTAATGACCATCTAAGATTTTAATTTCCCTCTTCATTTTATCTAATGGCAGTGTTTTCTCATTTCATCTGCCATAGCTACAGTGTGTTCTCTACTTCCTCTCCTCTATGTTTTACCTGCCTTTCGCTTTTCAGTTACACTCCTGATGAAGACTACACAGCTAAAACACTATGTCTTTTACCTTCTGTCCTTTTCAGCATGGAATTAACCTTCAATCCTTTTGTGTACCTAGGCAGATACACACCGGCACAGCCCTTCACTAACTCCTCAAAAAACACTGTGAACTATTTACTGTATATACTCATGTATAAGTTGGGCCTTGAAACCCAAAAAATCAATCATAAAAACAGACTTATATGCCCGTTGAAAAATACGACACTTAATTTTTTTTATTTTTACATCATCTTGCTTCCTCCAAACTCGCACCAGCTTCTCAGAGACAGCAGATTTTGTTGCAGCAGCGCAGTTACCAAATTCTTTTGCCACTTCAATGACTTTTAATTTAAAACCAGCTTCATATTTTCTTCTGATCAAACTCTCCATCGTAGATAAGGGATGCTCTTATGATAAAGGTGTATGAGGGTGTGAGATACAAAAAACACTAAACAGTGCAAATGTCGCTTCAGAATAGGTTGGGTATTTCTGTGTGGTCATGTAGACACAATACATAGAGAAAAATGCAGTGTGCTCCATGATTACTCTCTCAAGTGGCCGTTGGCACATCATAATCTCTTGGATCAATAGTGTGAGTTTTCCACATTCAACTTATACGACCAACATTATAAAATACCGGAAATTATACGGTAAAATCAAGTTCCAACTTATCCGTGGGAGAACTTAAACATGAGTACTATATATATACAGTAGTCGTTGTTTGTCTCACTGATTATGTTAATGTTCTTCTAAAAAACTGGTAATAGATCCAGTTGCCTACTGTTCAAAACACAAGAAAATGAAACCTTTTGCTTTTCTTGCCCCTTAAACAATTAAATTTGGCCCCAAAATAATGATAAATTTTATTCCAACAATATGTAATCACAGAGTGCCTTACAAATTGTCAGACAGAAACCGGTACGGAGGATACCAGTTAATATGGAACTAATGTGCAGCCAGATCATAAGTTTAAGATTTTCACACTCAGAAATGTCCACAGTATTCCAATAAACATGCCTGTGTTTATGACTTTGCAACTGCATTACTTTACTTCATGTATAATTACTGATTGATAAAACTAATATTATTGTCATAATAATAGGCACTTCAGTTTGTTGCCTACTTCGCCTTTAATGGAAGTTAAGTATAACAAAATTGTTAGAATTGTATTCTATAAATAACAAAAAGTAAAACTGGTAAACATTCTTACAATTTTCTTTACACCTGCTTCATCATATGAAATGTTGGCGTCAAATCACACACATCGATTACAAAACCACCACTGGCTTCTCATTTCCTAATTATAGGGAAGCATGGTGGAACCTCATAGATCCAGAACCCTTGATTTAAATCTTACACCCTGTTGCTTTCTCTGTGGGATTTCCTCTGGGTCCTTAGGATTTTGTCCCACATTCCAGGAGACATGCACGTTGACTGGTGACTGAAAACTGCCCCCAGTGTGAACCAAGTGGTGTCCATGTGTGTATGGCCCATGATAGATTGGCATAATGTCCATGCTCCCCTCCTGCCTTGCACATGGTGTGTCCAGGATAGGTTCTGGTGCCATCTGATTATGAGTTGAATTCTGTGTACTAGCAGAATTTCAAAAGATATCTGCATTCAAAATTAATTTGAAGAAAAGTGTGCTTTCTCTAGTGAATTCTGTAGCACACAACATTAAATTGGACACTTTCCCTTTTATCATTGCAGATCAGTTTAAAAATCTAGGGGTAAACATCATAAGTAAATACAAAGCTCTTTTTCAACAAAATTTTCTTGTCTGCATGGAAAATCCTAAACAAGACATGCATAGATGGTCTACCCTCCATCTGACTTCAGCAAGGAGAATTAACACTATTAAGATGAATATCCTCTCGACACTTCTGTTTCTATTTCAAAACATCCCCATATACATTAACAAATCATTTTTTAAGAAATTAGATTCAATCATAAGTTAATTTATTTGGAATCTGAAATATCCACGCATCCAAAGGGTGACTATATAATGACCTAAATCAGAAGGTGGCATGGCTCTACGTAATTTTCAGTTTTATTACTGGGCGGCCAATGTACAAGCTATAAAACCTGGACATTGACACAAATAGATGAAAAGACGCAGGCTTGGTCCACAATAGAAATGAAATCCTGCAGTACTTCTTTAGATTCCTTGCTTTGTACCCCAATAAGTACAAGGTATCGTCAATATACTAACAACCCAATTGCGCTTCATTCTCTCAGAATATGAAAACAATGTAGGGAGCACTTCAAGTTAGAAAATATTTTATATGTGGCACCTGTACATGATAACCACCTTTTTCCACCCTCTCAAATTTACACAGTTTTTCATGTTTGGAAAACATGTGGGATTAGATCATTTATAGATTTGTATATCAATGATGTCTTTGCATCATATCAACAATTACACTCCAAATTTAGTTTCCACTTTTTTTCCACTATCTCTAAATTAGAAACTTTGCTAAATGAAATCTACCCAATTTTCCTCAACTCCCACTTATTTCTATTCTCGAAGAACTATTGATCAATCTTGATGCCTCAGACAGCACTTCTATAATATACAAAGTCCCTCCCTTTTAAAGATCCCAGAGTTCAGTGGGAAATGATCTCTTACTCAACATTTCCGAAAAGTTAAAATTAAAGAATTCACTCGAGCTCCATATACATAAAGCATTCAATTATTCAGCTTAAATTTTTTTATCGAGCACATTTGTTTCATTTAAAATTGTCCAAAATGTTTCCATTGCAAAATCCAACCTGCAAACGTTGCAATTGAGTTCCAGCTTCACTAAACCGTGCATAAAATGAACATCATTCTGGACAAAAATTTTTAAAAGCTTATCAGATAGCCTTGGTGTTACAATCACTCCTACTCCACTAAAAGCTGTGTTAGGTGTACTTCCAGGTAGGCTTAAAATTGCCTTTACCTCACTATTAGCACTGTAATAAGAGACAAGAAACAATATGAAAGTTTGGGGATTCCAGCACGTATAGTGTCAATTTGCACAAAATAACTCAAACAACGAGTCATAACATGGAGACTGAAACGTAAAACAAACGCTTCGGCTTTATAGTTTACGGAAAGGAAGAATTGTGGCTTCGAGCGGAGGTGAGGTGAACAGGGTTGTGAAAAGCTGCTGGAAGTGGGAGGAGATTTAGGTTGGTCTGTGTAATCAGAATATAAAGTTTAATATGTCACTGTGCTCTGTGCAAATATTTTAAATCTGCTTTTCTTTTCTTCTGACATGTACAGCTAACACAAAGCCAGATTTAGCACAGGGAACCAGACAAGTTAAGGACAACTGCAAAATGGGCATTGTACTATTTCAGAGTCAGCATGACATTGGATCTTCTTTTCCTTGTTGGGAATGGCATGATTTACCTAAGTGGGAGCCTGCACTTGAAGAAAGAGTATAAAGCCTTGGAACATTGCCCGGCACACCTTTGAATCTGACAGACGGATGGGAGATATTGTCATGCAATCCTGAAAATCCTTCCAGCGCAGCGGCGAAAATGGCAGACTCTATACATCAGGCCCCCACTATCAGAAAGGTCTTGTCATGGCTTCCTCGTCTGTTATGCCGCGTAAACTGTCATTAAAGAAAGCTAAGTTATTTCTCCTATATGATTTCTTACCACCGTATAACTAAGAGAGGGGTATTGATGTTTTATATTATATCTATATAGTTTTGGGTTATGTAACATGCCACAATTACAAAAAAACTTATTCCAACAAGGGAGCTATCGCCCCCCTTCTGGATACAGTCTGTCTTCTGGAGGTCTGCAGGAAGGGGAGAAGAGGCATTAGTACAATGAATGAACCCCACATTCTGTGTTTTACTCCCACTTAATCCCTTAGTGTGACAACACGTAAACTTATCTTGTTCAACTAGAAGAATCCTAGCCCACCTCTTTTAAGTCAGTGTGTAACTGATGTTATATACCATTCGAAATTGGAAAAAAACAAATTCTCACTTAGAGGATCTGTTCAAACCTTTTTTAAAACCTGGCAGGATCTAATCAATGACATTTTAGAATAAGCATATACATTGGGGAGAAAGACTCCTTATCTCTCTTTACTACTCTCAAAAGTTTTACTCTGGCTGTTGGCGTTCCTCTCTTTCTCATTGGGTTGAATTCAATTTATTTTTGGCTAAATTTGACTTGATTCTATGGAATGTTATATGCTATTAATGCATTCAATAAAAGATAAAAAAAAAAATGAATTTTGTGAACTTGAGAATGGATGTATTATCTTGAACTAAAACAAGACAAACATAAAGGGTTGGAGTCTCATGGAGCACTCTGTTTAATAGACCCAAATGTTATTTCCAAAGAAATCAAAAGAAAACAAGAAAATCTTCTTCTGTGGCCTGATGTGGCTAAAGCATGGGCAGGTTCATAAACGCAAACATCAGGGTGTTTTGTTTCTTATATGGTGATGACACAGCTCTATGTTTTCTACTCCTCCATTCTGGGGTTGGAAGAGGAAGATAGGTTAATACCCGTGTCTTACTCAAATCTGACCCTTATTTTAATTCTTTTGTGGAGCCTCCCACACATTCCTGTAAAGTGTGCGTGACAGTATGTACTATCAAACTGTTCCTTACAACTGAACCAACTTTGAACTTTCTATGCATCTTCAAACCAACATACTCTTAGATGTTATAGGACTACCTCATCCTCTTTGTCCTGATTATTGATTATTCTTGGCCTATTGAAACATAAAAGGTATTATTTATGATTTCATTTAAGATGACTTTAATACATTATCCTGTTTTGCATTAAATGGAGGGGTTCCATATTGGCCAGGGCTCAAACAGAACTATGACGTTAATCTATACAACCTCTCAGTGCTGGACGTGTTCATTGTTTTTCAGAGTAGATCATTTTGACTTCATTCACTCTGGAGATTATTAAATCTCTGAAAGTATCATAAAATGCACAAGTAAAACATTTTCCCTTGTTTTCATATAACCAAGATTTGCATATTCTTTGTAGAAAAACCACTTTAAGTGATTACCTCCGCCAAAGCCAAGTTTCTGACAATGTCGGCTTTCTCTGGAGTACTGTAACTGTCAAATCAGCTAATAGCTCATGAATAAGGGAATACATTTGGATGATGGCTTATATTAAGAATCCCACTCTTCATTCCCTGAATTTTAAATTAGTTTCATTCATAATTGTTGGTTGTTGTCTTTAATTGCTCCTAATACTTTGTGTTACTCATTTTTAGTCGTAAATCTAAATAAAACATAAAATACAATTTAAAATCTGAAAAGCAGCTATTGTCATCATCATGGTCTGTCTGTCGGTCTGTATGCATGAAACAAACTGGATCTCAATGAACCAATATAGTTGAAATCTGTGACCAAACAAACTGGTCAAGAAAGTTCCATTTTCACTGAGATATCTTGCACTTTGGTGGCCAATTTACAAAATTATGTGTAAAAAAACAGAGAAACATTTTGTGCAGCCACTATTACTGATTCATTTACTGTTTCCAATTTACCTCAAGAACTTTTTTCAACTTAAATATGTTCCTTTTAGTCATCCAATAGCCACTTCTGATAACAAGACAGATCCCCAATCCAAGTTTCTGAAATGCCTAAAGAATGGGTGAGAATATCTGCATCAGAAACTCATTTCTTCTGTTACTTGAAGCTTGTGCATGCACGGGTAGAGTTACCTCTGCATCACTAACTCACTATTTGTGAATTCTGGTTCACAAAACTCAAAAACAAGCCTTCAAAACACAACAATGGTGGTGAAGGAAAACAAATTTTAAGGAGCAAGATTCAACATAAAGGCAAGGGACATTCTATGTGTATCATTTGTTTCAAATTGAATTCCACATGACGATAGATCCAAGTTTTTAAAAGGACCTCATGAGCTCACTGAGAAAATGAAAAGAAATGTCTATTGGTTGTAACTAGATAATATGGTCTCCCCACTCAATTTTTAAGCCACGGTTATTGTGTTGATAAGAATTACTTACAAAACATTTCAGTTCTTTTGTCTGACACCTTCTGACTAACTGGTATTAGAAAACTCCACATATGATATACCATTTGACTTGTCTTGATGTCTAACTATGTAAGATGTTGAGATTTTTTGGGGTTCCCCCTTATTGTTTAAACTCTAAACCCAAAAAATAACAATTTATAGGTTATTTTTGGGCAATATTTTGGGTAGGAAAGTACACCCTTATAAGGATCAGAAGGACGTGAAGTTCTGCATGCCAAATCAAAAGACCCCAGAGGTTCACACCTTAATGGAATATGAACAATGGGCAAAGTTGTCACAAAACCTTGAAAAAAATGGGGATTCTTGTTCTACAGTACTTCTGCCACATGAAGCAAGTCATTACATTTTGTGAAATAAGGCACTATATAGGCGCCCAACCCGGCACAGATTCACACTGAGGCACGTATCAAACCCAAAAGACTTTTATTTTTCTTCACCTGTCGGGCACGTCTTCCCCATGAACTGCACATGCAATACACAGTCCCAAGCACAGTAACACAAACCAAACACTCTTCCCCTGTGGGGCATGTCTTCCCCGTGGACCCCACAGGCATTACACAGTCCAAAGCACTTAATCAAAACGACCAACACTTCTTTTGGCACCACCACTCCTCCCAGGCAACCTCGTCCTCATACTCGTCCTGAGTGGTGGTTGACGGCCTTTTTTATAGCCCACCCGGAAGAGCTCCAGGTGCTTGATCACCTAAATCTGATTGCATCTTCGGGCCGGGGCTGTAGAGTTGTCCAGCTGGGCTGTGGAATCCATGCAGCAACCCCTGGCAGCCACCCCAACTCCCAACCGGTCTGTTGCAGACTCCATCTCCTATGGAGCCCTGCGGGAGGTTAAGGCATCACTGCCAGCCAGGGAGGCTGCCACCAAGCGTCCCTTGAGAGGTATTGAGTTGCCCATGGTTGCTCCCCCAGAACATATGCAGCAGGGCATCCCGGCTGGGCATGGAACCCAGCCGCCTGCCACAATTTCTTATGAACAACCCGAATTAGCGCAGATTGTGTAAATGTAAAATCTTTAATAATTCTTGTCAAAAAAGTCAAAAACAAAAATATATCATCAGATGAGACATTTAATATGGAATACCTAGAAATATTTCGTATGTTAAGAAAGGATTCTGTGCTCTGTGCATTAACTGCCGTTTACACGTGAAAAGGGAGACAATATTACTCCCATCTGAATTTCAGCACTGTGGCTGCTCACAAACATATAAGTTGTGTGACAGATAAGGGGCAGTATCACTCCCTTGAACCCTTGTCCAAGATGTCAGACACTAGGTAAAAGTCCAATAATCGACTTTATTAATACAGCACAGTGCACAAAGCACCCTCCTCTCCACAATTCTCATTAAACAATACACAATCACAAATTAATACAATCCTCCACTCCCAGACACGTTGCCACTCTTCCACCCAGCTCAGCTCGCCATCTGGGAGCTGTCACAGTCTTTTAAAAGTCCCTGACCCAGAAGTGTTCTAATCCCCAGTTCATGTGATCCTTATCACTTCCGGGTCAGATAAAAAGTCCTTTTCTTCATCCCGGAACCACGTCACTTCTGCTGTCGCTCTGCCTATGACGCACTTCCGAATTATAGGGCACATATGACTCTCTATTCCTCCCTGCAGTGTCCTCTGTTGGCCCCTGGTGTATCCAGCAGGTTTGTAACGGAAAACTCCATAGTCCATGATTTCCTGCTGGCATCCAGGGCACCTCCATGCTGCAGGGAGAGCTCCATCTGGTGGCCTGGGGGTATTGGCCGTGATGACAAGCCAGCCATAGACCACAGTTGATATAGTTAAAAATGCCCCAGTTTTGGATCCAGCATCTGATGAGTCTATTTTAGACGTTAAAAATTTTATAAATAAAATTATGACATGTTTGAGTAATGACACTGATATTATTGATTTACTTCCCTTCCGAACATGATCTCATACCAAAACGTGTTGCAGAAACTCTAAGCAACAAGTAACAAACAGGTTTGACATTCTTTCTTTCCCAATAGAAAAAAATTTAAGTTTTATTATCAATAGCAGAAGAAAATTCTATTTTAAAAAACATTTTGAAAAGGAAAAAAAAACCTTTTCTTTACCAAAACAAAAATATTTCGTAAGAGAAAACTGACAGAACCCATTCTTAATGGTTATAATAAAAATAAAAAGTATATTAAACAAAGCAAACATGGATATTGCAATTTGTTTTAGATACCTATGCCTTTGAGGTATATAATATAGACGTCACTAATAAATGTAATTGTGGAATGCCCAATTGATTTGAAAGAAATATTCAATCAAATATGAAAAGGATATGAAAGTTTTAGGACCCAGTTGAAGACTGTTGCAAATACATTTGTTGATCTATCAAAAATTAGCACACCAAGAGGCAGTATACAATGCAATACAGTTTATTTTTGTATAGCCCAAAATCACACAAGGAGTGCCGTAATGGGCTTTAACAGGCCCTGCCTCTTGACAGCCCCCCAGCCTTGACTCTCTAAGAAGACAAGGAACAACTCCAAAAAAAAACCCAGTAGGGAAAAAATGGAAGAAACCTTGGGAAAGGCAGTTCAAAGAAAGACTCCTTTCCAGGTAGGTTGGGCGTGCAGTGGGTGTCAAAAAGAAGGGGGTCAATACAATACAATACACAGAACAGAGTAAACCCTCAATACAATATACAAATAAAAATATTAGAAGTATGTAGCAGAATTTAATAGTAGATGATATCTAATAATATGATTTGGATTTGTTTAGAGTCCTCATCCATCAAGCTGACTCCCCATTTGGCCATTCCACGGCTATAACAGTGCTGGGCCAGCCAATCTGATGAAAGGACCCCTCTTTCCCAGGATTCCCGTGATCCTCAATTAGGGATGACTTTACCTTAGGCAGGCAAAACAACTTGGCAGGTGGGCTATGGCACCAAGTGCCACATTTGAGTACTGAGAAGAGAAACAAAATAGGTGAGGGTTAGTATCCAATTATAACTATCATGTTACTTATGTTTTAGTGCTAATGACTAACAACAGAGATGCAGTATGTAAAAATAATCAGCAGCTCTAGTCAGGATATGCTAAACTGAAGTAGTGAGTCTCCAGCAGGGATTTAAAAGCTGACACCGAAGGCATTACCGCCGCCAGGATTTAATTCAGGGGGGTGCATAAAGAGATTTTTTTCTTTCTACGCTCCCCAACAAAAACTTTTTTTGTATATGTATGTCCCCATTAAATCCCTGCCAATACAGTCGCTATCTCTGAACAGTACAGAGCAGTCAGTTTTTGCATAGATAGATTAACCACTTAAGGCATGACCTAATTTTTAATTTTCTGACAAAAAATCATCGACTTTTTTTTGTTATCATATGATCACTGGAATATAGTTAAAAATGTTATTGATGTATTCAGTGGCATAGGTAGTGCTTTTTTCCTTAAGTTTTTAATGTAATTTTGTAAGCACTTACATACAGCTAGACCTCTTTTACGCGGTTAATAGTTCGATTTCTGGGAGAACAGTACACTTTAGAAAAATATTTCAAATAAAAATTGTAGACATTGATAAGTTCTACAACTTTTATGATAAATATTTTCTCTAAAGCATACTATTCTCCCATAAATCGAACTATACCGCGTAAAAGATCTAACTATACACTATATACTTGTATGTTGGTAAAATAGATATAATTATTTTTCGGGTTTTAAAGTATTAGTGGCGTAGAAAGAAGGGGTTGGGGGAATTATAAATTTTAAAAAAAGTTTACATTTTTTTTCTCATTTGCATAATTATTTTGAAAATACATTTTGTAGCTATACACCTATACATATAATAACAATACACAAATAATAGCACGCTCTGAATGCAAAATATTATTATTTACGTAATAATTACAAAATAATGAATGCAAATGACAAAAATATACCACTATCGAAGCTTCAAATTATAATTAGATACTACCTTTTGCTTAAGACACGCCCAGTTGTCTTAAGCAAATGCAGTTGATTGGTTACATAATATGTATGCTCTTATATTATAAGAGCAACCACCGTGTCATACGACCACGTGAAAATCGGACAGTATAAGCCGCGGTCGTCTCACACACTACGGCATGCATGCCTTAAGTGGTTAATGTGAGTGTTAAACAAGAGTGTCAAAATAAACAAACGAACGAAAGTATATTCTAAACCGTATGGTTTTTCTCATGGTATAAATATAAAGGTATGTTCATAAGGGAACTAAAATATTATATGACGTTACTGTGAACAAACTTCTATTTTCAGAAAGTTTAAGAAAATTTATTTTAAGAGAAAAAGTACGCGTTCTATATTATTATGAGTGACATAAGGCGTTTTTAATTTCAACCAAGAAGCGCAAGATCGATGATTTAGATGATGGTTTACGTACAACTGCAGATCCTATCCAGTACCAGCACAAGCCACGATCAAACTAGCATTGGATCAGAAAGTACCACTGATGAAACTTCGTTGGATGTCAATCCCAATCGCGTCGATATCGGGTTGTACACAAACACCAACTGTCATATTGATGACGAACTTCGTCTGAAGCTGCTGCAGGAATGTTGGACTCCTAGTCAAACGTATGATTTCAAGAAAGATGCAAACCCTGAAGCTAAGCGTCTCTTCAGATTGGAATGGCTCAAGACATATCCGTGGTTAGCATATTCAGCCAGTGCAAGAGGACCTTTTGTCGAGTTTGCGTCTTATTTCGACCTCCAGTTCAACGTGGTCTGCAACAATTTATCCTTTCCCGTGTCTTAAATTTCACAAATTTCATGAAGTTGCACAATCTCACGCCAATTCCCAATGGCACATCAATGCAATAGCTTCTTCCATCCAGTTTCAGAAAATAATGAAAAAACAACAACTCAGTATTCGTGAAATTCTGGATTCAACATACCACAGAAAAATTGAAGAAAATAGAGACAAGCTTGGTCAATTACTTCAACAGTTTTATTTATTGCTCAGCATGAGCTTCCTCTTCGGGAAAAAGTGATCAAGGTTCTGTCTTTACAGATATGTTGCATTTCGAATTCAATCAGGTGATCAAGTTTTAAAAAATCATTTGGAATCTGGACCAAAAAATGCGTTATACATATCCCATCAGATTCAAAATGAGCTGATCCAAACCTGTGCAGATATTCTCAAAGAACAGATAATCTGCGAGGTTAAAAAGCATCCGTTTTTCTGTGTTGGCTGATGAGACTGCAGATATTAGTGGAACAAAACAACTATCCATTGGTGTGCGATTTTTGCGTTGCGATGAAGGCACGGGCAGTTGACAGTGTGCGAAGAATTTCTGGGTTATACTCTGTTGACCAAATTGGATGCAGTATCAATCTCAGAAGCAATCCTTCAGTTTCTGAATGATTGTAATTTAGATTTGTCGCGACTTGTCGGTCAAGGTTATGACGGTTGTTCTACGATGGCAGGTAAAGAAGGTGGTGTTCAGAAGCTTATCAGAGACAAGCACCCTAAGGCTTTGTATTTTCATTGTGCCAGTCATATATTGAATCTCGTCATTAATGACTTGAACAATGTCAAAGAAGTTCAAAATGCCAGTGGCACAACTAAAGAAGTAATCAACTTTTTAGAGAGCACTTTACGACGATCTTTGATTCCTAATATTCCTCTGTTTTGTGAAACACGTTGGTCGGCAAAGTATAAAAGTATCAGAATATTTTCTGAGAACTTTTTGGTAATTGTCCAAGCGCTAGAAAAGCTTACAGAGGACAGTGCGAACAAAAACACAAAGGTTAAGGCTCATTTGCTGTTCACTGCTATTACAACTCCAACTTACATTTTGGCGCTTTTAGTAATTGCTACTTATTCGCTAAACTCGAACCTGTGTGCAATCAGTTGCAGCAAGTAAATATGAACATTAAAGATGTAACTGCTCATATAATTCAATTAATAGATGTGCTGCAATCCCATCGAGACAATGTTTCTGAAGAGTTTTCATTGATTTTCAAAAAAGCACAATTGATTTGTGAAGAATTAGACATTGAATTAAAACAGCCACGGTTAAATAAAAGGCAAGTTCACAGATCGAATTTACTTTCTGAAAACGCAGAAGAATATTTTAGGAGGTCCATTTTCATCCCTTATTTGGATTCTATAATATCTTCTCTACAAATTCGGTATTCTTTTACACAAGAGAAAGCATTTTCACTTTTACAACTTCACCCAAAAGAAATGAGTAAATTGGATAAATCATCGTTTTTAATAGTTCTGGAAGACATTAACAGTCTGTATGGTGATATTCTTCCAAACTTTATATCTGATGCTACCACATGGTATGAGATGTGGAAAAATAAAAACATTGCAAACGAAATTACCGATTGCATGAGTTTAATTGAAGAGGCTACAAAGTTTTATCCGGCTGTTTCCGAGGCACTCAAGATTGGCATGACACTTCCTGCAACAACCTGCAGTATTGAAAGATCTTTTAGCACATTACGGTGCGTCAAAACTTGGAACCGATCTACAATGAGTGACGATAGATTAAGTGGATTATGTATGCTTAGTGTACACAAAAAAAGAATAAATAATTGTCCAAAATTTATCGACAAAGTTGTAGACAAGTTTGGACAACAAAAAAGAAGGCTTGAGATGCTCTTTTAGAAACAAAGTGAATGATTGTTTATGTATAGTTGTAAAATGTAAGCGTCTAATTGTAATTTAAAAATTTAAAATAAAAACTATTTTCGCGTTTTTTCTTATTATTGAAAGATTTTTTTTTTTTCTCCATTTCCTTTTTTTTCAAAAGCTAGGGGGGTGCACGTGCACCTACTTGCACCCCCCTGCCGGCGCCCATGACCGAAGGGGCATCTCTTATAGTAGCAGGAAGACCATTCTACAGTTTAGGGGCCCTGTAACTAAAAGCTCGACCTCCCACTGTTTTATTAATCCTTGGAATCATAAGCAGACCGGCATCTTGAGATCTTAATGTGCGCTCAGGTTTGTAAGTCATGATAAGTTCAGACAAGTAAGCCGGACCTTGGCCATTTAATGCTTTATATGTTAAAAGGAGTATTTTGAAATCTGCCCTAAACTTAACCGGGAGCCAGTGTAAGGATTTAAGAACTGGAGTTATGTGTTTGTATTTTCTTGTTCTTGTAATAATTCTTGGAGCAGCATTTTGGATTAACTGGAGGCTGTATAGAGAAGAGTTTGAACATCCAGTGAACACCTCATTGCAGTAGTCAATTAATTCATGAAATAAATGCATGAATTAATTTCTCAGAATTCTGTTTATTTAGAAAGCGCCTTAATTTCCTAACATGTTTAAGATGGAAGAAACATGATTTGAACAACTTTGTAATATGCACTTTAAATGACATACTAGAGTCAAAGATAACTCCAAGATTTCGGGCTGATTCAGTGAAATGGGGATTCCAACTGAGTTAAATGATGACAAAATATTGTGATCAGTGTCATTCCCTCTAACAATTAACATCTCTGTTTTATCTGTATTTAAAGACAAGTAGTTCTCATCCATCCACTCCTTTAATTCACTAACACAACTAATTAAAGAAAACATCAGCGAAACTTCATTTGATTTAAATGAAAGGTATAACTGGGGTCATCTGCATACGAGTGAAAATTAACATTTTGTTTCCTAATGAGAGATCCCAGTGGAAGTATGTAAAGTGAAAACAGTAAAGGTCCCAGTAGTGAGCCCTTCGGGACACCATATTGAACTTCTGTGTATAATGATTGTGTACTGTCAGCACATTTCTATACATATTGGAATCTATTTGATAAATAAGAACTAAACCAAGTGAGCATGGTGCCTGTAAGCCCCACATCATTTTATAGCCTGTGCAGTAAAATAGAATGGTCAATGGTGTCAAATGCTGCACTTAAGTCCAACAACATAATTAGGGCAATGCCAAGAATTTTATTTCTTTTTTGATGGAAACAGCTTGTGGAAAATAGTGCTATAAACAGTCCATTTTTTACATTGTCACGAAAAATTGTATAAAGCTGCTGATATTTTGAAACAACTAGGTTTGCTGCAAGATAAATATTTTGATGATAATGACAGTGATCAAGATAGTGACAATCAGTTGGATGATGTGGACCCTGTAGGCTCTGGTACTGATGTGGATAGCTGTCACAAAGGCATTTCTTCATCACAAGGTTTCATGGACGTTCTGCCTCCCACTCAGACCAAACAGTCACAAACTTCCCAAACTGTTGTGTGCAACAAACATGGACAGTATAAAGAAAGGTGTTATATTTGTGGCAGATGCTCTTCTAACCCTGCATCATGCAAGGCTGTCATGAATCTAGGTCTCTCATTCAAAAGGAGACTTTTAGACATGTTACTGGCTAACATAGAGTTACTGTTGATAATAATACATTTCTTTACATTTTTTTTGACGTTTTGATCAAGTTCATTATTTATCATATATTCATAGATCTGTACTGCAGTGTCCTGGTAATAAATGGACCAGCAGTCAATGTGTTAAGCATACAATTGCATTTTACTGCATACATAATTTAGAATTTACACGCTGCAACCGCAAAAGCAGCACAGTAAACCAGGTGAAGAAAAACAACCTTTCTTTCAAATTTAGGATGCCAACATTAAATTGGAAATAGTAGCATCCCATATAAAAGGAAAAGGCAAACTTGATCATTTCCAAATTATACAAGCCCCTTGAAACTCATACTTTAAGGCCTTAGAAAACAGTACCTTAAGGAAGGGCAGACATTAAATTTTGTGATCCATGAAATTTGTTTTTCCGTTGGGAGTGCAGTGTTTCACACTCCACCAGGCCTAAGGTTTATTCTCTCATTGACTAATATGACTATTGCTCTTCTTTTTATACTTTTGTAAAACACTGTGCGACAAGAGATTTATTGTGAATTCAATACAAATCCATAACCTGGGAAAGAAATCAGCAGACTTTAATGTTAAGATGAAAGCCTAAGAGACTTTCTCGTAGACATGTTTACATAATATCAGCTTTACAATTATGTAACTGTTGCTGATATCATTATCATTACAAATTGTACTTATATCAGTTGTTATACATTTAATGAAAAAGACTAAATTCAATAAATCATAATGAGACTTTTTGCATTATTTTTTTACCCAACTTACCATCAAGAAAAGCTTCTGACTAAACATTCATTTCATGTACACCTTGTTCTTGTTCTTTTCTAACAGGAATTGTCAGATGGTGGAAAATCACACTTAATAGAACAGAATTCCAGGTGATCACAAGGCACTCTGAAAATCTTTACTTGCTTTCTGTAAATTACATGAATTGCTAGCTGGCTAATAGGTTCTATAGTTTGACATGTAATACTGATAACTAAATGCTGCTACTGCCTTGCAGAGATTCAGTTTACAGACAAGGGTGAATACATTGTGACCAGTTGAACAGACCAAACCCAATTTAATGAAAAGTAAAAAAACAAAAAAAACAAAAACACAAAAGGTTTGTGTTTTTGGCACTCGATTAGTGAGGCTTTCCAGCTTATATTACGACACTTCAGCAGGAGCTCTGTGTCGGTTGAGGTCCTGGTCAAAATGAACTCCTAATTCTGTTTTTATGAGGTCCCAGGCAGAAGGGGTGGAACCTTCTCTGGGTCTCATAGGCGGGGCTTGGTACCATCCTTGGATATCTCGTCAGAACTGCAGTGGAGAGAGAAGAAGGGGTTAGCGCCAGTGCTCTCTTTTGTCCCTAGGTGGTACTGGCATTTGTCTCAAAGCTTGGAAGATGGTCCCTAGGCACACATTAATGACAACATTGAATGCAGCTAACTGCAGATTAATGAATCTCTTAATCTGTTGCTTTTCTCACAACCCTTTCTTTTTTATCCATATTCCTTTAAAAACTATCTAAATTTTGAATTTGTAAAGAATATGATGATATAGTAGACCTATGAAGCTACTGTATGTGCTTATCTTTAAAAGTAAATACATTTATATTTTCTAATATTAAAATTATGATTTTAGTTTTCTTCCAGGGTTATTTTTTTACATTTGTTTTTACATAATAAAGTGTGGATGACAGCTGGCGGCCCACTGGGAAAATCCCACCTCTCCTTGTGGCCAATCCAAGCCTGCAATGAAACATGCAAAGAGATGACAAAACTTGATTTCTTGAATCCAGGCTATAGTTAAATATGAAGCCTAGAATATGTAGCTTTTGCAAATTCGTTTTTTATATTATTATATCTCTCTATTATTTAAAAAAATCCTGCAACATGACTTTTTGGAAGATTTTTTCCAAGTCCTGCGAGTCAAGACTTTAGCCATGAGATGTTTTCAAGTCACGCCCTCCTCTCAACCATATTCAACCATGCACATGGTACTCTCACCTCTTATTCGTGTGAATGTTTTTGACAGACACAGTCCTTGTTCTCTCAGCTCTTATAAATTTTAACGTTTTCCTCACTTTAAGTTCCCAATTAAAGAAGTATTATGTCCAAATCTCATTGAAGAATTTAATCACAAAGGGTTATCAACAGTATGGGCATGAGAAACGATGAAGTCAAATGAATTAACGGCAAAAATGTTGATCGGTTACACGGCACATTGATCAAATAAGTATCAATAGACTATGCTGAAACAGTTGGTGGTGATCGTGCGGAAGATGAAAACGTCAATTTACAATATCTCGAAGAATATCTACAACCATTAACACCGTTCAGTCTTCCTCCGCACGAATTACTGTAGAAAGAAGGATGTATCCAAGAAAGGCAATGTAGTACATCTTCAGGGGATAACATTAGGCAACAAAGGAGATCTTGAAATGCCATTTATTTTAAAACCGTTAACAGTTTCCTGTTAGAATAGCTTTTGTAAAGACACTTTACAAATCTCAGAGCCAAAAGAGTCATTTTATTTAATAGAGAGAAAGAAACAAAATTCAGTCACGGTCAGTTATATGTTGCGTTGTCACAATGAAAGTCCAAACATAGAATCAAAATTCAATGCAATATTGATGAAAACTGAATTAAAAAAATTGTTTTTACTGAAGTTTTACAGTAAAGGTTTAAGTCTAAAAAGGTTTTCCATGTTAATTTCAAAGCCAAACAGAACAAAATCGTATTATGCAAAGAATAACTCTAACGCAACATGATACATAATTTACTTTCAAATGATTACATTTTACTATCTTTTAACGTGGATAATTACTCGCTGTAATGTAATATAGTTAGTAAATTGTACATCCTCATTACCATAGACAAGCGGCAGAACTGCAAAAAGGCTCACACGTAGTGCAGGCACGGGGGTTGGTGAGCGAAGTGAGCAGGGGGCAAAGCCCCCTAGTTATTAATAAATAAATGGACAGCATGCATAAGTTATTTAATATCCCAAGCCTTTACACATTTTGTTTTCTTTTGTTAAAAAAAAAAAAACAAGGATTAAGTACAATATTTCAAAATGTTTCCAAAAGTGTCCATGTCCGACATTGAGCCTTCAGAAATGCAACTGCTATGCAGCATTTCATTGTGGTTTTCACCCACCCACAGCACAACACCTTACTACAGGTTAAGCTCAGACTTTCATACTATTTACTACAGCTATGGTTCTCAACCTTTTTGGGCTTTGGACCCAAGTGCATCTATTTTTATTTAGGTATACTGTGTGTGTATGTGTGTTCAGTCCCTCAGAGCAATCTGATTGGTCAGTTTGGCTTTGGCGACACAATCGAAAGTGGATGTTTGAGTTTCGGACCCACAAGGAGGAGTAAAGACATAGGAAGCACCGCTGAGAGAGTCGCCTTTAAGAGCAGGAAGTACAAAACCAGACTGGAGGTGAGAAAGGTGGTTTGAAAATAATGACAGAGGCTAAGAAAAGTGTTTTACTGTGCAGAGCTTGAGAGAGGGCGTGCTGGTCAAGCGAGGTTCAGACGCACATGGATGCTGAGGGAAGGTGCTGAAGGCATACAGTATATAGGGTAATAGAGATAACAAGTATTTTTAAATTATTCAATTACTTGTCTTTGACTGGTAGTGTTACCAGTTAGTTAGCAGTAATTTTATTGTACTTATATGACAAGTTAACAGCAACAACATATTCAACATTTAAATAGAGTATAGATAGATAGATAGATAGATAGATAGATAGATAGATAGATAGATAGATAGATAGATAGATAGATAGATAGATAGATAGATAGATACTTTATTAATCCCAAGGGGAAATTCACATAAGTAGTAAAAAGTAGTAAAAAGTGTCCTGGGAACGGGTCCACATAAAAGAAAGTGATAGGAGTGATCAGTAAAATAGAGAAAAAGGTAGAAAAATAAAGTCGTACACGGAGCTGCTGGAAAGGCTGCCACTCGCGGCAGTGGCTGAGAGTATTCCATAATGATAATAATAATAATAATCATAATCATAATACATTTTATTTATATAGCTGAAATACCCATAGTATTGTTGAAAAAAAATGACTAAACAAACGGGAGTATAATACTCAGATTGCTTGATAGTACCACACTGTAGATAATGCACTTAAAGCTTCATGGTAAAGGTAAATCTAAACCTCACAAAATCTGGGTTGTATGTTCTCTAAACAATATTATTTGGCTCAGTGTTTTTGGGATGAATCTTGTGAAACTGATATGGAATTGGAAGATTTTGCAGTAAATGATGCTGCAGGGCATTTAATCTTCACCTTCATTTAATCTTGATACTCTTTATATTCAATTCATTATAATAACTATTCATGGTGACTCTAAAATCCGTACTGACCCCTACTCTCTCTTCTGTTTCTTTTCCCGGTTTTCTGTGATGGCGATCTGCGCCATCACCACCTAATCAAAGCACTGTGATGTTTCTACATTGATGGATTAAAAGCCAGAAGTCTGCATGACCATCATCATCAAGTCCTTCCAAGAGAACCCTAAATACAAAGAGGACTGTTTCATTTATGTTAGTTAGAATGCCCAGAGGGGACTGGGTGGTCCCTTGGCCTGGAACACCTACAGATTTTATTTTTTCTCTCCAGCCGTCTGGAGTTTTTTTCTGTCCTCCCTGGCCATCGGACCTTACTCTTATTCTATGTTAATTAGTGTTGTCTTATTCTAATTCTTACTTTGTCTTTTATTTCTTTTTTCTTCATCATGTAAATCACTTTGAGCTACATTATTTGTATGAAAATGTGCTATATAAATAAATGTTGTTGTTGTATTTGTGGAACTGTCCATACTTGTTGGCTTTCTTAATGATGCACATGGTGAGTAACAGGATGTCATCTGCTCATACCTGGACTTGTGTCAGATGTTTCAGTTCCTCAGTATGCAGGAGCAAAATGTTCCACTGACAGGGGTGCAAAACTGAAACCAGCGATGCATATTTACATTCTTAGAGGGTTTATTTCCTTGTTATCACATTTTACAGCATATGCAGAAGTCTGTTGACAATTATAAAGGGCCAGCCCTTGCCTTTTGCAGGAGAGTATAAAATCCTGATTTTATTTTGGCCATACCTTCCACTTCCACACCGCAACAATGCAATTACTTCTGAAATTCCACAAACACTTAATGTACTGTATATAAACATATAAACACCTGCTTGATCTGTGAAGTTTGAGTAACATCACAGGTGTCTAAATATGCTGTGACAAGGGTGACCATCCAGGACGCATACTCACCCCAACTGTCCTCAACTCCCTAGTAGTTTGTAACCAAAATGGACCAGTAGCAAGCGAGAGACACAACAAGGTTCAGATTATCCAAAAGTACAAGCACATAATTATTTAAATCACAGTGTCCATAATGCAGTTATTAATTAATCAATAAATAGGTGATCATAAAAACAGTGCATAAAAAAGAAATTTCATTGAGTTAAAATCAGCAAACAAATCCTTCACTACCATCTCTTTAAATGTTCCATTTGGTTCTCCATTGATTCCCAACGTTCCCATCATACTCCACAAGTGATGACATTGCTCACCCTACTTACTCCATTCTCGTGCAGTACACTCCACTGGCCATGTCAACCGCAGTTCCTCATCTAGTGAACACACACATCTCCACTGCCCTGCATCAGCAATCCCGACTCCCTTTGCCACAAACTTAGCCAAGCCTATAGCTCCTTCACTGCCACCTCCACTGAGAGCCTTCTCTGCCAACTCCAGTTAGTACCCGCAAAGTCAAATCTGGATCTGCCGTTTCCCCTACCTGCACAATCCTGTTGCAAGTTTGATGCTTCACCGCAACAACTCTACAATACTACCTGAAAATGCTCAGACCAGCCTCACCATATCTTTCTCTCTCTCCATGGTCTCCTAAAACTGTTATCAAAAACCGATTCTCTCATCCTTTCATTCCTCTGCTCTCTTTATGCTCCATGATGCAGGCGTCACCCCCAATTAACTCCCCATACGACTAACGAGGTGCGAATACACTATTAATTCACTTGCACATGCCTATTATCTCCCCTTGCCAGCTGCACTATCGCAGCCCGTCTTTCCACCTGCACTAGCTCTATATTGTTATTTTAAAACGGCCCCGTGACACAGGCTGTCACATAACGTATGTGCAGCAGCAGTATATAATGAGAATTTGGATATCAAACTGAAGAAAAGATTTGTTACCACAAACAGCACATTAAAGTATAGGGGGCAGGGTACATTTC
This sequence comes from Polypterus senegalus, assembly GCF_016835505.1. Lineage (NCBI taxonomy): Eukaryota > Metazoa > Chordata > Cladistia > Polypteriformes > Polypteridae > Polypterus > Polypterus senegalus. The sequence goes on along the minus strand of NC_053160.1, from coordinate 80,206,764 downwards.
AGGACATCTCAACTAATTTCAGATTTGACTTTAAATCTTGCATACAATGTACATAATAACATAAAAACGCAGGGACCTGTCACATTTACCATGGGTTTCACCACTTGTCTCTGCACTAATCCAAGATATTTTAAAAGCAAACATATGGAAGAACGTGAATTTTGTGATGATTCATTTCCCTAACATACTGTATCTGCATTACTTTGCTGTTCTTATGTTTTGCTCTGAGACCATTTTGATAAGGTCATTTTCTTTTTAGTGGCCATTTTGGCTGTGGCTTAATTAACTATTTTAAATTACGTGACCCCTGGTCTTGTGACCTGTGATGTCATGGCTACAGATAGATAAAAGATGGCCGAGCAGCACTTTGGTTATCCTAGTATAAGGATATTTCTAAAAGAATTATGATTGCTTTGTGCTACTTTGATTCTGATTTTTGCCTAGCATTTTGGTTTTGTTGTTTTATTTGTTTATAAACTTTTTTCTTAACAACTTCTGTCAGTATTTTTGACCCTTCATTTGCCTAAACACTTATCTCTTGGGCTTACTTTGTCAACTGTCCTTTTAAGGACAACCCATTTTTCTTCTGTCTTTTTAAGAATGGGGCTTTCTTCAGACCTAATATAATGATTAAACACTTACAGATTTAGCTTAATAACTACATTATCAAATTATGTTGCACTATATTGTCAGTAAAAATAGTGTATTGACCCCCCTGCCTTTTTTGGACCATGTTCATAGAGAATGACTGTTGAAGGCCGACTGTTTGTGTGTTTCTATGGTAAATTTAAGAAATAACTACTGTGGTGGAACATTTCTTTAAATTGCATAAATCAACACCTGGCTAATGTGTGTGACATTTCATATCACAGTGTTAACTTACTCAGGGAGACTTAGTGCCACGCTGAATATAAAAAGTACAATACGTGCAAGCAAGGAAACTTGTGGTGCTGCACGTTTGACAGCTTGGTTAGGTTAGGTAGGTTAGGTTAAGTAAATAAGCGCAGCTCACCTTGGTTTCTGCAAAAGGTGCAGAACAAATTGAGAGAGAAGGGACAACATTCAATTGATCAATGTGTGGAGAAAGTAAAGGGAAAAGAGAGATCTGGGTGAAAGCAGGCTGGCAAAGAATTGTGCAGTGTAAAAAGACAGATGTGCCATTGTGTAGAGCAGGGTCATAACTGGACTCCTGCAGCGAGTAGCAGGGATAACAGCAGGCTGATATGCAATTCACAGGTACCGACCATTGATTTGGCGAAGAGCAACAGTCCAGGAGTCCGGGTTTGATGGCAATGCCTGGGCTGCAGATACAGTGCAGGAGAGTCAGGGCTTGGAAGAAAAAGACGGAATACAAATAGAGGAAGGAGTGGATGAGGCAAGTAAGTCATTAGTGTATTTATAGGGTGAGTGGTGATGGTGAGACAGAGTCTCATTCACAGACTGGGGACTGTAGAGATTTGTTGGATGTGTTGCTACTCTGGGGAAGGACTGTTTGAGCATTTCTTCTGGTGGTTTTAACTATGTTTTATTTATGGTTTTCTCAGATGGACACTCTGATGATCTTTAGTTTTTATGAATGTATTTATTAAATTTCCTATTTGAACTTTTGGCACATTGACATTTTGATTGTGAATACTGTAAATGTAATTTTTGCAAACTTCATACTTCTTGTCTCCTAACTTGCTGTAGTCCCATCCAGAGGTAGGAGCCGGTGGCCAAGGTTTTGGACGTCATAATATGTTATGTAATTTGACTTGCAATATTGATAACTAAATGTAGTGATTCAGATTATACAGATAATCACCTGAATAGACAAGCATCCTCCATCCAGAGTGCTTCAGACCTAACACTACATATTTCAATTGTATTCTCTAACTACAAGTCAAAACAGTTACTATCAAAATATGACAACAGTTTAAAAGATGGTTTGTCTCCATTTTATTATTTCTACTTCTCTGCCCTGATAGATCATCTTTTTGGTACAAATTTTGATATTTGCTAACTCTGCAATGGAATTTTATGAGAGTGCACTTTACTTGCAGACAAATGAGATCAAGTAATTAATTTTCAAAGGGTCTCCCTTACTAACTATGGTGCCATCACCAGTCTCCTGTGGTGTTTTTAGGCAGGGTCAGCTCTAAATCATCTCATTCTCCAGTTTGCACAGAATATTATATTCCTTAGTGTTAACATCCTCAACTATCAGGAACAATTTTCATTTTTATTCTAATCACATGCAGCTCGATGAGGTATAACAGTTGGCTATGTTGAAACTATTCATATTTAAATAAAAAAGAAGTCCTTAAGTAGGTGGCAATGGTAATTGCAAATGTTGTTCCTTTAATTGTTTGAATCTTCATGAAATATCAGTGTAATTTGTGATGTCAATTTATTCTTTAATTTGTAAGATCTCCACACTTTCTAAAACCAGCTTTCATCATCTAAGAAGTAAAATCTATTTAAATGGGGTCTTATTATGTAGGATGTTCAAAAGTTAACCCTCTGGAGCAGTTTCTGATAGCCAAGTTTTGCCTAAATTAGTGTCTTCAAGATGCAGTCCATGATGACTGTCGGTTTGGAATATCAATGTGAATAGCCATGGGGGGAGGGCCCCTTGGTAAATTGCCACCGACTGTCACAGTGGAACGATGCTGACTAGTTTATATGTATACAGTGACACACACCGCAAACCATACGTTACCCTTTACAATTGAAAACAGCGAAGAGTCATGGGCCTGTGCAATCCAAAAGGTGGTGCGACTCAACCCAAAATCAGTTGGGGCCCGCAGGTTAAAATGGGAAAATTTGGTGATTCAGCCATACATTTACAAATTTCATCAGCTTGCCAAATAATGACTCTAAAGTATTAAATATTTTTATTTTCAGCAGAAACTAAATAATATGCACACAAAAAGTGAGCCAGGGTTATATTTAGCTAAAAATGATTTATTTACTAGGCTGACCCGCCTTTTAAGGCGACCGACTTTTAAGTTGACCACTTCTTAAGGCAATTCAATATGTAGATCAATTTGATATTTTATACAAACTCATTAATTTGGTTGTATTGCATTTGAGCGGTATTACTTTAATACTCGTAGTTTCTGTTATTTTTGTGATGAAATTTAAACTTTTTTTCTATATTGAGGTCGCCCTTTTGAACCCCCCTGATATTTACTACGCGGTGAGGCATTTGTACTCCATCAACATTAATTATTTCCAGAGACATAATTTTGTCTATTTTTCCAAGAGAACGATGGAAGCACCAGAACACTGCTCACATCATGTCGCTTCATACCGCAAGCTGCAAGTAGTAAGTCTGTGATAAGCAGAATACCGCTACGCTTTCCAATCACGGGACGGAAGGACAATCCCGACCGCTTTTATATAGTAAGAAAGAAGAAGAAAATATCGCACAGTCTGGAGTAGAAAATCATCTTTTACCTGGAAAAACGAAACTACAAATCCCATCATGCATTGCAAAATGGACGGGGCGTGTGTGAAACTCCGCGCCTGCGTAGCACTCACGGGATGGAAGGACAATCCCGACCGCTTTTATATAGAAGGATTATATATATTATATTATATTTATTATTATTAAATTTATTTTTTTATATTTTATTTAACAATTTAGAAAATTGTTACAAAAAATTGCAAACAGTGGTTCTCAACATGTGTAGGAATTTTGTTGAAATCCATTCTTGACTATTGTGAAAAAGCATTTTGATTATTGAAGTGTGTGGAAAAATAGACACCAGAATTGAATCATAAAAAAAAAAACAAAAAAACCCAAACATAAATATTTAAATATCCCGGATCATAACAATATTAGCTTCCATTTAATCTGGAAATCAATTTTTGAATTTTCCACTTGACATGTGAAGTTCCTATCTTTTTAAAATCTATAGTTTAATAGCACACTATGATCACAAGATAAAGGCCTTCTTACATTTTTCTGGTTGTACAGCCCTAGTGTAGGAGTATTAAGGACATACTGAAATTACTGTGAACACTGAAATGCCAGGAAATGATAAATGAAAACCAGTAAAAAGTCTTATCAAAATCAAACAGGTAACCAGGAACCAAGGGGAGAGGAGTAACTCGAGTGTCAAAGTCAGAGGGGGATCAAAACCAAAATAATAAAGATACTGTTAGGGCTAATTGAGAGAAGTTATCACTAACAGAAATTACAAGTTATTTTATTCACCCAGATATGAAGGAAAATGAGTAGGCAGTCCTATTTATGTATTCCATTTGGTAATTTAACAAACTTGACTATTCCTATGATGAAAGAAAACAAGAATTAACTGCAAATTACTTTTTACCACACTAGTTCTTTTTAATAACAAACACAGGGAACTGTTCCTGAAAACAAACCCAGGGCACATGTATAACAATGTATATTACGACACGGTGGCACAATCATTAACTACAGAATTTCCAAACACAGAAATTGTCTACCCGTCAATATTAAAGGTGCCTCACCAGTTCCTGCATTAGTATAGCAGACTCTTGTTAAAACTTCAGATAAAGCCATTTGTGTTTATTTTAAGTAATTACCTTTGTATTTCTCTTCTGATTGTCCTGCATCTAGCACTTGTTTCTATTTTGACAAAGTTATCACTCTGGAAGATGAAAAAATACCTTACATTGGACCTTACATTGGATTTGTCATGACCCATGAAACATTTGGCATTGGACTTCATGTGCACTGCACCAAGCTCATTAATATTTGTCAGCAATAAGCATTCAGATGATCAAGTGACATTCTGACGTGCTTTTTTTCCCATGTAATAATGGAACCAAGAATTTTATTTTCTCTTGAATTTTGCAAAATTGAATGCATTTTTCTCATTATCATTGCCAGGTGGCCTCAGGTTCTCTTTCAGACTCTGGTAGGACCCATCTTACCCAAAATTGATATTGTCTTTAAGAAATGTCTATATTTTCCTTTTATCAGTGTTTCTTAGGCATTCCCATCTCTAAAAATGCACGAGTTCCATTATGGTGACTGTAAACTGGACTTCTATTAGGATGCAGGGGTATATGGATTAGTGCACTCTAATGGCCTAGTGCCCCATATGGTGTTTGTTCCTGCCATAATAGCCCCACTGTGACATTCACTGACATTTTGTTTTCTGTGTTCTCTCTTGGTTTGAAGGTAAAGATGTCCCACAGGAACATGGCCAAATTAATATGGTGATTAGGTTATGAATATTTCAAAAGGGCATTTTTTTAAGCCACACATGGTTAGTGGCAGGAGGTTATGAGGGTTTGTTAAACATGCATGCTTGAGTGCATTGTTTTAATTTGATTTGAGATTTACAAAGGAACTTGGCGTAGGACCAGATGTTGTGGTGTGAACTTTTGCATATAAGTTGATAAATATTTTGTATGTCTTTATTTGTAACTTATAACACTAATATCTATCATTGATAAGAACACCAATGGTTTGATGGTTAAGAACCCCTCCCCTTTTAGGACTGAGCCTCTTTGTAATTTTATGACAGGGTTGGGGGAAGTGCCTCAAACCAGTTTGGCAAGTGATGCTCTGCAGGACTCTCTCAGTCAACCCCCATAGGAAAGCCAAACTACCTAGCTAGCAATAGTATTGGGGGCAGATGTGAAACCATTGTGTCGCACTAGAATTCTGTTGGTCTAAAGTTGTCTGAAGCCATTAAGAACTACGATGACCTATTGGCTGTTTGGTTTGGACAGAGTCTATAAATTTGCTTGCTTTACCTGTCCCTCTCTCTCTCTTACAAACAACACAATGAAGAAGCATCTCTCTGTCACACCATTGCCATGAGGAGCACAACTCAGCAGCCATATTGAGACAGACAATACAGCCTGTTCTGAAGAAAGCCAAACAAAGAATGATGCCTTAACTAGAGACATTTAAGTAACTAATAAGCCTGTGTGCTGCCTGAAACTGCACATCAGCATTTATCAGGTTGTATGGTTGCCAATATTCACTTTTACTTTGCATAGTGTTATTTATGAATATTATCAATAATACATTATTTAAAGTGTAAGTCTTTTACTACACCTAAGTGCATGAGGTTATAAAATGTAGAAGGTAAGGTGGGGAGAAGTTATATGGTACAACACCTTATAAGCCGTGGTAGCATATTAATTATACAAAAGGGGAAAATAGAGTAATATATTACTCTAACAAAACAAAACCCCAGGCATAGCCAATTGTTTTTGTGCATACACCATTTTTACCAGAGAGTAAGCAAAATTTTAGTATGGAATCTAAGCAAGGTTTTAATTATGTTATTAAATATAAGAAAGGAATTAGATGGGAAACATGGTGTTGAGCTTAAAAAGGGGATTGGAGCCTCACATTATAAACTTTAGTATATTGAAAACACAGGCAAATGATACCTCATGATTCATATTTATAATTTTATATAACTAAATTATAACAAACTATTTAATAACAGATTGTGGGATGAAGTGATCTGTAAGGTTTGATATCATTTAAGCTTTATGACTGTACATTTGAACTGAACTGGTCATCAGTTTGGACTCAATTTAAGTTAAATTATAAAAATGGACAACTCAAAAGGTAAAAACAGGCTACAGATAGGAAAATTTATTTAAGACTGCCATTATATATTTTAGAGCATGCTTTAGACAATACACCTGCAGACATTTCTATAATAACCATGCAGTCTGGCCAGCATTCTCAATATCATTTACATCGAAATAAACCCTATTTTTCACTTTCATTGTTTTATTGACTGGCAAAGGCTCAACAAAGGTGTATGTTGAATCAGTACACATCGATCTTTCAGGGCACTAGTACTGGTTTGATATGGTATAAAGTAGTTAATCCTGATGAAGGGACAGAGAAAAAAATGAAGAGAATACCATTATAATTCAGAACGCTATACCAGGACTCATTGCTTTTCCAATTCTGATTTTCTTAAATGCAATGAAATATTTCCCTTAACCTGTCTCAAGAAACACCGTTTCCTTTAACACTGCTGGCAAAGATATTTGAACCTGAGCAGAATTGTAGTTAAACGGGCAGTGGGTTTATATAAAAATTTGAAATTTTGAAACATTATATGCAAGCGAAGGTTGCAGAATTCAGAATGATTACTAATCAATAAATCATTATGGTATTAGTGCAATTCATAAAAATCAGTGGATCTTTTTGTATAACAAAGATATATCAATTATTAAAATGTAAAAAGGAATTAAATCTTTGAGATACTGTTTTTAAAATGTGACCTGGAGAGTCTGAGTGCAGGGCACTCAGTCTGGTTACATATTTTTGCTTTTCTTGTTTCAACCTGAAGTCACCCCATAGGTTATTTTAAATTTGAATCTGTGCTTACTGAAACAGCCATTATAACTGAATTTGGGGAGTGCCACATCATACATTAGAGGTTATTGTCTAGCATAGAAAGGCATATAAAACAAGTTTTATTTATCTGAGCAACTCACTTCGATATCAGTGTTAATCCTGAAACATACAACTGTAAACATTTGTACCAAGGTTTATTATATTCTGTACATATGACCATACTACTACTACTGCATGCAAAAATTATTTAGAAAAATACAAGAGAATCAGGTGTGGAAGAATCTGGCAACTAGGATTTATAAACAATTCACAAATATTCTGAACTTTATTACTGTATTGTATTTGTTCATCGGTTATTGAATCTGTTTAATTCTGTTCAGGGTTACAATTACATCAGAATATTGGCTAATAAAGTTTGGTAGTATACAATTTGTAATTTCTTTTTACCTTTCAACCTTTCAATTTTCTTAACTTTAGCAACTCCAGACATCTTAGCTAGTTTTACATATAAATGTAACTACCATACATATTGGGCGCTACAGTTTCATAAAGGAAAATTATTTTAGATAAGAACATATTTTGGATAATTCAATTTGAAAACATTTCAGAGGAGAGGAATGGCTTTATGGATTTGGCTCTACAATTACATTTATAAAGTTGTGTGCAAAACTGAGGTCTAAAGTGTATCGGCACTTATGCATTTGTGTAATTTGTAGACCACATATAATAAAATATACATATAAAGAACCCCATATTAAATCATATATATATATAAAAAAAAACTCAAAATGTAGAAGTAGTGCTTTATTTAAACATTTCAACAATGAAATAAAACTGTGCAAAAGTACAACTAACAAAGTAAGAAAAACATTTCATGGATCAATTACTTAGTGGTCCTCTGTATGGCTTTAACAAATGTAACACACTCAGCAATGTTGGCCACAAAAAAAAAGTTTACAAATACTGTATGGACAAAGACAAATAAAAATGAATTCCTAATAAATTATTCTCAGGCAATTGTAAGAAAAATAAAAGTAGTTAAACAATCATTTTAAGTAATCTTAATCAAAATTGAAACACTCATATCTTAAAAAATGAAAAGTAACACTTCTGCTTCATTACTTTCAATTCAACAATTCTGAAAGGCTACATTTCCTGGCCTATAAACCAACAAACTTTATTCTTAACCATAAAACAAGGAACATTACAGTGTAGGGGTATAAAAAAAATCACAGACAGTGCATAGTTATTAAATTTTATTCACAAATGCTAAGATGTGACTTATTCTATTCATAAATCATATCTAATGTTTCATAGGAGCAGGCCTTTCACAATAAACAGCTGCAGCATTATCCAACATTCAATCATTCTTCATGAAAAAGCGCAAATCTTAAAGGCATCTGAAAAAAAAATAAGAAAACAAAAAAGTAATATAATTATCAAACGTGTGCCCTACAAATTAACCTTTTGGTCAGTTTGGTTAAAACTGATTTAAAAAAACATCCTTCATAATAAGTAATAAAAAGTAACTAAGTTCATCAATAACTTAATTTAAGTGATATATGCTGTAATCTCTTAAAATCATTTAGTAAAATAACCTTAGTTTTGAATTTTAACAAAAACCCCACTGCAGAGTTACTTTAATATATTGAAATATAATCCCCAACAAATTATATTACAGCAGCTCCATATGTTTAAAGCAAATGTTTAAAAAAAAAACAAACATCATGGAAAATGAAACATTAAAATACATCCACTAATGAACATGGCAGAGAAACAAAGAATTGAGACTTATTTTAAACAGGTTCAAACATGACTTCTAGGGAAATCTGGAGCATTTTTATTGTTTGATAATTTACTTAATCAAAGACAGATATATCACATTTTTGTGTATTAAATATTTTTGTAATGATAGAAGTGATAAACCTTCAAAAATGTATCTATATTGCTCACACAATATAAACCTGTTTGTGATCTTATAATGTTGGTTTTGTACTGTTGCTTCTACTATACTTAAATTTCGGACTGAAAACCAACTTGTTCTGCCTGGCTTTTTAACTGCCATCCTTTGATTTTCAATTTTTAACGGTTCCTACTCTCCATAAAGTAATTTTACTACTAATACTAAATGTAAGCTATTATCCATCTGTCATGTTTTGTAGATTTATACTAGAGTTGTGATAGCTACAGTATGTGCATCTCTTTCAAAATGTTTGTCTATAAGTACCAGGCACAACCTGATGTAGTTGCTCTTATTTTGTCACCCATTATTTATAGTGTCAGATGTATTTAAGTCCCCTCAACACTTGGTGTCTGCAGTGATACTTGTTTAACTGTACTGTTCAATGTTTGAATTTGAAACAGTTTTCTATTCTTCCTTGACATTTAAATTGCATTTTGATGGGGCATTTTTTTAAATTAATGTTAGGTAATGACACTTGTACTGTTATACTGTAAAAACCTTTAAAAAGGATCTGTTTACATTAACAGCATTTTATCTGTACTTGTTATATATACAATATTATAAAATAAACAATAGCACATAAACTATTTCCAGGTGGCCAACAAAATACATATATTAAACCAATGTAATACTAGTGCAGCATAAATTCATTCCACTTGTTTTCTTGGCTCAGATGGTATAAGCTTAGAGTTGCAATACTTTTTTTCTAATACACAAGTATCTTCAACTAAGAAATTAATTAGAGCTACCTTTTTTAATCTCTTTTATTAAACTGATTTTTCTATTAGTATTGATTGATGCCTACACAGTAAGTGTCAAAATGTGAATAGTGGAGTAACATGATGAAAGGCAGCTGGGTTCTTCATAAATATGATTTACTGTATACAGTGAACACTCATTTATCGCGGTTAATCCGTTCCAGACTCTACCGCGATAAATGAATTTCCGCAAAGTAGGATTCTTTATTTATAAATCTAATATGTTTGCAGTTACAGCATAGGAAACCTGTTTACGACCTTCTATACGTTTTAACATTATTAGAGCCCTCTAGACATGAAATAACACCCTTTAGTCAAAAGTTTAAACTGTGCTTCATGACAAGACAGAGATGGCAGTTCTTTCTCACAATTAAAAGAATGCAAACATATCTTCCTCTTCAAAGAAATGTGCGTCAGGAGCAGAGAATGTCAGAGAGAGATAGAAAAGTAAACAATCAAAAATCAATAGGGCTGTTAAGTGGAAGCACCGCGATAAAGTGGCCGCAAGGAAGGGATCAATATGAAGGTAGTCCTTCAGCATTTTTTAGAGGAGTGTCTGTATCTTCTAAGCAAACAGCCTCTGTGCAAAGAGCCCCTCTGCTCACACCCCCTCGTCAGGAGCAGAGAATGTCAGAGAGAGTGAGAGAGACAGAGAAAAGCAAACAATCAAAAATCAATACATGCTGTTAGAGCTTTTAAGTGCGCAAAGCACTGTGAGGGAAGCATATCGTATATCATTGAGGAGTTTAATTTAATACGTAATATGTGCTCTGATTGAGTAGCTTCTCAGCCATCCGCCAATAGCGTCCCTTGTATGAAATCAACTGGGTAAACAAACTGAGGAAGCATGTACCATAAATTAAAGACCCATTGTCCGCAGAAATCCGCGAACCAGCGAAAAATCCGTGATATATATTTAGATATGCTTACATTTAAAATCTGCAATGAAATGAAGCCGCGAAAGTCGAAGCGCAATATAGCGAGGGATCACTGTATTCCTAAAATTGCCAGGAGCAAAGTACTAACAGTGGAACACACTGACCACATTTAAAAATCAGAGGATGAAAACTGCTATAAAAATCACCTATGTATTTAACTTATAGTATATGAAGTATGTGAGAATGTGCTAAATAATTTCTCCACTTGAACCAGATTTTCAGAATAATATGAGGTCAATATGACAACATGACAGTCACTATCTTGTGACTAAGGAGACAAGGAAGGATGACCCTTCACGTTGCAGACAAATGATAAGTTCTCTGCGCCACCATATGACTCAGAAACCCAAAATGTGCACTGTGATACTAAGTTCAAAACATCCTGAAAAATACATACATTTATTTTGCTGTTGATTTCAAACTGCTTGCCCAAAATAAGTATATATATGTATCAATAAATATATGCATCAATACGTGCCTGTTCAAGCATATTCTGAAATTTATTTGTAGTGATTGTCAGTTGCAGAAAAACGCTCCCATTGCTGTAGTAGTTGTGCTCCTACTTGAGGCTCAAGCTCCTGTAAACAAGATATAAAAATATTACATTTTGCTTCCTATTATTCATATTTGCATATACAAATATAACATACTTTATGTTATGCATGAAACATACAGATTTACTTTATGCTAAGCCACTGAGGATGGGTTGGTTGGGCATTCTAGGGGAGAGGAACCAATTTACCTATTGATTACAATACACTGATATGAACAGTTCAGATGAACCGGTACAGTAAGTACAGTCTAGTGGCCCACTACTAACACTAAAGCAGAAGTTTTCCCCTTCTGTTGTACCGTCTGCTCTCACATGAATAAAGTCCAAAGGAGTACATAACTCTCCCAACAGCTTTCCCACTCTTATTTCATAAAGATACTATATATATATGATTAATACATTAAAATCATGACCAAACATTCTTTTAAAAAAACTTGTATTGTGGAAAACTTCATTTGTATATTGTGTGCATACAGAAGAAAAGGACTTGGCAAACAAATTACCGTCAGTATTTGAAATCATTGCCTTGATTGGGCAACTCTGAAGAAAAAAGCAAATTATGTATTATGTGAAACATGATTTGGCCTTGCTCAAAATGGCATACTGCATACAGTAATCTGCTATATTTACTACAGGAATTTAACTCAAAATAATATCAGAGGTAAAATTAATGAAGAAGCAATAGGAACACCACAAAAATATGCATTGTAATAGAGATGCATAATTTTATGTGGGTGTGTTTTTGCCATCTGAACTCCTGAATGCTCACAGGTAAAGTACTTCTTCGGTGAGCTGTGTGGCTCCGTAAGTAGAAAAGAGGTAGAAGACCTTTTTATATAAGAAGAGTTTCTTTCACATCTCTCAACTATCTCAGAGCTAAATATGGATTAGTGTAAGTTCCAGCCAACCAAATAAAGCTAATTTTTAGACATTTGAGGTATCTAGATAAAGCACACAAAAATGGCCCACAGGGCAAATCTGATAATGACAAAAGTAATCAAGTTATAGTATAGACTGACTTTCAAATATTGATACTGAGCCAAGATTCGTAGAATTATTACTTGTTTACCACAAATTATTCAAACTGTACATTGCAAAAGTTAAATGAAACTTGAATGCTCATAATGATGTAAAAAAAATTGTTCTTATGATGTTTTCAGCAAAAAAGTAAACTGAAATGCTTTTATTTCTCTATGGTGGATGTTTGGAGATTTTATTTTAGGCTATAAATATTAACTTCTGTTTAAAAACCTATTTGTAAAAAAGGTATATGAAGTCTAACATATTTTGTTGTACAATTTATAATATTAAACAAACTTTCCAAACGTTTTACTGTTTTTGTCGTATTTCAATTTTTACATTACTTTTTTTTTATTTTTCTTTAATTGTACAGCACTTAATATCAATTTTTGTTGTTTTTTTAAATGTGCTTTATAAATAAATTGCCATTGACATAAAGATTAAATTATCAAGTATTTAAAAACATAAATTTATTTTAACTACTCTTATCTAGAAAATGTCAAAATGTCTTGCGTTCACAAGAGGGCTGCAATGTTCAAAAAGCAAAGGCAGCAAGACACACTAAGTAAGTGGAACATAAAGGTGAGCATACAGTATCTGGTAAACAGGTTTATAAATGACTGAGACAGATGGACTTACCATTGTGTCCATTTCAATTAACCGACGTTTCACTCTTCTACTTTTCATTATAATTGGTGTGTATTTCACTTACCTGTCCATCCCTACTTATCTGTACTTTCTTATTATCATTCCAAGGATTAAGTAATTGGTGAGTGTGTTGAAAGGGGAGGCTCTCCTTCCTGATCCATTCAACTTTGAAAACTCCTCCAAGTCCAGTTGAACCCCACTCCTGACTCCTTTCTTGGCTAATTTCTGAGCACATTCTTGCATAACCCTTAAAGACACAAAATGTTTTTTCAATAATTTAATGCAATCATTATACATTTTTCAGAAATGACTTATAGTGAAATGACAAAGTAAGTAGGTCAATCTGATTCAATTAGTAATTAAATAAAGAGGTTTTTCACCTTTCAGTATTGCTGAAAATCCAGACAGCACTCCAGCACTGCAATTTTATTTGAACACAATAGGATAATTTTTAAAGTCTCTATTATAGTGCACATGCAATGGATTTAAAAAGAGTATTGAAACCCCTTCTTTCTCAACACACTTTACTGTGTTGTAAATTTAATTTTACATGCATACATTTTACATTTTTCCCACCAATCTAAACTCAATCTGTAATGACAAAGAGGAAATATATTTTGAGAAAGGTTTGCAGGTCAAAAAACAAAATCTCCTTCATGTATATATTCAGACCCTTTGCTGTGGCACTTCAAAATGTGGTCAGCTGCATCCTATTTGCTTTAATTTTCCTATAATTGTGTTTACAATTTGACTGAAGTCCAGCTGTGGCAAACTGAATGGACTGGACAGATTTAAAGCAGCACATACTTGGGCATATACAGTTCCACAATTCACATTCCATGTCAGGGAAAAAATCAAGCCAAGGAACTTTCTGTAGGCCTTTGTGATAAATCTGTGGTGTGGCATAGATCAAGGTAAGAAGATAAAACCATTTCTAAAGCTTTGAGTGTTCCCAGGAGCACAGTGTCCTCAAAATTTGTGAAACTGAATAAGTTTTGAACCACCAGGGCTACTCCTAGTGTTGGCTGATTGGCTAAAATGAGTAATCAGGAATGAAAGGTGAACAAGTACCCAATGGTTACTCTAACACAGCTTCAGAAGTTCTCTGCAGAGATTTGAGAACCTATCACAAAGATGATCATCTACACAGCACTCTTTTAAGTCAGGTGGTTATGGTAGAATGGATAGACAGAAGACACTTTTGAATAAGAGGCATATGACAGCCCACTTGGACTCGCACAGCATTAAGATGAAGGTTCTCTAGTCTGATGAAACAAAAACTGAACTCTTAGGGCAAAACTTCAAGTGCTATGTCTGGCAAAAACCAGGCACTGCTCACTTTCTGCTTATTACCATCCCTACTGTGAAGCATTGTAGTGACAGATTACACTGTGGGGGTGCTTCTTAAAGGCAGGGACAGGGAGACTGGTCAGAACTGAGGGAAGGATGTATGCAGACAAATACAAAGATGTCCTTGAAGAAAACCTGCTCCAGACTGTATGCAACCTCAGACTAGGGTGACGGTTCACTTTTTAGTATAAGAATGACCCAGAGCATGCAGCTGAGAAAATGTTGGTGTAGCTTTTGGACAAGTTTCTGACTATCCTTAAGTAGTACAGCCAAAGCCCTGGCTTAAACCCCATAAAATATCTGTGGATAAACATGTTGATGAAAGTTTACAGATGCTTTCCATGTAATCTAATGGAATTTCACAAGATTTGCCAGGAAGAATAGCATAAACTACCCAAATTCAGGGGTACAAAGTTTATAGAGTCTTATCCACGAAGACTGAATGAATAAAGGGTCTGAATATTTCTATGAATGAGAGAGTTCTGCTTTTGATTTTTAATAAATTTGCAAACATTTCTGAAAACATATTTTTACTTTGTCAATATGGGTTTTTCAGTGCAAACTGATGGGCAGAAATGGACAATGTATCTATTTAAAACTAAATAGGGTGCAGAAAGTAAAGTGATCTGAATACACTGTGAATCAATGTGTGTTTGACTTGATGGCCAATCTCTGTTTATGGAACCAAATATGTCAAAACAGTAAATATTAACATTCACCTTTCAATAAACACTGCTCATGCAGAATTTTATTTGCAGAGTTTAATTCCACCTGAAATCATAACCAAACCTGCATTATTTGTTAAAACAAAATACTTCAGGTTGCTTAGCACTCATTCTTATATTACATATGCAGCAACATGGATTGTACATTATAAAGAAAATATACCTTTACAATTTAAATTACAAGGAACTGTAATACTTGTTTTTGAAATATTACTACTATTACAATACTAGCCATATAACCATTATCAGAATGAATGATAAAATTTGGTTTAGGGCATATAATATGGAGGGATATATATATATATATATATATATATATATATATATATATATATATATATATATATATATATATATATATATATATACAGTGTATATATATATATATATATATATATATATATATATATATATGGAATAATACTTTGAAGCATATGCAACTTAAATAATAATTTTAAATTAGTAATACTTGTCTAGCCACAAATGTAGCTAAGTGGTCTTTAGGAAATCCTAAAACATTAATTGGTTGATTTTAAATAGAGAAACGTACCTGAAAGTGTCCAGAGCCTTGCACAGAAAACACCAAAAAAACTATGCTACTCTCAAGAAATGCATGATTCAGCTTAAGCTCATTACTTGGTGTTGTAGACCAAATTCCTTTTTGTTGAGAGATTTCAATATTGCGCAGATTACTGCTCTTCATTATAAAATAACGTAATGGATTATTTGGTCTGGGTGATGGCGACGATGAACCCTAAGGAATAAGAAGGAAAAACCTGTATTTTTTATTTTTACAACTATGCATATTTAACCATCATAAACGATTATCATTGGTTTAACTACCAGTCACTTTCTAGATTTACAGAGGTCTTCCTCCAAATCACTTTCCTCTATTCTCAGCAGTAATAAGCAACCCTTTGGGATGAGGAAAATTCTTTGCATGTTATTTGACACTACTTTCAACCTTATCTTCTCTGGCCTCTCTCTGGGCCTCATCCCTTCCACTTTCATCATGGTGCACCTCCTTACTAAATCTTCCTCTGTTTTTTGCTCCACATACCCAAATTACTTCAGTCTGTTTTTTTTCAGCACCACACCTATCGCCTCCATACCAAGTCTTTCTCTGAACTTAGAATTTGTCTTCCTTAAGCACTTTGAGCTACTGTTTGTATGAAAATGTGCTATATAAATAAATGTTGTTGTTCCTCTCTTACTCCTCCATATCTGATTATTTGCATCTGTTTTTTTTTTTCAGTTTGCCTTATATTCCGCCTTCTTTGACCACACTCTATTTCCATACAGCATTGTATTCCTCAAACAGCTTTCATAACTTTTCCTCACAATGCCAGAGAGGCACATTTAGCAGTCATAATGTGGGACCAGCTTCTCAAATTTCTTCAATGCACCTTTAACCTTTGCTGTCATTGTTATGTCAGCAACCCTGCCTGTACTCAAGTCAGCTAAGTTTCAGACATGCCCTACTTTCTCTAACACAGGATTGTTGCAGGTATCTAAAAGTCCACTTAATAGATAAGAATTCATTATACCACTTGCACAATTCCAATAAACAAAGGTCTGCTTGTTGCCAGGAGACTGCTTATGATGACCCAAGCATTAGACTGATGCACCTCTACAACATGCACTGCATGCCCATGCATCTACTTCTTTCATAACTACTCCTTTTGAACTAATCATCACCTTGTGGCTCTTTCACTTCCAATCCACCTTTCCATTTCAGTACCTTCTCCACATCACTTTTAGACACCAGCAAGTCGTTCTTATGGCAATCCTTCTCCATCAGTATAATAAAAAGACGTGCAATGATTTCCTGGTACAGCATTTGCTTCATCTCAAAATTTTCATTGCTCATACCTACTTCTACTATACTTTCACAGTATCTTATCAAATACCAGACCTTCACATGTGTAATACAACTTATTTTCCTTCGTCTGACACTTTTTTTTGCATTTGTCTAGTAACAAAAATCATATCTATTGTTCCCTTCTCCAGTATGAAATCAAACTGTGTTTTGCGAACTTCCTTGATTCTTTTCTCTAGCACTTCCTCAACCACCTTCATTAATGCTTCACCGCTCAATATGATCCACACTCTAATGGACAACTCTCTCCTTTGTATATTGTTACGAGCACAGATCTTTTCCAGTCTTCAGGAGCCTTCACACACAATCATGTGGCATGTATCTTTCAACCATTCAACTATAGGATCGTCTGCTGGATTCAGCATTTCTGACACCACTCCATTTGGGCCTACTGCCTTACCCATTTTCATTTTCTTCATTGTTTTTGAGACCCTTGGTCCTTCTATTTTCCTCACAACAAACATCATTATCCCATTCTTTCTCCTTAAAACCTTCACCATGTACATTACTTCTTCCATGTAAACTTAATCCCATTAATATTGATCACAATGTTTCTTTCAGCATTATTCCGGCAATCCACCGTAACTATAGATTAAGTATCCATAATCCAAAATCCCTGGGACAAAAAGTATTTGAATATACATAAGGAGATATCTTGGGGATACATGTGATCAAGTAGGGAAATGCAACAAAAACAGCTAAATGATAACTCACACATGTAATATTTCATATCACCAATCCATTACTCTAAAGTCCAAACATATTAAACCTCAAAAGTGATGGAATTTGATAAATTGACTGTATTTAGTTCCCTTTAAAGAGAGCCAAAGATGTGTAAATTGTGGACAAAGGTTCGAGACAACAGCAGGTAGACACCAATTCAAACAAGCAGAATTCTTTTATTTCTTTATACTTGGTGAGTAGAGGGTCTTTGCCTTACAGAGACTAAGTGCAAAAAGAAGTTGCATTTTTATAACAGAGATCTTCAAAGCAGAGGTTAGGAAAAATAAGCTCAGTTTCATCCAAAGGTCACAGAACATTCTTACACAATTTGTTGATTACAACGGAAAGCAGAAATTCTAGTCTTTTCTTATATTTTTAATTAAGCTTATCAGAAAACTTGTCATACGTTTGGCATCTTAATTATATGATAAAGTAGCCAAGAATTGCATTCCACACTGGCAGCCCTACTCTATGTAAGCACGCTTATTTATGTTATAATACCTAGCCATACAGAGAATATGCAGATTTTCATACAGAAGCTGGCAATAGATTTTAACTTCCATTCCACAAAATACACTGAAGATTTTTTTTTTTGTCAGTTTATATTGGCTGTCTTATTGTCACTTCACAGGGAACTATCCGACAGATCAGGAATATCTCAGCTAGCCTTCACTCCATCACGTTCACTGTGCTGCAAGTCATTAACCAACCAATTTGTCGAACAATTTTCCTTACACAATTGAAGCAGTTTACATAGCTAATATTGCAATAAGGATACCTAGAGATAATTAAGATGCATTCTGTTAACTGTAAACAGTGACATTCCATTAAAGCACATGACATCTGCAATTTTAATTGTGCTGTACAGCACTTTTTCAGTGCAGGTGTTATTGCATCGCTTCACTGGGGTCAAAGCCGAAAGCTTGTTGACTGTGCTTTTTTTCCTTCCAGCGCTCGAAGCTTCACTAGGTAGCCCCCCATTCCTGCATCATCAATCATGCATAGTTTCTTCAAAGCGCTTGATGCTTTTAGTTGCTTCTTGGCAATATAAGCTTTATGGGTGACTCCTCCCCAACCCCCATGACACCCTGGAAGAATACATCATTTTTGAATCCACGCATATGTTAGCCAAATCCACTTTTTGGCATAAGCATATTTATATGCTCTAATCCAATTAAAGTTTTATAAAAGAGATCCCTGGTATGAATTTTTCCACTTGTGTCATCATGTTGGTGCTCAAAAAGTTTAAACTTTTGGAATTTCTGATTAGTGATACTCAACCTGTATACCCTGTCTTTCTTTTGCCATCAGCTTCATGATCTTCAACACATTCATCTTTCCCTCCATCTTCAGCTCATTTGTAATCTACTACCTCTTTGCTTCTTGTGCTCTAACAACTGCTTTTCTAGCATTACATTTTGTTTACTTATAGATTGCTTCCTTTATTTCCTGCCATTCCATACAGCATCTCCTCTTCTCTGCTACCTCAGCATTCAAGCATCATGTCTCCTTGAAACCAAGGAAGTGCTGTTCTGGAGGTCTCTTTGTCCAACTGTTATCTTCAGCAAGGCTTAAATAATCAAACCATATGCTCTTGCCACTCACCATTCAACTTGTTTCATGTCTCTGACTAAAATATCTCCTTCAGCTAAGTAATGTTGTGTTACACACTCTTTTCTGGGGATTACATTCACATTTTTACTCTTTAGCCTCACCTCACCATCAAATTCGATCGTGTTCCTTATGTCACCCTATTCAAATACCATCAACTTCTTTTTCCTCCGTTTTAAAAATGGCATTGCACACAACAGTTTCCATCGTATCACAAAGCTCCAGAATCTTCTCACCTCAACATTAAAATCTAAGCTTTAATATACATGATTTACAGTTTTTCCCCAATTGCTCAAAAAAGATATCTTAAACAGACTGCTAGGTAACCAGAATAACTAACTGTGCTCCTGTTGTTAGTGTTATATCACCTATTGGTTGTACCATTTGAATAGATCTTCAAACACAAGTCATACAACCAATCTGAAAACATTCTTGTCTCTAATCAAACAAAAGGTGTGAAAATTTAAGCGTAATTTGCACTCAGCTCTCCAGCTGAAAACAATGTATGTCAAACTCAGTCACACTTGATGCTAAAATACTGACTACTTATAAATGAAGCTGTGTGTGTGTTCACTGTGGTTGTTTCTTGATGAACCTATAATGGATAATAGACAAGGAGCTAAATGCAAAGCAAATAACTGTAATATCAGATGATATTTGTGCTACTGTGGTTAAGCATGTGCTCATCCATAATTCGACAATGAGAGAAGCTAGGAAATTAGTACCTTCGAATGGACAACAGCACTTTATCTTTATGGCATTTAGAAGACACCTTGAATAACTACAGGGACAATATCCCTGGAGATGTAGAAAAAGGTTCATATTGCCAGTACTGGATAGATCCAACACAAAAATTACACTGTACTGTTTTTTTGTACACTGGACATTGATTACAGCTCTCAAAGATACATTGTGTGGTTGTAAAACTGAAAGTTGACATCATAGTGGAAGCAGACAAAAAATAGTGAATATGTTTGTGGCCAACATCAACATTCACTTATGGGAAACTCCAAGCAGAGTGATGGAAGACCAGTAAACATTCCAGGGTGTAAATCAAAACGGCACTTCTACTATTGACCGCATACTATGTTGTAACAACCTGTACATGAAGCAGGTATACAAAAACACTTTTGAAAGGAATTCAGACCAAATCAAGACCCAACACTTGCAATATATACAGGTAGGATCATTACAACCTCATACAGTATGTATTACCAGGTCATGATACAATAAAATCTACAATACTGATTTATTGTACATAAAAAAGTTTTTACTGTACAGTGTGCTTATCTCTGTCCTTTCATTGTAGAGATCTTTAGAGCTTGAAGCCTGCGACATATCATATGAATACATCTTTTTTGATAAGGCTGGATTTAACCTACCTAAAAGAAGAGGCTACAACATTATTGGGCAGTGTGCCATTGTGTAAATCTCTGGGCAGCGGGAAGGCAATGTGACCATGTATGTAGCCATCAGCAAATATTGGGTTCTCCACCACTATGCCATTTGAGGTCCTTATAATAAAGCACATCTGTTGAATTTCCTAGATCACCTCTTGACAATGTTGAATGACAGCAACAAAGTGAAGCTAGAAGGGCAGAGTTGTCACAATACATTGTGATTTGAAACAAAGTCAGTTTTCACTGAGCTGTAGCCATAAATAATTGGTTCACTGATCATGCTAGGTTTTCCAATTTGTTCTTGCCAGCATATTCTCCATTTCTCATCCCCACAGGAGAATTCTCCTTGGCATGGTGGTTTATGACTGGAATCCTTATGAAGCAGGGAATTTTCAGTGAGCCATGGAGGAAGCCTGTGGGATATCACTTAAGAGTCAATCTAAGCCTGGATGAGACACAGCCGAGCATATTTCCCTTGCTGCCTTAGAAGAGCAAACATCTTGTATGATGTGGATGAGGCTTTGTGACCCGACCCAGCCTGGAGACATGATGCTGATTAATAATGTCTGTAATTTGTAGTATTTGGCAGACATTACTTAACAGCTTCATGTACATTTTCTTACATTTTTTGTAACTTTTTAAATTTTACAATGAACAGAACTTTTTTTTTTCTTTTGTTGTACATGAGTTTACTGTTGCATTTTGGAGCAGTGCATTTCCAAAAAATTTAAAATTTGAAACTTGGTCCTGCACATGGTGTATCTGTATACTTTCATTACTGTATGTTGAATACTATCAATGGAAACCTTGATAAGTTTGAAATACTGTATATGTTTCCTGGTTATATCAGGTTTTTAGAGTAGCATTCTGAATTGATCCTTGTTGTGTCTTGTGGTCACTGTGTGTGTGATCATATTTGTTTGTTTGTGTGTGTTATGTGAGTGAAATGTTTACTTTAAGTGACAGAGTGAATGGTTATGAGTTGATGGTTTGCTTTTGGGCTAGAAGTCTGGGATTTGCACAGATGAGTGAGATTTTCTGATATTATGTTTAAATTACTGAGGGAATGATGGTGCCTCCAGTGAAATAGCAACTAGGAAAAACTAGTATTCAAAATAATTCAAGCATTTATATTTTAAAATTCTGTCCACTGCTAATGCACTTGTCTTTTCTTGGAAGAAATAAACAAAATACCTACTATAATGTAAGTTAATGATGAAATAAAACTTTTCAAAATGCACATTAAGCTATAATCAACTGAGTTGTGAATAAAGTATTTGCCTCTTCCCTATTTCTTCTACTATCATACATTTCTGATCTGAATGTTTTCTGGCCACCATCAAAAAATCTAATATTGGATGAAGAACAAATTTGTTAATGTCATTTACCTAATTAATAACATTATCCAACACCAATTGGAAACATGTGAAAAAGTAATTGTCCCTTTACACTTAATAATTGGTTATGCTGCATATTATCTGGTGTGAGTGCAATCAAACACTTCCTGGGGAGGAATTTCAGCCCACTCCTCCTCACATAACTGCTTTAATTAAGAAATATTGGTAGATAATCTAACAAGAATTGCTTGTTTCAGGTTCAACCACAGCATCTCTGTTATGTTTAAGTCGCTTTTTTCCAGACATTCTGATATAGAGTTGTGGATAAAGTGTTCTGGATGATTGTCTTGCTGCATGGACCAACTATATTTCAGTGTCAGTTTACAGAAAGATGACTGGACATTCTCTTTAAGATTGTTCTGATACAGAGCAGAGGGTTTATTCAATTATCACTCTACCACCACCACCACGTTTAACAGTTGACATAATGATATTACTGTGGAATGATGTGTTTGTTTTACTTGTGTCATTCAGGAGCAAAAATAGAAAAAAACAACTAATTTGCAGCACAAAGAATATAGTACAGACAGCTGCGTCTTTTAAAATGTTTTTAACATAATACTGAGAATGCATAGAAAGCATATGTTGTGCCAGTAGGATATTTTAAACAATGAAGTGAGAAAATTAATTATTTTAATTAATGTTCAAATTAATATTACATTTTAAGCAGGCGGTGGTCATACTTTTTCTATACATACTGATTCTGACTATAGTTAATTAATCAAATAACTATTAGCCACTTTAAGTATGTACAACTGTTTTAATCTAAATATTCCAATTCCAATGTTACAAAATTGCATTAAAGGCTTTAAATAAATATTAAACAAATACATCAGTATGTGAATTAATTGAAATGTCCACACCTTCCTTACTGAGCTATGCTGGCTCCATATATGATGTGTTCTGTTTTAGATTTTAATAGCACAGGTAGCCTTAACAGTATCTGAACATTTGCAGTGTAACAGAATGCCATAGACCAAAGCAGCCATAAAAGACCTGCAGCACTTGGGAAAATTAGTATTTGAGTATTCTGACAAATCAATAAACTTGATTACATTCATTTTATTTGGAACAAAATGCTAAATATTAAATACCTCAAAAGAGAAAAATACCTTGCCTGAAGATGGCGGTGAGGGACTTGCACAAGGACTTGGGAAACTGTTACTATCTGTAGATTTTACTGATGACTGATCAGACTTGTCATCAAGGATTCTTTTAGGGTGGACACCACTTCTGTCTTTATATGCCTTTGGTAAGTAAAATGCTGAAGACGGAGACATTGTTTGAGACCTGTAATGAAATAAATGCATATAATTTTAAAACTGAATAAAATTTCAATTAAAATGATGGCTTCTGAGATGTTTTTTCCAACATGCACTCTCTGGGGTCTGTCAGTGAGGAAGTCCAATATTTAGTTGCATAATAGGGGGTTGATGCCTAGTGTGTCACTGTTTTCTTACCAAGTGCTGGGGGTTAACTATATTACAAAAAAATCATATAGTAAATTTTTTAATTTGATTTACAATTTCTAAAAAGAAGAATGTCTGTTTGCTGTTTTGGAAATGCACTTCATAATCTGGGCAAAAATAGGCAAAAGCAGTCTCAGAGGGGATCATTTAAAGAAAAAAGAAGCACAGCTAGAACAAGGAACCATTTTGAACAATTATAGGATCAGACATCCTGATACATACAGGAGTTAAGCCATGAATAAACTACTAAAAGAACCTTAAATAGGTTCTACAATTCACAGGAACTGTATGCAATTTCACAGGAGTGATGTCCTCTTGTTTATTTTACTGTAACTCAAAATGCAGCTGAATTATCATTGACATTTGCGGAATTATGAAAAACGTTTGTGCAGTCCAGTAAAAACAGCATTGCTATAATCTAGTATCAAAAGCATGTTCTCAGCTGTGCCGCATCTGTAAGTTATATCAAATATTTATATATGTTTATATAGTATATACACTTTGGTCCATAAGCATTTGGACAGTTATACATTTTTCATAAATTTGGCTCTGTGTGCCACTACAATGGATTTTTCACTAAAATTCACTAAATTAATTTTAATCTGATCTCTGAGTTCTGCACATAATAATACACAATTTGGGCTTATTATCATTAAGATAAAAAAACTGCTTTTGATCCAAAACGTTAAGTCAGAGGTATAATTATTATTTCTATTATCATTAACCTCTATATTGATGATGTTCTGTGTCTGCATAAAAATATGATAAATTGTACCTTTCAACTAATTTCCCAATTGAAGTAAACAAAACATCCTAGCAATACAATGTCCACACAAATGTTATTGCTTTTATCACAGCTGTTACCATACTATACTGACAACTGAAAACCAGACAAAAAACTTTGAAACAACTGGTTTAAACTTATAAATTGAAATAAGTGAAAGATCAAATTTTTTTTTCAAATCTTGGTCATAAAGGGAAGTTTAGAGTTTGGATGAAAATTACTCTTATAGTAAGAACCTAAATTAGGCCTATGTAGTTTTAATATTAGATATATCACTAATTACACACACACACACATATATATATATATATATATATATATATATATATATAAATATAGGTGCTGGTAATAAAATTAGAATATCATGACAAAGTTGATTTATTTCAGTAATTCCATTCAAAAAGTGAAACTTGTATATTAGATTTATTCATTACACACCGACTGATGTATTTCAAATGTTTATTTCTATTAATTTTAAAGATTATAACTGACAACTAATGAAAGTCCCAAATTCAGTATCTCGGAAAATTAGAATATTGTGAAAAGGTTCAATACTGAAGACACCTGGTGCCACACTCTAATCAGTTAATTAACTCAAAACACCTGAAAAAGCCTTTAAATGGTCTCTCACTCTAGTTCTGTAGGCTACACAATCATGGGGAAGACTGCTGACTTGACAGTTGTCCAAAAGACGACCATTGACACCTTGCACAAGGAGGGCAAGACACAAAAGGTCATTGCTAAAGAGGCTGGCTGTTCACAGAGCTCTGTGTCCAAGCACATTAATAGACAGGCGAAGGGAAGGACAAGATGTGGTAGAAAAAACTGTACAAGCAATAGGGATAACCACACCCTGGAGAGGATTGTGAAACAAAACCCGTTCAAAACTGTGGGGGAGATTCACAAAGAGTGAAATGCAGCTGGAGTCAGTGCTTCAAGAAACACCACGCACAAATGTATGCAAGACATGGGTTTCAGCTGTCGCATTCCTTGTGTCAAGCCACTCTTGAACAAGAGACAGCGTCAGAAGCGTCTCATCTGGGCTAAAGACAAAAAGGACTGGAATGCTGCTGAGTGGTCCAAAGTTATGTTCTCTGATGAAAGTAAATTTTGCATTTCCTTTGGAAATCAAGGTCCCAGAGTCTGGAGGAAGAGAGGAGAGGCACAGAATCCACGTTGCTTGAGGTCCAGTTTAAAGTTTCCACAGTCAGTGATGGTTTGGGGTGCCATGTCATCTGCTGGTGTTGGACCATTGTGTTTTCTGAGGTCCAAGGTCAACGCAGCCGTCTACCAGGAAGTTTTAGAGCACTTCATGCTTCCTGCTGCTGACAAACTTTATGGAGATGCAGATTTCATTTTCCAACAGGACCTGGCACCTGCACACAGTGCCAAAGCTACCAGTTCCTGGTTTAAAGACCATGGTATCCCTGTTCTTGATTGGCCAGCAAACTCGCCTGACCTTAACCCCATAGAAAATCTATGGGGTATTGTGAAGAGGAAGATGCAATACGACAGACCCAACAGTTCATAAGAGCTGAAAGCCATTATCAGAGCAACATGGGCTCTTACTACACCTGAGCAGTGCCACAGACTGATCGATTCCATGCCACGCCGCATTGCTGCAGTAATCCAGGCCAAAGAAGCCCCAACTAAATATTGAGTGCTGTACATGCTCATATTTTTCATGTTCATACCTTTCAGTTGGCCAACATTTCTAAAAGTCCTTTTTTTGCATTGGCCTTAATTGATATTCTAACTTTCCGAGATATTGAATTTGGGCCTTTCATTAGTTGTCAGTTATAATCATCAAAATTAAAAGAAATAAACATTTGAAATACATCAGTCTATGTGTAATGAATGAATCTAATATAAAAGTTTCACTTTTTGAATGGAATTACTGAAATAAATCAACTTTGTCATGATATTCTAATTTTATGACCAGCACCTGTATATGTATATATATATATATATATATATATACTAATAAAAGGCAAAGCCCTCACTGACTCACTCATCACTAATTCTCCAACTTCCCGTGTAGGTAGAAGGCTGAAATTTGGCAGGCTCATTCCTTACAGGTTACTTACAAAAGTTAAGCAGGGTTCATTTTGAAATTCTACGCGTAACGGTCATAACTGAATCCTACTTACGTAAATATATACGTCCATAGCCTGCAACTCGGTCGCCGTGTGAGGCGGAGTTGCGTCCCCCATCCCCACGCCTCCCACGTAGTTGGCTGCCTGCCTATATTGCGTCCCATATCCCCATGCCTCTCAAGTAATTAGCTGCCTGCCCATATAAGGCCGTCTGTCGCGCCGGTCTCTTCATTCCCTTTCTTGCTTCGCCACGGTATTCATTTTTCCTTGTTAAAAACTGCAGCCTTTGTATTTAATCCACGGCTTCTCCGCTGTTTTATTGTGCTGATAACTGCAGCCTTTTTATTTAATCCACGGCTTCTCCGCTGTTTTATTTTAGACTTAGTTTACACTGTTCAGGTACCCACTTCTTTTACCGTTCAAACCGTACTCCCATTAACATGTCTATCGAGGTGCTCACCATCGATCAAAGAACTGTAGACGCCGCCTGCCTTTTACATCCTCTGTGTTAAATATTGCACGGCCATATTAGGCTCAATCTTGATATCCGGAGGAACATTGTGTCTTATGTATTGAATGACTGGGACAGGTTCAAGGTGTGGACTGATGACGGTACAGGAGTTAATTATACTACACAGAAACACTATAAGAGTGAAAAGCTTAAGCCCTTCACCTATGCTTCTGCATGTGAGTTGATGGCTGCTGCTGAATTGTTCGGTTGTCGTTTTCTAGTGTACCGACATGGCCAAATATTTTACACCTTTGGAGAACCGCCAATGCCTCTTAAACATCTTAGATTTACAGGTGACAATTTGAGTAGTGGACACTTTGATTTTTATGAATGTTTCAACTCTCAAAAGCTGGATGCGAAGTTATCGATGAAGCCGGGTGTATGCTTACAACGCTTCACAGATGCCGAATGTCACTTCAACACAAGTCATGCAAATACTAATGTAATTGAAACAACCCTTGAAACTCAAACTGATTATGACAGCAGCAATCCAAGCTGTGAGAAAACAGTAAAAAGGAGGCGTGTCAGACGTAGTAGTACATTTTCTAATGCAGCTAAATGGAAACATCCACAAGTTAATAGACACACTGTCGCTAAATACTCGCTGTCAAATCCACAAGTTAATACCGGGAATGCCTGTTAAACATCTTAGATTCATGAGTAGCGATTTGGGTAGTGAACACTTTGATGAATGAAGCCTGTTATCTTTACAACGGTTGATAAACACGGAATGTAACTTGAACACAACACATCCTCCAAATCCGAACCTGATTGAAAGAAATAATGATAATCAAATCCTTGATGACAGCAACACTCATAACAGTGACAAAACAATTACATTGACAATCATGTTACATTATTTTTAAAATGTTTCCTTTTCTTTTTCATAACTTTAACACAATTTAACACACTAGTTCTCCACTGCGAGGCGTGGGTATTTTGCTAGTATATATATATATATATATATATATAGTGGACTAAGCCCCAGACACAGACAGGCAGACATGTTAAATGCACAACCACACGTTTATTTACACATTATAGTAATAAAGTGCACACAACCCACTTCACCCCAAAGTCCAGGCCTCACACTGCCTCTTTGCTTCTTCAGGCCGCCTCCTTGCCTTCTCCAAGACCTTGTCCTTCCTTCTCTCCCAACTCCAGCCATCAAATGGAGGGAGGCAGCCCTTTTTATAAGCACCCGGATGTGCTCCAGGTGTGCTCCGGCAATCTTCCACCAGCACTTCTCAGTGTGGCGGAAGTGCCAGCTGCATACCCTGAAGCACTCCGGGTGTCCCTGCTTCTCCTCCCCCCAGCACTTCCAGGAGTGGCGGAAGTGCTGAGGTCCAGGGCTCTCTAGGCATTGGGGCGCCCCGTGGCAGTGACCACAGGCCCCTACAGGGTTGAGCTTCCAAGCTCTCTACCCGTGGTCCCCAAAGCAACCAGAGTGGTTGCCTCTTTGTGGTCAGGAGGAGGCGCAAGCCCTCCTCCGGTCCTCCTGGACATCCCGGCTGGGTAGCAGCCCCAGCCACTCACCACAATATAAATATATATATTCTTTATATATTGGATTCTGTACTATTTCAAGTTTAAGTTAACTGCATAGCACTCTGGGTAATACTATTAAAAATGTAGGCTCAGTATTACACACCATTTACATATAAGTCCACACAAAAAGACATTACTACACCGTTATATAACTATGATATATGACTTTACTACACCGACTGTGGTATAGTGGGTCCGTGGCTTAAAAAAAAAAAAAAAAAGGGCCAGGTTTTAATCCATACCGCCGTGTCATTCTCCCTGGGGGCGATTGCATGACCGCAGGGAGTTAATGAGGTGGTTGGAGTGAGTCGCACCTGCACGTGTGGGTGCGATCATTCTCAATTACCTCATTGGCTTCCTGCGGTGTGTGATTAAGGTGCTGCGCCCATGGAGGCGCGGGGGTATGTATATATATGGGTTGGTAGAAAAGGGGGATGGAGAGATAGATCGATCGAGGTGAAGAAAAAGGAGATTGAAGGACGTGAAACAGCCATCTTAACAGCCATGATCTGGCAATCTGTAAGTAGGAGACAGCACAAGCTGGGGCCCCGCAAAGAACCGTTTGTCTGTGGCGCTCTAGGGGATAGTCCATCCCACTGAAAGTTCTGTTGGAGTGAGATGAGCAAGGCAGGTGTCCTCCCAAGAGATCTGAGGAGCGACTAAGGTTGTGAGAAAGGCAGTGATGTCCGTAAGGAAGCCAAGATGGAGGTCGGCCGAATGGAGCTTGTTGCTGTTGGGGTCTCCGCCAGTTACAAGACTTATGGGTGAGCCGGGGAGAACTAGAGAAGGAGGTGTGCTAGGTTTGTGAAGAGTGAGACTGCATTTTTAACCTCGGATTTTAAAGGATTTATTTATTGTTTTTATCCCCACTGAACACTTGCTTTTATGGATTATTTATTGAAACTATGATGCAATGCACTTTTTTTTTTGGACACTGTTTGCTGGTTTAAAAATAAAAGCACTTTTGCACTATCCCCTGGCTTTATTAGAGAATTTTTTTCATTTGTCAGCTCATCTCGGTCATAATTATCGACAGTGTTGGGTTTTAAAGCTCCCAGCAGACGAATGGGAGCCAGGAGCGAACCTGCATCGTCACACCGACACAGTTCATTTCCTTCTGCATGCTAGTTCCATCTGCATGTTTCCTGCTAATTTATATAGATTAAGTTATGTACTGGTGGTTTCTGTACTATCAAACATTGGCTGGTACAGATCTGCGATTTAATGCTGGCCTATAACCCAGCTGAAAAGTAAATTTCCAGAAAAATATATGGCGAACAAGGTCACAAGTGGATAGAGCATATTTGCTGCAGAAAATGCTTTGGTGAATTTCACCAATCAACACTAACCTTTAGTATATGTAACATGTACTAAAGTCTGAACATCTACCAATATTTACAACATAAAAACAAGATACATAAACTTTTGTCACCAAATGCTTCAAGAGGAAGTGTTTTAACTTTATTACCAAAATAATAAAGCTTAATATAGTAACACTATACTGACCAGTACATACTGTACATATAATCAATTCAATTAAATAGCTTCCTGAGATTTAACATCACCTGACCCCGATAGGCACTCAGCAAAAAACCTTCATCACAACTGTTACATTTAATGTTCTTGATGTCTCAGAGAAAAATGTAACAGGTGTTTTTTTTTTTTTATAAAACAAAATATAATAACAATATACTGTATCTCTCAAAGACCTATTTCACTCCTAAACCAAGTCAAGGGTTTAGAGAAAGTGCTCTCCAAACATTTATAGAAAATACTGCTTGATATTTTTTTCACATGACTAGACCAGGTTCATCAACGTCAGATAATCTTCATTTTGTAATATTTAATTATCAAGTTAACAAACTACACACACTACATCCATGTCTGAACACCATGAGTTAATCTCTAGATAAAGAAAATATTCATTGATCAACCTGAAGACTATTTACCTGCCACACCACATAGTAATGGACTTAGTCCTTAAATCTTTCCCTAGATAAAACAGCTGAACCTAAAATTGTAAAACCTCTATCAAAAGAAATAATGCAATTTTAAACTTGTCTGCTAGAGAAACGAGAGGTATTTGAAGGAGAAACACAAAACAAAAGCTTCTCCTATAAAAAGAGCATATGCTACTCTACCTTTCTAATGCAGACAATTAATCTGAGCCCACATTACAGATAAACATGATGTCAGAAGAGTACCTGAGCTAATCTGTTAAAATGAACAGTTTCCTTTCACTCTGTTGCAAGATTCTGCAGATTTATAAGTTACTATCACACAAAGCTTCAAAACATTAGTGAAACAAAACTTTTAATCTAATGCATAATAAATTCTACATGATTTAAAAAAATAACAATGTTTTCTGCCTGTATATGATAACAGAAGAATATTTTCAAAACCCCTAATAAATCCTTAAAGTAACTGTAAATATTAACCTTTCAGTATTTGAAGTTTCATCTACAAATTCATTGTCAACAGAACTCTTTCGACTGTTGGTTGCTCTCCATGATGACAACTGTGGTGGTTCTTCAGAAGACATGGGTCTTGGGCGCTGACCAATCCCAGTTGGCTGTTGCAGCCCTGTGACATGCTCTTCTGTGGTAAGTGCAGATACAAGTGCTCTCATAGTAGCTTCATCAACTTGAGACCAAGGTTTTGATGGTGCTCGTATTCGACGCAGAAAGAGACTATGCCATTTTTGTCTTAGCTGGAAGGTCAGATTGGCAGTCTTTAAATAACAGAAAACACAGAAATAATTTATTAAATAATAGTAAAAATCTACAGTGTAACCACATTAAAATGTAGTTAACATTTTCTGAAGATGGCTAAAAATACAACTGCAAACAGTTCAAATGCACAGTGACCTCAGATCACGGAGATCAGATCACCATATACAGGAGTTAATATTAAGTAATATAAACTGCAAAAGAAATGGCATGGTAACATATTAAGCAGGAAAAGTCATTACTGTCAAATGTCTTTTTTGGCATTCTAGAATTCAGCATTTGTGTCAAGAAAACATTTGAGATGATTGTTAAAATCTATAATCATAACCTTAAACAAGTTAAAAATTCTGAAAAAAATCACACAATCCAATAAAAATTATAAAAGTGTAGTTTGCTTTTTAACAATTTTAGGTTATCATGTTCATGCTTAGAAAGTAAAAAATACTGATTGGTCATAAAAGGACCAAGTGCCACTGACTATATTAAAACCCTCAAGTGTTTAGCATTTCCAAGCTTAAAAGCTTTGTGACCCACAGACTTAATATGTCTATCTGATTAATACTCAGCTGCCACTATGAAATCTAAACTTGAATTTGAATAAAATCAGTTTAAACAGAAATGCTTCATATAAACCATGACTTTCAATGATACATAAAGTTTTCCAATTGCAACAATATTAACTGTGAATACTTAACAATTATTAGCAAGTACTATACCTACATACTTTGCAGTGAAAAATGGTAAGTGATAAAATAAAGCAACTGGCTCACTTAAGTACCTCTTGTTCTAATTTGAAATGCATCCATTCATCTATTTTTAGAGTAGCCAAGTTACTTGATGATCGTTCTTCCATCTCACTGTCACTGCTATCATTTGTTCCATCAACTGTAAGGTAGTTATAAAAATGCTTATTAAAAATGATAAGTTTAGGACTAAAAATGATCAAAATATACCTCAAAAAGAGAATATAATAAAAGGGGGACCTGTCTCACATTATTATGATGGAGTAAATATATTTAAACTGTACAAAATTCATTTATAAATGTACTAGTACAGAAACACTAACCCCAAAAAACGTAATGATATTTAAAATAACAGGTAATAAATTGAACAATTAAAAAAGATATACTGTAGATTTAAACCACATTTTACAACAAAATAGCAAGTAAAGAATGACAATTTCAATGAACCAAAGATGCAATAATTCAGCTAGAATCCCAAGTCTTCTCAATATTTATCAAATAAATCTATCAAAAGGGAGAAGTAACACTGTATTTTGCATTAGTGCTTCAATGAATTACTCCAAAATGTTTTTTAATCCAAAATAAAGTTTCTGTAGTAAAACTGTGGTTTTACAAATTTCAGTCTTCTTTGGTTAATAAAGTAAACAGCTTTCTTAATATCAGAGATGGACATTCTTACAAGTTCACTGCTTGCTGCTTTTAACTTGAATCATGGTACATCAAAGTTTTAGAAAACAATTTGTAGGAAAATATATTAATTGAACAAAACCTACTTGTTTTATAGTTTGTAAGTGAAAGGTAACAGAAGAGTTACTAGTCCAGAGGATACCTGCTTTGCTAATAAAATATATAATTCTAAACTTAACTGGAGCAGAACAACCAAATATTCATATGCAAATCATATATTTAAAATCATTAACTGAAACTTCCAGGTGTCCTACAATATGTTAACCAGTCTGCATGTTTAGCTTAGCATTTAAAGAACTGATCAGTACAAGTAAATTTACACAGTGGTGATAAAAATGGTCATACGTTACTAACTCATTAAGCCCAATGAGACTGTTCGAAGAGATAACAGAGGAGAGGTTTAGAAAAGGCAAGAGAGGTAATGTTTTTAATTGTTTCCTCTTGTGTTCCAAAGTCATTGATCCAGAAGACCAATGACCCGTCCACTCCCCTCCCCCTTTTGCCACATTATACTATGAATTATTAAGGATCATCACAGTGGAAATGTCCTATCTAAGATCACCCTCAAGAACAAAACAATGTACCCTCTATCACTGTGCTCAGATTCAAGACTGCTGGTGTATTTCCAAATCTTGCTAAGCCTACACGCACCTATTCCTGAATTAAACAAAGTTTGTTATTTTGCACTGAAGAAATTTATATTTCAATCTGCCTTTTCTGATGTAAATCAAAACCTAGCATCTAAGGAAACATGCTTTAAATTAAAAACAGCTCATCACGCAAAAATGTCGCAAACAACTGCAAAGCTAAACATACATTTGAATTCTGAAAAAGTATATCTAAGACTGGTAAAAAGAAATAAAAAGGACAAAATCCCAAAATGGAAAGAGCACAATGGTCTACTTATATTCAACATGACCTTGTAAGCAAGTGTCTATGATAATTAATATTTTTGCAATAATTAATACCATAGTACCTCTTTGCACTATTGGTTCCTGTAAAGCAGTGCTTGGCAGCTTAGCTGTTCCTCCAAAAATAGCAACTGTAAATGGTGTCACTACAGAACAGCACCGTATACTGGCAATTCTGTGCGATCTGATCATTTCATCATATATTAACCAGTCTGTGGGTAGTGACTGAATAGCTGTGGCCTGACCATTTTCTGGAGGGATCTGAAGAAATGCAAACAGACACAAAATGAATGCTAATTAAATCAAATATATGTATAGTTTAATAGAATTCTATTAAACTGAAAATTTTAATGCAATGGAACAAAGTTGATAGGAATCCTTAAAGTTACAAAGCATAAATATTTCAATAGTAACATAAAATAAATAGTACCAAACATTACATGCAAAAACAGCAAAAGACAATACAGTATTTAATACATAGTCAAACTTGATTTACCACATTGAGCGTTTTAGGAAATTAACTACATATATGAATAGTGGTTCTTCTTTTACAAGACCTATATCATGCACTTACTAACTAAATTGACAAATAATTTATCCAACGGAATGTGGTGTTTAATTTTATGGCTTGCTGTGGCTTATTGTGAGGTGTGCATCAATCTTGACTGGAATGAAGTGTAAGGCCTTCATTTTTTCAGGTTTTTTTTGTTGTTTGGAAAATTTGCCATGGTCTGTATTTTTAATGAAAATGTGAACTTGGACAAGGTCTGATTGGGAATGATTGAATATATTACCAAAGAAAAACATTCATTGCCAAAGATGCAATTTAAAGATAGTGACATTTTAATTCCAGTGGGAACTGTGGGAAAAGGCGATGGCAAAATTAAATGACACCACTCTTAGCAATAGTGTTTTCACTTAAAACTGAGGATCTGAAATTTCTGCTCTTTCATGCTGGTGTTATAATGCTCAGCTCCTGATTACTTAGAGCACACCAGCTGGCCAGCTAATTAATTTCCATCTGGTATAAAATCTCATCACTTTCCGACATCAAGCCTATCAGAATGGTGTCATGCATGAACTACACATCTTATATCAGATGGATCCCTGGAAGCTTAGCTGTCAACGTAAAAGGTAAGAAGCAGTAAAGGACAGATGCTGTGTGATTTCGGGCTCTTTGAATCTAATAGCTATCTAACCTTGAATGTTGTGCCTCTGTTCCTAAGAAAGCCACACATACAGTAACATTTAGAAATGTGTAAATAAATCCTGTATGTACAAGTTATCTGTGGCAGAAAATTTAAGAAAGGACCTTACATAGGAACTTGCAATATAATACAGGCTTATCCTAGTAATGAGCCATAATTGCAGTATCCTCTACTAATCTTCAGAAATAAAAGCAATTCATCATTAATATCTAATGCTCTTCAAGACAGACAGATAACATTCTTAAGCATGTTATCTTGACTAAATACTGTATATTGCTAAATTTCCATATTTCCTATTGTTCGCTAAGATGTAAATTAAGTTAAGTAAAGAAAATTAATTTTGACAAACAATGGGAATAACTGCCAATATAGTGCAAATGGCAGTAATTCAGTGAATGTTACAATAAGGTCAATAAACTAAAAGAGTATTTATAAAACTTTACCTTTTTGAAATTTGGCTGGCTCAAAACTGAGGTAGGATGAATTCTGACTTTCTTTTCTTTTGCACCCACTAACTTAAAATTCTCCTTGTCTACATGGATGAGGTTGGGATATATTCCAGCAACAAGGGCAGCTTTCACCACTGCCCAGTTTTCAGAATTGAGATTCACATCACGAATGTCACCTCCACCTCTAGCCCTAACAAAACCTATAAGGACAAAATATACTCATTAGCACACAAGCACATTCTTTTACTTTATTTAGTTATTCACTTTTAAAAATTTTATCCTAAATGTAACATATGATTGAACACAAAAAGGGCACAGTTGCAGTAACTCTTTAAAAAATGTTGCCCAAACATAGAACAATTAAAACACTGATACCATTTCCTGTTTTACTTCCCTCAGCAATTGCTTTAATATTTGTTTAGATTTAATTTGAAAATTTTTATGTGCAGAATTAAATGAGGAAAATAGATCTGATAAATGCAACTTGGATAATTAATTTTACTGCAATATAGTACACACAATACTGAGTAAAAATGCACATTTTATTACTCTATACCATATTAAAGAATAAATCACAATACAAATGCAAAAACACATGTTAAATGCAATACAAGAACTCTACATATTAAAGCTCCTATATTTAATTTTACAAGCACTTTTTATTTGTTCTTGGGCTTGTGTTCATAGTCATGCTCAGGAAAGGAAAGAATAAAAACAATGACTTTCTTTCCCCATCCATTTTCTAACCTGCATATCAAGCAAGTTCCAAATTTCCTAACGATATTAAGTATTAAAATTGTGTATTTTATGTGCCCTATTATTATTAGAAAGTATATTAGAAACATGACCTTTATTTCCTCTGAAGATATAAATATCCATAAAAACGTTTTTAATAAAACACAAAAAGCCATAACTCATAAATTAGGCTTTTTGACCTTGACTGATTACAGATTTTGTTGTCACAAAGAGTGTAATTGACATTTTTATCAAAATAAATATCTGTTTGCTTAAAAATTTCAATAATATAACCTTTAAGAAATTGCATGCTTACCTTAACGCCAACAACAAATATCAATTTTAGGGAAATAAAGCATTTTTCACTATAAAACCTTAACTTCAAAAGAACATAAGCCCCTGCTACCTTTAAAGGGAACTGTCATTGTTCTGTCTGTTACATGGTCTTCCAGTTAATGTTACTTTACTTTCCTTTGTTGTATCATCTATAGAACTTGTCAGCAATCATTACCCTCAAGTAAAATATAGCACACAAACTGCCATTGATTTTTATAATAAAAAAATATTCAGTCAAAATTTACAATAGATGCTTTGAGTTTCTGTGCAAAGTATCAGCTTCATTATATTCATATAATACATTACTAAACAGTATTAATAAGAAGAAATAATCAATTAACATTTGTGAACATTTACACGTTTTAATTTACCTTTTGAAATTTCTGTAGTATATATCTGTGTAGTTTTTTTTAAATTGTAACTCATCATGTGGGCTACTGCTTCAATTGCATTTTAGGGATTACAATATAAAAATGCACATACTGTATTTATATAGCACTTAAAAAATGCTTTCCTATTTGTAACCTTATTTTCCCATTTTTAATTTAATTATTCATTACATTTTGATTTATAATGCAGTGCATTTTTGTTTTTCTATGGGTTACCACCATTTTGGTAAGACAGTGCTGCAACTGACTTATTCACCAAGTTTGTGGATACTCTTTGGAAGTCCTGTGACAAGTATTGAGTTTTTTGGCAAACAGACCAGTGATTGTGTTTGAGTATGACTTTGGTTTAAGTTCTGGTTTTGTAGAATAATAGGCTTGATTTATTGGTTTTGACTTGGCACGTTATTTACTTATATTTCATCCTCTACTATTATTTGCTGCC
Organism: Polypterus senegalus; assembly: GCF_016835505.1. Taxonomy (NCBI): domain Eukaryota; kingdom Metazoa; phylum Chordata; class Cladistia; order Polypteriformes; family Polypteridae; genus Polypterus; species Polypterus senegalus. The sequence continues at coordinate 80,169,444 of NC_053160.1, read as the reverse complement.
ATTTGTGACCTGCCATGTTTCTACTGTTAAGGGCACTAATCAGGTTTGTTGTTATATTTTATACAATGTGGTTGAACAGAGGGGTTGGGCTGTCAAATGATCAATCCCTTGGTGGACAACTGGCTTAGAGAGGTACAGCTCCATCTAAAATGAGCTGGAAGACTCCCACAAGTACTAAAGTTGTGCTTGGAATAAACAGAGGATGCATCTGTTCAGGATGAACTGAACACTCACCCCAGGAGGTGTTTTTCATGCATCTTGGGAGAGATTGGGGATACGGAATCTAAACAGATCCTGTCCAAGACCTCAGTAGTCAAGGTAGATGCAAGAAGATGTAACCAAAAGGTTGTTGATGTCAACGTAGTAACCCTAGGTCATGCTGGTGAACACCAGTGGTGAATTAAGTTATCAAGATGAAAAAGAGGTCTTCATCATGTTAAAAGGAGAGTCTAGACATTATACTAAGAGATAAGCAGACCTTAAACATTCTGAGCTTATGAAACTAAATGGCAATATAACATCACAGCTTTGGAGAATAGATTATAATGATTACATTGTTATATACAAAATATTTATGATGATGAATTCCATTGGGATGTAATGGTATGACAGGTCATATGGCTAACCCTTAAAAAGTGTTGAAAAGTTTGCTGCACTTTAAAAAACAATCTATACGTATTTATAAGGAATAACTGAATACTACAAATCCTTTAGCACCTTGCACACAAATGAGTACATTTTGTAGATAAGACTAAATGATTTGAAAATACATGTAAATAAAGGGACAGATTTCAGCCTAGAGGGTTGAAGGTGCTATTTATGGGGGTACCGCTCAGAACCGCTGCTTAACATCAGTAAAAAAAGAACCAAGGTTAAGGAGAACTTTACAAAAAAGATACCAAATATGCTTTTTATTTTGTAAACAAGAATTAACTTAGCCAGAAAGAGCATTCCTTAGAGGAGACATTGCCTGAAATATGTAAGGTGATTTGACAATTTTGGATAAGAAATGAGGATGGTAAACTAAGGTGGTGTACGGCATGTTTAAGAAAGAAAGCTACAGTAGAGGCTCCTTCTTAAACAAAAGTTGAATAAATTACACATGTTTAAGAAAGAAAGCTACAGTAGAGGCTCCTTCTTAAACAAAAGTTGAATAAATTACATTTTTTATTGCAAGCAAAAGTACACACCTATTGCTCTAAGTTGACCAAGTAACTGTGTCCTCATCCCAATGATAATTTCCATTGTAGCCTGGGAAAGAAAATTCTTTTCACAAAATGACCTCTCCCAGCCATCGCTACGAGCTTTCTGCCATGCCTATAAAATAATAATAACTGATAAAACAGTCTAGGATTTGAAAAATGAACAACTAATACAAATATCAACAGAACAAAATATTAAATAGTATTCACTACTTTAAGGTTGGCTTTTTGTAGCTTTACAGAGCATAACATAAGAAATACAACCGAAGCATTAAAATAAAAACTTAATACAAAAAGTAACAAATATACATTAAAAAGTACTGGCAATTCCTGCATGTAGTCAGAGAGTGAGAAGATTGTAATTACTGTATCGCAAAGTAGCTGTTATGACATTTGTTTATTAATTATAAAGCAGAAGTATCTGTAAGCATCAAATAAAGATAGGAAATACAACTAATAAAGAAAAAGATTACTATATCTTCAAAAAATACCTGAAAAGCCCTTAACAGTGCCATATGATCACTGAAGGTTCCTGCAGAGAAACGTTTTCTGCAAAGCATTGCTGCCCTTTTTTGTGCAGCCTGCACTGGCAAAACAAAAGGATCTCTGTAGGCAAGTGTGCAAGCAATAGTAAGAATAGGATCAAGGCATTTAAGAACTACAGCACACAAAACCATCTTTCCAAGGTGTGGTTCAACAGGAAGATCTGCAAGGTGATATCCAAGTTCTGTTAAGTCTTCCCAAAAATCCATGGCGTCAATGGTCTAAAAAGGGACAGTATTAGTAAACTAAAACATTTTTTCATAAAGCATTTAAAACTTTAATTGTCTTTGATGAAAAGTTCATTTAAATGTACCTTAAGCATCTGTACAGCATTCTTGATTATTAAAGTTGATGGTGGCTCTGGTGCTCTGGAAAGAAATTCTGCTACTGGACATGTGACAGGCGCTAGAAGTTTTGTATGTAAGCATAACTCCTGTTAAAATACAGATACATATATTACGTTCTTAAACTAGCCGAAAACCTTACACAGAATTAGTGAATTTTTTTAAGACAAAATAAGGAGGAAAACTGGTACATTTTATCTCTTTAGAAAGTCTTTAAAATGTCTCATTTTATGGAGCTGTAGAATATAATACACATGAAGGTTTGCCCTTGTCCATTCCTCTACATTGGAAAAACATGGTGCCAGAAATAGTTTTGTGAAATAATAAAAGCAATATTCATACTGGTTCCATTCAACATCCTGTGTCTACATAATTTTGGAAAAAAATCACGATATCCTAAATGAAACACAAATTTTTTACAAACAGTTAAACTGGACATTGGGGAACAGACGTTGATACTCATTTATTGCGAATTCAAGAAACCTGAATTTTTAAGTGTAATCATTCATGCTGCCAGGCCTCGATGAGTTAGCCTGCTTTTGTATTTTATAAAAGAAAAAAGAAACCAAAACCCAACTTAAACCAAGTGTAAGGAGTTTGGATGTAGTGGTTGCCTTCACTAGCTCAAGTCTGAGCACTTCTGAGACATATTCTATACTTAGATGGATTCTCCATTTTAGCTTGGATTTTCTATCCTTGGAAACTAACACAAGTACCTGAAACAGTTATCTGATATGACTAGTTTGTTTATATAACTGTTAATATAACTATTCTTTATAACCATTTAGTATTTTGTCTGATCATTCATTGTTAAGTACATCTGCTTTCTTTCTTAAATATAACTACAGTACAGTATTTGGACATAGATTTTGTTTTTTTAATTGTGGTTATCATGATCATTTCAAAGCAACCATGGCCATAATCTGGCAGAACCTATTTATCTTAACATTCAACACAGATGTAATGACATAGGTGGAAATAATCACCAAAAGAAAATGAGGAAATCGGGAATAAAAAGGAGGCATTTAGGTGTGGATGAAATACCATGGCTTCTGTTGTCTCTACCCATCATTCCTCTGGCCATCATGCATTTTCATTTTTTATGTCTTTCACTCAAGTATTTCTTTTTCTTTTTTCGTTAGTTGTATGTGTGTTCCACAGATGTGAATGTACTGTATATGTAAAAAAAATTGAGTGTGGGGGTGTACCATTCCTTTTCAAAGTAAGCAGTTGTGGATTTACATGTACAGTTTTGGAGGCCGGGGTCCACAGATGCGAATGCATTTTACAATGGAGTAGCCTGTGGGGAAATCATTGAGTTTAAACTGACACAGTTGACCCTGGCTTGTCTTTTATGTGAGGACATCACCTACGCCTCGACTTCTCTCTCACTCCCTTTTCACACACTTACAGCCACAGTGCCTGACACCCTGACTGGAGCTTTATAATTTTAACTTTCTCCTTCCATTTCAAATCTGAATGTTCATGCGAAACATGATCACGTCTTTTTTTTTCTGTCGAAAACACCATTCCTTCTTCAGTCATCCTGCCCCCCCCATGGTTAGTGCTGCTGCTCCCATGGCCTGTCAGTCGCTTCTCCTCTATCATTTCATAAAGTCCACTCTCAACACAACACTGAGCATGAATGTTAGTATATTAATAAATATCGATAAATAAAATAAAAAGTGTAAAGTCACCACATTTCAAAACTCAGCTAAAGAATTTTTGAGATTTTGGGGTATTATGTTGTGTGTCGCGCTGGGGGGAGTTACCCCTAAATATTGTATATGATAAAGCCAGCAATATTGTCTTCACTCTACTATTGCCACTCCTATGGACAGCACAATATCTCAAATGAGATTTTTTTGGTAGATGTGATACTCATGACCATGGCTCTTTTGATCCCATTGATTTTTCAGTTTTCTCACAGACACTGTCCTTAAATATATTTTCCTCTGTACTGTGGTATGCCCAAGATCCGGCAACTTTCAAATTTTTTATATTTAAAGATTAAAAGATTACTCTCAAAAAGTTCACAATGACTACTATTTTAGACCTTGCATTCTATTACTCATTTTTAATTAGAGGCATGACTTCTTATTTAACCAAATAATCTAGTTTTTTTTGTTTAAATCTCACATATTTCCTCCCCCAACAAGCAAAAAGATGATGTTACATGTTTTTTGCCTACTTGATTTAGTAACCACAAATATAATAAATGTAACAATAAATTATCCTGTTTCTCAAGGATATAACCCCAAACATGTAATGTGTGGTTCAGCACCTCATTTAGGGGTAGTAACTGGCTTAACATTACATTTGTAATATATTTAACAAGAATAAAATAGTTTGCATCTATGATTCCTTAAAATAAATAGACACAAAAATGCCTACCTGAAGGGGCATTCTTAGAAGTTCTGGTATCGGGAACTCCAACATGTTTTTAAAGCGCAATCTGCTAAACAGATGAAAACAAATGCCTGGTCGACAACGCCCAGCTCTGTAAAACATTAAATCAAACATTAAATTATGTGCAATTAACCAAATTATTTTACAGTGAAAGACCATACTTTAAATGGGACACACCAACCATTAACATTAAAATTACAATTTTAAAATTTGCTCCTAATGATCATTAAATATTTAGTATAACATTAAATAATCTAACTTTATCAAATATGCTTCAACTAATTCAGAGTCATGAGGAACAGGAGCCTAAGCAGCCAGGCTATCACAGGGCCCAATAACACACAGAACTAATCTAGAAATTCAAGTCATCTAACATGCAAGTCTTTGCAGATGTGGAAGGAATTGAACAGCACCCAAAAGAAGACTAATGAAGACAAAGAGAGAACATGCAAACTCCACAATGACAACCTCTGGATGCAGGTTTCAAAACCTGAATGCTGGTTAATGAGGCAGCACCACTGCCCACCATACCACAGTATCTACCAAATATTTATCAGTTTGCTAAAAGACTGATAAAAGGACCCATTCTAAAACATGAAAGGTCTATCTCACAGGCACTTAACTAGAAAGAGAGAGATGGAAAAAGACTGACTTTAGGTTACTCTTTTTGCCGTTGTTCTCTGGCTGCTCTCAGAGTCTTCTTGTTGCCAGATATTAATGTTGCATCATAGGACTTTCTGGAGTTTCAGTGTGATTTGGAAGCTCAAAATATGAACTAGGAAAATCACTTTTCTTATTGTGAATGTTTGTATGTACTGTATATGTCTCTTTAGTGGTATAACTGTGGTAATGAAGTTGAGAGAAACTGAAATCAAATGTATGAAAAAGAAATGGAAAGGTAATGTTAAGAATAATGTAAGCTCAGAGCACAACCAAATTAATGTTAAGTATTAAAAGAGATCTAAAGAAAATTATAATACACAGAACAAAAGATCAAAACTGACACAGGAAATCAAGAAGAACTACCTCTCAAAAATCAGAAGGGAGACTAAAAGTATGTAAAAAAGACAATCCTTCATTTTTCAAAACTACTTCTTTATTGGGTCATGGACAAAGCCAGAGATTACACAGAAACATAAGACAGTAACCACTCTTGGACAGGACACCAATCTATAGCAAGGTTATTCAAATTAGTTACCATTTAATTCGTACAGACAAAAAGATTAAATGGTATGTAGAAGAAGAAAAAAGATTATTACATTTATGTTTAATCTTGCAATACTGGGCAGAGTGGTGGCTCTGCGCCAGCAATCGGGAGGTTGCTGGTTTGAAACCTGTAAATAACATAACTGACTCTACTCTGTTGAGCCCTTGAGCAAGACCCTTAACCTGTAATTGTCTTGTGCTGGGTATGCCGTTAATCTGCAACCAGCCCTGTAAGAAGGTCCACCAACTTGCAGGGGAAACATGGTGGTTGGTGGCAGGATTGGCACTCCAGCCATTGGGGGGAAAAAAAAAAACTCACACTGTTCTAGTGTGGTGCTGAGGTGTCACCTGCTGGACTCGAATCCTAATCTCTCCTCTTGTAAAACTGTGTGAAATGCAGTGCAAATAACATTTTCATTTGCAGCAGATGCTGCCACATGAAAATTATACAATTGAAAGTTTTTAGCATTTCCTGGAGTAAAGTTTGCCAAATATTTACTGAACCCATCTATACATTGCATTGCCGCACCCACCACATGTCAAACCAACTCAGGATCCCTGATTAGGACCCAAGTGCAGCCACGCAACGGGTGGCACCTTAGCACCACACTAGCTTAGATGAAATGGAACAGTGTGAGGTTTTTTATGGTGGCTGGAGTACCAACCCCCAGGTTTTTTCCCTGCAGTTTGGAGGGTCTACATACAGGGCTGGATGCAGGTTAACATCATACCCAGGACGGAGCAATTGCTGGTTAAGTGCCTTACTCAAGGGCCCACTTTTGGCATTTACGGGATTTGAACCAGCAACCTTCCAATTGCCTTTCCAAATCCCTAGCCTCAGAGCCACCACTCCACCCTATATACACTCCGCCTTGGAATAGGTTGGTGCTAAAATTTGAATGTACTGAATTTTGTTTATTTTTAAGTATAAAAGTAGCACAACCACTCAAATAAAATGAATCAACATTGATATGCACTGTTGCCACAAATTAGAAAATTAGGTCTGAGCTAGTTTGGTTTCATAGTTGCAGTGAGCAGGACAAAAAGCAGCTACTGGAATGGTGGATGTCATAACAGCCTTATGCTAAGCCTATCACAGAGGTAGCTGCCAGATTCTCTGTGGTTTATCATTGTCTTTAAGGCACTACAAAGCTAGAGTACCCTAAACTGAAAAACTAAAGAGTTCACTACAATTAAAAACTAATATAAGGACTACCTATAAAGGCTTACAAGCAAAAAGACTGAAAAAGTAACAAAAAAATAATACAACAGAGCAAACAACAAAAGAAAATTAGACTTCCAACAACCAGTAGGAAAACCTTGTATAGAAAGCCTTAAATATTTAGAACAGATCAGAAAAGCTGATGGACCTTCCTACTTTAATTTAGTCCTAAATTTAGAAACATAAATGTAAACAACATAAATCTAGGTATATGTAACTAATACCTGTGACTTTTGACAGTGAATAAATGAAAATAATGATACAGAATTGCAACATCTCAAAGAAAGTATTAAGCAGCAGGAATTTACTCTTTAGAGTCTACAGAATTGACTAATTGGTCTTTTTTTATAATTTCAAAAACGGTACAGCACATAATTAAGTAGTGATCAATAGTAAAATATTTGTAACATTTAATATTAAATCTTATATTAAAAACTCTGTCATATTTCCGATTTTTTGGTATTGTACTTGCAAAGACATGCAGGTTAGGTGGATTGGCGATTCTAAATTGGCCCTAGTGTGTGCTTGGTGTGTGGGTGTGTTTGTGTGTGTCCTGCGGTGGGGTTGGCACCCTGCCCAGGATTGGTTCCTGCCTTGTGCCCTGTGTTGGCTGGGATTGGCTCCAGCAGACCCCCGTGACCCTATTCGGATTCAGCGGGTTAGAAAATGGATGGATGGATGGTACTTGTTTTAATGAGCTTTTTCAAGGGTAGAATTGGCCAACAGTGATTTGGCTGCAGCCTTAATACATATTGTCTAAAGTTGTAAGGCCTAACCAAAATGAAATGTTCAAATCACTGTATATTTTTTAAACAAAAAAAAAGAAAAAAATATTACAGATTTACTCCCATATATTATTTCTTAAAAGCACACCCCCAGATTACACTAAACTGGTTCCTGTTCTATATATATTGTCACCTAGCTCTTTTTTGATTTTTAAAGAAAGTTAGTTTTCATACAGTCACAGAACTAATTATAAATGATACTTCTGGTGCTTACTTTGATATTTGTTTCTCTGCTATTTATTAGCTTTAAACTGTTATGTTAACTCTCAAAAGTACATGATTTTTTCTTATGTGCATGGAATAATGTCCATTTGGCCTAAATAATGATGAGCAAACACAGATCATTATCACACAATGTTTAGTATGTCCACTTTAGTTTGTGAAAGACAAAAAGACTCACAGTGCATTCTATTATATTTAAAAAAAGCAATATAATTTAAACTTAATGTACCTTCCTTTTCTCTGGATTGCACTTGCCTTTGAGATCCATACCATTTTTAACATTGTCACATGGTTCAGAGCATCAAAGGATTTCTAAAGCAAAAAAAGAAAAAAAAATCAGACAAGTTTATAGTACAGTTCTGTGTTATCAGGACAGAACAGTCTGTTTCTAGTTCTTTCCTACACAACATACCTCTTTGACTTTGCCAGAGTCAATAACAAAGACCACATCATTGACCGTGATACTGGTTTCTGCAATATTGGTTGAAAGAATCTACAGTGCAAAACAAAACATTACATATAAGTACAATTACTGAGCACTGGTTAAGTTTACTTCCATTTTTTAAGATACTTACTATTTTTCTAATACCAGGAGGAGATACTCGTAGAACTCTTTTCTGGTCAGATGTCTGCATATTAGAATGTAGTGTAAAAACCTGGTACCTAAGAAGAAATAGTATACAGGGTCTATAGAAAATGTTTTTTGCATGATTTTTTTTTTCACACTGCACTATTACAGTATTATATACTTTAATACAAGTAGTTAAAGAAATTCTCTGAATACACACATTGGATATCAAACTTCTACACTGACATAAAGGCTAAAATCATTATGAATTATGTCATAGATTTTTTCACCTTTAATAGTATTTTGTAACTCTTCCACAATGCAGGTAGACCCTTAAATATTTGCACATTTTACTTTTTGCAGTTTAGATCATGTTTACTTAACTACAAAAATACAATAAAATAGTAAACTACAATATTAAAAAATCTTGAAGGTGAGAAAAATGTGCACAAAACTCCTTATATCATTCAAAGGTGAGAAAATTGTGCACAAAACTCCTTATATCATTCATTTAATAAAGTATCAATTATCAGCTGAAAACAACCAAGATTTTATTAGTAACGGAACTAAGGAAGTTTAAGGCACCAAATAAAAAAGATAATGGTAGGTGTGTATTTTAATTTTAAAAGTCAAGGCATATATAAAGTATGAACATGGCTTTCTCCTGCACTACTAGTGCAACCATTAAGTATTCCAATTTTGATGATGGTCAGTTTAAACATGATTCTAGCATCACTGACTGTATCACCAACAAAAAGAAGTCATAAGATGTGCTAAAGTACAAGAATGCTTACTGTGGAAAAGTATTAGCAAAGACAGTGTATAAAATTCAACCCTACTGGTATATAACAGTTAATCCTGCTGAACTGATTTAAGCAGAGCTTGACATTTGCACTCAAAATGGGATGCAAAGATATTGCAGACTAGTAAAAGAAGGATATAATCAAGGGCTAACATGAAAGACTGTGGAAATGAACAGCATCAGACTGTTGTGGAGGTTGACCC